>NC_000083.6:41930142-42237642 GCF_000001635.26 Mus musculus | reverse complement strand
GGTTCCTAGGTTTGATCTTTTCACTGAAGTTTGCTATTACTACTCCAGCCCTTTGTTTCCATGTGGTCATTGATACCAGACTTGTCAAGGAAACAGTATTTTAATGGGAACCTCATTCAGATGGCAATTTACTTTTTCTGTTAGCATTCTTACTCTTGTTTTTCTTTTTTTAAGTTTAATTTTATTTGTAATTCATTTTCTACACTCCATATTCCATTCCCCACCCTGTCAGGAGCCATAATGGAACAAGCTAATACTAGCAGGTGATCATCCTGAAGTGTCCTGCCTTGGATTAGTACAGAATCTGCAACAGGTGAGCACTCATTAAGCAAGGCTGTGAGGGACTCATTTTAGGAAAGAGTCCTGCTGTTAATATGTTTTTCCTGTTATTATTAAACATATATAACAATCACTAAGTAGGAGCACACCCACTTTGAAGCAGATCTCTGCAGATCCACGAAGATGTACTGTCTTGTAGTGATGCTGTATTGACAAATAGATGACTTAAGTCTTAATGATGATCCTATAAGAATTCCTAAAATTATATCTGTGATTATTAAGATCTTTTATTAATGGGACTGCTAGTAGGTCCTTTTCTGATAGTCAAAGCTGCAATAAGAACTCTGCCAGTCTCTTATGTGTCACCAGTTAATTGATCTTAGATGGTAACCAGATTTTCTCTTACTCAGAACACATTCTAAGAGGTTGTAAAACCATTAACCAAAGGTCATTAAAAGGGAAATAACGATTTATTATAGGTGTTAGGACAGAAGATAAAATAACGACTGAGTTTAACTATACAAAACTTCACTAATACTTAGTTATGGTTTTTAAACCTTCAGTGAACCTGTGGAGCTCAGACAGGTGATGGATGTTTAGCCAGGTAATTACTCCTAAGATATGCTTGTAAACATTTGCCATTGTAAACTTCTATTTCAATTTATATTTTGATTTTTTGTGTGAACTTGTGATGAACTTGGTAACATGTGATCATGTATTCTGAAAGATGTATAAGTACCAAGGACAAACAGAATTGAGAGCAATAATCAATAAAGGAGACTTTTTTGCCTTTCCCCACTTAGACTAGATTCTTTTCACTTTCCCCACTTAGAGAATTTTTCCCTTTACCCAATTAGGATCTTTCTACTTTTCCCCTTAGATAGCTTTCATAGGAAACTTTTTACAACTTGGTAATAAACTCTATAATCACTTATCTTTCTCTTGACTTCCAACTAGCAGGCTGAAAGTTAGAGCCCAGCAGTTCCTGCTGAGATAGAACAAAGGCTGCCTTGCTTAATCCTCTGCTGTTAGGTGCCAGGTGTTAATCACCTAAGCCAGAAGTCTTTTCCCTCAGAAAGAGCAAGAAAGTTTTTTTTTTAATTAGATATTTTCTTTATATACATTTCAAATGCTATCCCGAAAGTTCCCTATACCCTCCCTCCACCCTGCTCCCCTACCCACCCCATTCCCACTTCTTGGCCCTGGCATTCCCCTGTACTGGGGCATATAAAGTTTGCAATACCAAGGGACCTCTCCCCAGTGATGGCCAACTAGGCCATCTTCTGTTACATATGCAGCTAGAGATACGAGCTCTGGAGGTACTGGATACTTCATATTGTTGTTCCACCTATAGGGTTGCAGACCCCTTCAGCTCCTTGGGTACATTCTCTAGCTTCTCCATTGGGGGCCCTGTGTTCCATCTTATAGATGACTGTGAGCATCCACTTCTGTGTTTGCCAGGCACTGGCATAGCCTCATATGGGACAGCTATAACAGGGTCCCTTCAGCAAAATCTTTCTGGCATATGCAATAGTGTGTGGGTTTGGTGGCTGATTGTGGGATGGATCCCTGGGTGGGGTATTCTCTGGATAGTTCATCCTTTCATCTTAGTTCCAAACTTTGTCTCTGTAGTTCCTTTTGTGGGTATTTTGTTGCCTATTCTAAGGAGGAATGAAGTATCCACCCATTAGGACTTTTTAGAAGTTATCATCAGCATTTCAGTATAATTAGAGAGCTAGAAAGCCCCGAGATTCCCAGACTTTAAAGCCTTCACCAGAGTCCTATTCTGTGAATCCACCACTACCCTGGCCTGGGCCAGGAGGCTCCCAGCACCACCCCTCCCCATCCATCCTCTGATTGCTCCACGTCCCACACCTTCTCCTCACCCTACCCCTTCTCCATCTGGATGCCCCCAGCCCTCCACCCCACCTAACCTCTAAACTCCCTGGGACCTCCAGTCTCTTAGAGTTAGGTGCATCATCTCTGAATGAACACAGACCTGGAAGTCCTCTACTCTATGTGTGTTGGGGGCCTTATATCAGCTGGTATATGTTGTCAGTTTGGTGCCAGTGTTTGAAAGATCTTGGGGATCCAGATTAATTAAGACTGCTGGTCCTCCTACAGATTTGCCCTTCTCCTCAACTTCTTGCAGCCTTTCCTAATTCAACAACAGGGGTCATCTGCTTCTGTTCATTGGTTGGGCGCAAATAACTGCATCTGATTCTTTCAGCTTTTCCACTTAGATAGCATTCATTGGAAACTTTTTATTGCTTGTTGGGTCTTTCGCAGGGTGGTCATGATCCCTTTTTGTGAGTGCTCCATAGCCTTAGTAATAATGTCAGGCCATGGGACCTCCACTCGAGCTGGATCCCAGTTTGAGCCTGTTCTTTTCCATCCCTGTAATCCTTTCAGACAGAAACAATTAAGGGTCAGAGGAGTGACTGTGGATTGGCAACCCCAATCCCTCACTTGATGTCCTGTCTTCCTGCTGGAGGTAGGTTGTATAAGTTCCCTCTCCCTACAGTTGGGCATTTCATCAAAGGTTCCTTCCTATGAGTCCTTGGTGTCTCTCACTTCCCAGGTCTCTGGTGCATTCTGGGGGTCACCCCAACCTCCTATTTCCTGAGGTTGCCTGTTTCCTCTCTTTCTGCCGGCCCTCAGGGCTTCAGTCCCTTTCCCTCACCCAATACCAGATTAGGCTCCCCTCTACCCCCCCACCCCATCCATTTTCCCTCCCAAGACTCTCCCTCCACACTTGTGATTGCTTTCTTCTCTCCCAAGTGGGACTGAGTTGTCCTTTTGAATTCTGTGGACTGCATGCCCTTTTGGGTCTGAGTTACCTCACTCAGGATGATAATTTCTAGTCCTATCGATTTGCTTGCAAAAGTCAGGATGTCCTCAATCTTAATACCTGAGTAGTATTCCATTGTGTAAATGAACCACATTTTCTGTTTCCATTCTTCTGTTGTGGGATATCTAGGTTGTTTCCAGCTTCTGGATATCACAAATAAGGCCACTGTAAACATAATGGAACACATGCCTCTGTAGCATGGTGGGGCATCTTTTGGGTCTACTCCCAAGAGTCGTATAGCTGGGTCAGGTAGATGTATTTCCAATTTTCTGAGAAATCTCCAGATTGATTTCCAGAGTGGTTTTACAAGTTTGCAATCTCACCAGCAATGGAGGAGTGTTCCTCCTTCTCCACATCCTCTCCAACATGTGTTGTCACCTAAGGTTTTGATCTTAGCCATTCTGACTAATGTAAGGTGGAATATCAGGGTCATTTTGCTTTGCATTTCTCTGATCACTAGGACTTTGAAAATGTCTTTAGGTGTTTCTCAGCCATTTGAGATTCCTCAGTTTTTAATTCTCAGTTTAGTTCTATTCCCAATTTTTTGATTGGGTTGTTTGGTCTTTTAGTGATTATCTTCTTGAGTTCTTTATATATTTTGGATATTAGCCCTCATCAGATGTGGGGTTAGTGAAGATTTTTTTCCCAATTAGTAGGTTGCCGATTTGACTTACCAACTATGTTCTTTGCCTTACAGAAGCTTTCCAGTTTTATGAGGTCCCATTTATCAATTTTTGATATTAGAGCATGAGCCCTTGGAGTTCTGTTTAGGCAATTTCCCCCTGTGCCAATGAGTTCAAGGCTCTTTTCCACTTTCTCTTCTACTAGATCGAGTGTATATGGTTTTATGTTGAGGTCCTTGATGTACTTGGATTTGAGCTTTGTATAAAGTGACAAATATGGGTCTATTTTCATTCTTCTACATATAGACAGCCAGTTAGACCAACACCATTATTGAAGATACAATAGAACTTGTTGGACAGGGTCCCTTCAGGCCTTTATCCTCAGCCAGGAGGGAGAGATGAGAACCAAACCTCTGGGCACCTTCCCCACAAGAGGAGAGTCAGCCTCCAGGGAGGGCTCTGACCTCGGGAATGAGATGATAGTGGCATCTTGTATCCTGAGTCTCTCAAAGACCAGTCTGCTAGGAGAGCACATGGGCCACAGAAGCAACAGAGCTTCTTGGACAGGATCCCTTGGGCCTTCATCATCAGCCAGGAGGCAGAGCTGACACACAGACCTCTGGGCACTTCCCTGTAAGAGAAGAGCTTGCCTGCAGAGAGTGCTCTGACCACTGGGACTCAGGAGACAGTTGGATTTCCATGAGTGCTGACAGAGGCTAAGAGAATCACAGGAGGAACAAGCTCCAGCCAGAGACAGCTAGAACATCTAACACCAAAGATTATCACATGACAAAAGGCAAACAAGAATCTTACTAACAGAAATCAATACCACTCTGCATCATCAGAATCTAGTACTCCCACCGCAACAAGTCCTGGATACCCCAACACACCTGAAAAGCAAAATTCGGATTTAAAATCATATCTCATGATGCTGATAGAAGACTTTAAGAAGGGCATTAACAACTCACTTAATGAAATACAGAAGAACACTGCTAAACAGGTAGAAGTTCTTAAATAAGAAGCACAAAAAACTCTCAAAGAATTACAGAAAAACACTGCTAAACAGGTAGAAGACCATAAAGAGGAAACACAAAATCCCTTAAAGAATTACAGGAAAACACAACCAAACAGGTGATGGAATTGAACAGAACCATCCAAGATGTAAACAATGGAAGTAGAAACAATAAAGAAAACACAAAGGGAGACAACTCTGAAGATAGAAATCCTAGGAAAGAAATCAGGTACGAGCATTATCAACATAATACAAGGGATGGAAGAGAGAATATCAGGTACAAAATATTCCATAGAAAACATGGACACAACAATCAAAGAAAATGCAAAATGCAAAAAGATCCTAACTCAAAACAGCCAGGAAATCCAGGATACAATGAGAAGACCAAACCTAAGGATAGTAGGTATAAATGAGAATGAATATTTTCAACTTAAAGGGCCAGTAAATATCTTCAACAAAATTATAGAAGAAAACTTCCCTAACCTAAAGAAAGAGATGCCCATGAACATACAAGAAGCCTATAGAACTCTAAATGGACTGGACTGGAAAAGAAATCCCTCCTGACACATGATAATCAGAACAACAAATGTGCTAAATAAAGATAGAATATTAAAAGCAGTAAGGAAAAAAGGTCAAGTAACATATAAAGGCAGACCTATTAGAATTACACCAGATTTCTCACCAGAGACTATGAAAGCCAGAAGATCCTGGACAGATGTCATACAGACCCTAAGAGAACACAAATGCCAGCCCAGGCTACTCTACCCAGCAAAACTCTCAATTACCATATATGGAGAAACCAAAGTAGTCCATAAGAAAACCAAATTCACACAATATCTTTCCATGAATCCAGCCCTTCAAAGGATAATAAAGGGAAAACTCCAACACAAGGAGGGAAATTATGCCTTAGAAAAAGCAAGAAAGTAATCCTTCAACAAACCTAAAAGAAGATATCCACAAGAACAGAATCCCAACTCTAACAACAAAGATAACAGGAAGAAACAATTACTTTTCCTTAATATCTCTTAATATCAATGGACTCAATTCCCCAATAAAGAGACATAGACTGACAGACTGGCTACATAAACAGGACCCAACATTTTTCTGCATACAGGAAACCCACCTCAGAGACAAAGACAGACACTACTTCATAGTAAAAGGCTGGAAAACAATTTTCCAAGCAGATGTTCCAAAGAAACAAGCTGGAGTAGCCATTCTAATATTGAATAAAATTGACTTCCAACCCAAAGTTATCAAAAAGACAAGGAAGGGCACTTCATACTCATCAAAGGTAAAAACTTCCAAGTTGAACTCTCAATTCTGAATATCTATGCTCCAAATGCAAGGGCATCCACATTCATTAAGGAAACTATAGAAAAGCTCAAAGCACACATTGCACTTCACACAATAGTGGGAGACTCCAACAACCCACTCTCATCAATGGACAGATCCTGGAAACAGAAACAGAAACTAAACAGAGACACATTGAAACTAACAGAAGTTATAAAACAAATGGATTTAACAGAAATCTGCAGAACATTTTATCCTATTTGCAGAACATTTTATCCTAAAACAAAAGGATATACCTTCTTCTCAGCACCTCTTGGTAGCTTGTCAAAAATTGACCATATAGTTGGTGAAAAAACAGGCCTCAACAGATAGAAAAATATTGAAATTATCCCATGCATCCTATTAGATCACCACAGACTGAGGCTGATCTTCAATAACAACATAAATAATAGAAAGTGAACATTCATGTGGAAGCTGAACAACATTCTACTCAATGATAACTTGGTCAAGGAAGAAATAAAGAAAGAAATTAAAGACTTTTTAGAGTTTAATGAAGACATAATATACCCAAACTTATGGAACACAATGAATGCAGTCCTAAGATGAAAACTCATAGCTGTGAGTGCTGCCAAAGAGAAACTGGAGAGAGCATACACTAGCAGCTTGACAGCACACCTAAAAGTTCTAGAACAAAAGGAATCAAATTCACCCAAGAGGAGTAGACAGCAGTGTCTTAGTCAGGGTTTCTATTCTTGCACAAACATCATGACCAAGAAGCAAGTTGGGGAGGAAAGGGTTTATCCAGCTTACTCTTCCACATTGCTGTTCATCACCAAAGAAAGTGAGGACTGGAACTCAAGCAGGTCAGAAAGCAGGAGCTGATGCAGAGGCCATGGAGGGATGTTCATTACTTGCTTGCTCAGCCTGCTCTCTTATAGAACCAAGACTACCAGCCCAGAGATGGTTCTACCCACAAGGGGCCTTTTCCCCTTGATCACTAATTGAGAAAATGCATTGCAGTTAGATCTCATGAAGGCATTTCCTTTACTGAAGCTCCTTTCTCTGTGATAATTCCAGCTGTGTCAAGTTGACACAAAACTAGCCAGTACAGGCAGGAAATAATCAAACTCAGGGCTGAATTAAACCAATGGAAACAAAAAGTAGTATACAAAGAATGAACCAAACCAGGAGCTCTTTTTTTTTTTTTTTTTTTTTTTTTTTTTTTGAGAAAATCAACAAGATAGACAAACCTTTAACCAGACTAACTAGAGGGCACAAGGACATTATTCTAATTAAAAAATAAGAACTGAAAAGGTAGACATAACAACAGAACCTGAGAAAATGCAAAACATCATCAGATCCTGCTAAAATCAGGGACTACACAAGGCTGCCCATTTTCTTTCTACCTATTCAATATAGCACTTGAAGTCCTAGCTAGAGCAATTAGACAACAAAAGGAGATCGGGTGGATACAAACTGGAAAGGAAGAAGACAAAATATCACTATTTGCAGATGATATAATATATGATATATAAGTGACCCTAAAATTTCCACCAGAAAACTCCTAAATCTGATAAACAGCTTCAGTGAAGTAGTTGGATATAACATTAACTAAACAAACCAGTGGCCTTTCTCTATACAAAGGATAAACAGGGATCCATCCCATAATCAGCTTCCAAATGCTGACACCATTGCATACACTAGCAAGATTTTGCTGAAAGGAGCCAGATATAGCTCTCTCTTGTGAGACTATGCCGGGACCTACCAAACACAGAAGTGGATGATCACAGTCAGCTATTGGATGGGTCACACGGCCCCCAATGGAGGAGCTAGAGAAAGTACCCAAGGAGCTAAAGGGAACTGCAACCCTATAGGTGGAAAAACAATATGAACTAACCAGTACCCCGGAGCTCTTGTCTTTAGCTGCATATGTATCAAAAGATGGCCTAGTCGGCCATCACTGCAAAGAGAGGCCCATTGGACTTGCAAACTTTATATGCCCTAGTACAGGGGAACGCCAGGGCCAAAAAGGGGGAGTGGGTGGGTAGGGGATTGGGGGGGTGGGTATGGGGGACCTTTGGGATAGCATTGAAAATGTAAACGAGGAAAATACCTAATTAAAAAAAAAGAAATTAGGGAAACAACACCCTTCACAATAGTCACAAATAATATAAAATACCTTAGTATGACTCTAACTAAGTAAGTGGAAGATCTTTATGATAAGTACTTCAAGTTTCTGAAGAAAGAAATCAATGAAGATCTCAGAAGATGAAAAGATCTTCCATGCTCATGGATTTGCAGGATTAATATAGTCAAAATAGCTATCTTGCCAAAAGCAATCTACAGATTCAATACAATCCCCATCAAAATTCCAACTCAATTCTTCACCAAGTTAGAAAGGGCAATTTGCCAATTCATCTGGAATAACAAAAAACCTAGGGTAGCAAAAAATATTCTCAACTATAAAATAACCTCTGGTGGAATCACCATCCCTGACCTCAAGGTGTACTACAGAGGAATTATGATAAAAACTGCATGGTACCGGTACAGCAATAGATAGTTAGAACAATGGAATAGAATTGAAGATGCAGAAATGGACCCACACACCTATGGTCACTTGATCTTTGACAAAGGAACTAAAACCATCCTTTGGGGAAAAGACAGCATTTTCAACAAATGGTGCTGACACAACTGGTGGTTATCATGTAGAAGAATGTGAATTGATCCATGCTTATCTCCTTGTACTAAGGTCAAGTCTAAGTGGATCAAGGAACTCCACATAAAACCAGAGACACTGAAATTTATAGAGGAGAAAGTGAGGAAAAGCCTCGAATATATGGGCACATGGGAAATATTCCTAAATAGAACAGCAATGGCTTGTGCTATAAGATTGATAATTGACAAATTGGACCTCAGAAAATAGCAAAGCTTCTATAAGGCAAAAGACACTGTTAGTAAGAATAAAAGACCATCAACAAATTGGAAAAGGATCTTTACTAATCCTAAATCAGATAGGGGACTAATATCCAATATATACAAAGAACTCAAGAAGCTGGACTCAGGAAATCAAATAACCCTATTAAAAAATGTGTTGCAGAGCTAAACAAAGAATTCTCAACTGAGGAATACCAAATGGCTGAGAAGCACCTGAAAAAGTATTCAACATCCTTGATTATCAGGGAAATGCAAATCAAAACAAACCTGAGATTCCATCTTACACCAGTCAGAATGGCTAAGATGAAAAATTCAGGTGATAGCAGATGCTGGCAAGGATGTAGAGAAAGAGGAACACTCCTCCATTGCTGCTGGGATTGTAAGCTGGTACAACCACTCTGGAAATCAATCTGTTGGTAACGCAGAAAATTGGATATAGTACTACTGGAAGATTTAGCAATACCTCTCCTGGGCATATACCCAGAAGATGTTCCAACTGGTAATAAGGACACATGCTCCACTGTGTTCATAGCAGCCTTATTTATAATAGCCAGAGCTGGTAAGAACCCAGATGCCCCTCAACATAGGAATGGATACAGAAAATGTGATATATTAACACAATGGGGTACTACAGATTTATGAAATTCTAAGGCAAATAGATGGATCTGGAGGATGGCATCCTGAGTGTGGTAACCAAATCACAAAAGAACACACATGATATGCACTCAGTGATAAGTAGATATTAGCCCTTAAACTTAGAATACCCAAGATACAATTTGCAAAACACATGAAACTCAAGAAGAAGGAAGACCAAAGTATGGATACTTTGTTCCTTCTTAGAATGGGTAACAAAATACCCATGGAAGGAGTTACAGAGACAAAGTTCAGAGCTGAGACCAAAGGAAGGACCATCCAGAGACTGCCCCACCTGGGGATCCATCACATAAACCATCACCAAACCCAGAAACTATTGCATGTGCCAGCAAGTGTTGGGGCTGGCCTGCACTCTCATGTCTGGGCTCTAACCTGGGAGGCATCTTGGAGCTGAAAGAAAGGGAAATTAGGTGGATGAGGAGAGAGATGGTACCAAGACAGGATTCTGATCAAGGCTCAAATGTTTAATATTAAAATATGTGCTTATAAAAGGGGAAGCCCATCCCCAGTCACTCCAAGTTTCTTGTGAAGTTGTCCAAACAGCCTTTTAGCAGAAATTGTCAAATTCACAGTTTGCAGTAAACTCCAGAAAACATTGGAGAACCAGTTAGGCTTCAGGCAGGTGGCAGGCAGTGTCACATCAAAAGAGAGAGATGAGAAGCAGCACAGCAGGTGGCCAGGCCTCAGTGCCTAATGGTCAGAACCAGCCTATCTAGGCTGAAGGAGATTACAAGCAAGATTTTGCTGACAGGACCCTGATATAACTGTCTCTTGTGAGGCTATGCCAGTGCTTGGCAAATACAGAAGTGGATGCTCACAGTCATCTATTGGATGAAACACAGGTCCTCCAATGAAGGAGCTAAAGAAAGGGCCCTCATAAAATTGCAAAGCTTCTGCAAGGCAAAAAGACACCATCAATAAGACAAAAAAGGCCACTAACAGAGTGGGAAATGGTCTTTACCTATTCTAAATCAGATAGGGGACTAATATCCAATATATATAAAGAACTCAAGAAGGTGGGCTCCAGAAAATCAAATAACCCCATTAAAAAATGGGGCTTAAAGCTAAACAAAGAATTCTCACCTAAGGAATACCAAAGGGCTGAGAAGCACCTGAAAAAATGTTCAACATCCTTAATCATCAGGGAAATGCAAATCAAAACAACCCTGAGATTCCACCTCACACTGCTGCAGACCGTCTGGGCCCCTTTGTCTGAGTGGAACGGGTCTCTAGTCGCGGGTGGGCAAAGCGTCGGATGAATTGACAGACAGATGCACACAGGAGAGGTTGTGTAGAATCTGAATGTAATGTCAAATCGAGCATCAGACTTTTTATACAGAAGACAATAAGGAAGTTGGGTGACGTACCCACACGGTACAAAGAGGTTACTGGATTCTTACATAAAACAGAGGAATGCAAACACAGAAGGTCTAACAGGAACCACCTGGGATAGAATTCATTGTTAACAACTGGAATCAACAAGGGCTCCACTTAAGATTCACTTAATCTTAGAAGCCAGGGTCAAGGGTTTCTTGCCCTTGCCATAGTTCCTATTTTAGTCTATTGTATAGTCCACCTTCCCCTTAGGCCATTGTAAATACGTGTGTATGGGTGTAACTCCGCTATAGTTCTAAGTATCTATTCTGGTTTCTCCTTTGGTCTGAAAATTCCTTCTTCCTTAGTGATGGTAAATTCCTGTGTAAGGGAGTGACTTAGCTTTTATTCAAAGTGATAGTGTAGTACCAGAGGCTATTCTGAATGTCAGTATAGCATCATTCTTACTGAATTTCAAGCCCATGGTCTTGTTCAAGGATATTCTAGGACTGTTGGAACACTGGCGGAAGGCTTTAGCTATGTCAGAATTCAATCTTAAAAGGCACTTATAATAGGATAATACTAAAAGAGAACACATGGATCCATACATTAGACTAACACGGGAATGGAAAATTAATGTATGGGTTAGAGAGAACGCCAGACCCCAGGAGTGAGTTTCTGTGAAACTCTTTTGCCTCGTGAGTAGCTTTCAAGCCTCAGCCTGTCAAGCTGACTCAACCAGAGAGCTTGGCATCATACCAGTCAGAATGGTTAAGATCAAAAATTGAGGTGATAGAAGATGCTGGCAAGGATGTGGAGAAAGAGGAACACTCCTCCACTGTTGGTGGGATTGCAAGCTTGTACAACCACTCTGGAAATCAGTCTGGCAGTTCCTCAGAAAATTGGACACAGTACTACTGGAGGATCCCGCAATACCACTCCTGGGCATATATCCAGAAGATGTTCCAACCGGTAAGAAGGACACATGCTCCACTATGTTCATAGCAGCCTTATTTATAATAGCCAGAAGCTGAAAAGAACCCAGATGCCCCTCAACAGAGGAATGGATACAGAAAATGTGGTACATTTACAAAATGGAGTACTACTCAGCTATTAAAAAGAATGAATTTATGAAATTCCTAGGCTAATAGATGGACCTGGAGGGCATCATCCTGAGTGAGATAACCCAATCACAAAGGAACTCACACAATATATACTCACTGATAAGTGGATATTAGCACAGAAACTTAGAATACCCAAGATATAAGATACAATTTGCAAAACACATGAAACTCAAGAAGAACGAAGACCAAAGTGTCCACACTTTGCCCCTTCTTAGAATTGGGAACAAAACACCTATGGAAGGAGTTACAGAGACAAAGTTTGGAGATGAGATAAAAGGATGGACCATCTAGAGACTGCCATATCCAGGGATCCATCCCATAATCAGCTTCCAAATGGTGACAACATTGCATACACTAGCAAGATTTTGCTGAAAGGACCCAGATATGGCTGTCTCTTGTGAGACTATGTCGGGGCCTGGCAAACACAGAAGTGGATGCTCACAGTCACTTATTGGATGGATCACAGGGCCCCCCAATGGAGGAGTTAGAGAAAGTACCCAAGGAGCTAAAGGGATCTGCAACCCTATAGGTAGAACAACAATATGAACTAAGTACCCCCTGGAGCTCGTGTCTCTAGCTACATATATATCAAAAGATGGCCTAGTCGGCTATCAGTGGAAAGAGAGTCCCATTGGTCGTGCAAACTTTATATGCCTCAGTAAAGGGGAACTCCAGGGCCAAGAATTGGGAGTGGGAGGGTGGGGAGTGGGTGGGGGAGTGTGTGGGGGACTTTTGGGATAGAATTGGAAATGTAACGGAAATAAATACCTAATTAAAAAAAAAAGAATAAAGAAAGTACCCAAGGTGCTAAACGGGTCTGCAAACCTAAAGGAGGAGAAACAAAATGAACTAACTAGTATCTCCCAGAGCTTGTGTCTCTAACTGCTTATGTAGCAGAGCATGGCCTAGTAGGCCATCAATGGGAGGAGAGGCCCTTGGTCTTGGCAAGCTTCTATGCCCCAGTAGAGGGGAATGCCAGAGCCAGGAACTGGGAGTCGGTGGGTGGGGAGCAGTACAGGCAGAGTGTATATGCGTCTTATAGGATAGCATTTGAAATGTAAATGAAGAAAATATCTAATAAAATAAAAAGAAAAGTAACTGTTTGTAAAGTGAGAAAAGAATTATAACTTAATGATAACATTACCAAATCAATAATGAATGTTTAGCCAAATGTTTTCCTACCAAATTAGAAAAAAATGCATGGGTACATGTTTGTATGTGTGTGTTGTTTCTTGTTTTTTTTGTTTTGTTTTATTTTGTTTTCATTTTTCATTTATTTGTAACTAAGTTGGTAAATCCTTTGAACCCACTTTCTAACCTGTGTTTTGAAGCATATATGCCAGGATTTGTAACTCTGAAACACAACATTTTGTGACAAAAATTACTTTTATTCCTCATTTCTTTTAAATTCCAAAGGTTCCATCTCCTACATTGCTTCATTTTTTAAAATCTGTTTAATCCATAAATCTACTTGTCAATTTTCTTTTAATAAATAAAAAGAATTTAGAAAGAAAGCTATGCTACTTACAAGTTTTCTCAAATGGACCAGAAACTGTTGTGATGACATTGTTAACAATGTTATTTTCACTGAACTTGAAATGTGTGTATACATAGAAACTTTATCTCAGACAGATTCCTACAAAGCAGGGTTGTCAGCCTTCTTTGATATTCCCATACTGACAGATTTCTCTACCACTGGAAACTCTACTTTGCCTTGTATTTTGTTGTTTGTTTGTTTTGTTTTCATTTTTGGCCTTCTCTGCAGATGTTCATTGACATACAGCCTTTCTAGAGACTATCCTTCCTTAGGGTGGTGGATGCACAGAGGTGTGGTTATAACAAAAAGAAGCTGTCTACACTCAATTCATCAAGTTAACGGATAAACAGAGACAGGGATTACAACTGTCTTTCAATGTGTAAACACTGTGTGCATCGAGGCACAGGTTGAAATTCAAGGTCTGGTTCACAGTCTAGGAGTCAGACAGATTTCCTGGTAGTCAGTCAGACAGGGAGAGCGTACCTGGCTAGTTAATAAGGATGGTGAACTTCCAAGATGGTGGCTTCTTCCTCACCCCCATGACTGGAAACAAAGGCCTTGTTGGAGCTTCTTCTCCCTGCGGTATCCTGCGGATGTTCTGACTCAACAAGTTCATAGAAAGATCTGGACATGTAGGACATGTTTACACAACAGTTGGAGGCCAGTCAGCCATCATGTTTCCTCCCCAACTCCTAAACTGATCAATCCTAAATTGGGGACCTGGGACAACCCTTCTGAAGTCATTAAAAAAAAATCAGTCCTCATACTCCTCATAGAGTGACCAGGCTTTGGCTTCTTGAGTTCTACTTTGATTTATGGAGGGTCTTTTTCTTTTGTTCTCTCTCTCTCTCTCTCTCTCCCTCTTCTTCTCCCTCTCCCTACCTCTCTCTGCATGTGTGTGTGTTCCCTGACCCCTACTAGCAGCATTTTGAAAAAAAAAATTTATCTCCTGATCAAAGCTATCCCTCCTTCCTTTCTCCTAGTCTCCCACCCCCCCTTTACCTTCCTTCCCTCCATCTATCCCACTTCCCCTTTACCTCAGAAAAGGGGAGCTTCCCATGGATCAACCAGCCTTGGCATGTCATGCTTCAGTAAGACTAGGCACATCTTCTATTGAGGCTAGACAAGATAACCCTGTTAGGCTAATAACATTTTTTTATTCTGCTGGTTTTCCCTGCTGCTACCTGCTGTGCTTGAGTTTTTTCCTGCCTTTTAACTCTTTAAGTGTACCTGATCAAGATAACCAGATGGTAACAGGGTCTCCAGAGAAGCTTATCATAGGCTAACATCATTATATTTCATATCATTTTTATTTTAGTCAGTTTTACATGACTGTAACCAAATGCCTCTGGTAATTTAAGAATAGGAGTTTCTTTTGGTTCATGATTTTGTTGGTTTCATTTTATGTTTGGTTGGTCTTATTACTATTGAATCTGTGATTAGCTGACACTTCTTGTCACCAAGGGGGCAGAGGTGACTAGAAAGCAGAATGAAAGGCAAGGACTGACATCTCAAAATTCCCTTCTGAGACAAGTGCCCAGTAACCTTACTAGACTCACCTTTCAACGGCATTGTAATATGAGGGTCATGTTTTTACCAATAGACTTTTGGAGATCTTTCATATTAGCCATGGGAGTTCCTTCTTTTCCATGCAATGCATGCCTAGCTCATATGAATGCTACTCATTATCAGACACTGTATTTTGCTGACTTTGACCTTGAGATGGAGATTGCTGATGAAGGCCTGTTCTAGTGAGGATCTTCATACTGGTTTTTTTCTCAGAAGGGTCCTTGGCTTGAGTTAGGCAAGTCTTTCCTTTTTTTTTTTTCCCTCATCCCTCCCTCCAACCCCTAGGCAAATCTTGATGTAGCATGGGTTCTTCCTAATGGCTAATGTTGCCATTTTAACAGAATATAACATATTTGTCTGGTAGATTAAGATGTTGCATGGAAAAAAAAAAGATGTTGCATGAACTCTAGGTTAACCTTAAAGTTATCCTAGTAAGATAATTTTGTGGAATTTGGTGATCATATTTCATGACATAGGCAGTAGATTAGTAGATAGAAGTGAAGGGTAACTTACAGGGTAGCAATATAGAGTAGAATATGTATGTACACAATGTATTTGGCAAGAAAACCAAATAGGCTGCGTATTTAGTACTCTTCTTACCAATTGTCTTTGAACAATTCTCCCAGAAAGTTGCATATAAAAGAAGTTTTACATATAAAATGAGAGGTACTACTCAATGTTCTTATAGCTCTAAGGGGCCATTATTTTATAAAGACTAACTTTATACTATTAACTCTGGAAATTAGCAGTTCTAATATGTCTTTATTTTAAATTTCCAATCAAGTGTGCAGGTAGTGATTAGAGCCTGTTAGAATGGTTTTAAACACTTGAATGGTATAGATTAAACATTTTACTTTGTTAATTATAGAGAAAGAAAAGTTCTGATTTGTACTGAAGGAATTTTAAAGTCATGGCAAATTATTCTTTGACTATGGCCTTCAGTTTCTTATTACATTTTGAACTTAAATATTCTGGCTAATTATTAGCTTTCTCCATCCATATCGAAGGAAACCATGGATGGAGCTGGTCAAGTCTATTTGTCTTCAAATCATCATTTCCTGACCCTGAAAAAGTTGACATGCCACAGCAAAGAACACTTACTTTGGTTTCCCTAGAAGGCCACAGTTTTTCTATCACTAGGTTTTATTTAAAAGGTTTAGTGGCTTAACTTTGTTTACTTTGAATTGGAGCAGATAGGATTGGATTTATCCAGGATTCTGAGAGGAGTGTCACTACGGTTTTGTTTTATTTTTGTTTTACTACAGTACCATGACATTTGAGGGTCAGGGGTCAAGAAATCTCACAAAGTTCATTGTTAATGGGTTTCTAAATTTAAATTCTTGTCCTTGGCAGCAATATGCTCTTAGATTATTACAATGGCTATTCTGACATGAAACTTAACCAAACACAACAATAGGGCACGTCTACAGTGGCTTCAAATGTGAAGTTTTGGAAACAATGAACTAAACCATAATGCTTCACAGTAAAATATTTACAGCCTAAAGTCCTTGAGAAATTCTCCATGACCAAATGTCAATTTACATCAAGAAAAAGAAAAGAGGGCTCTAGTCAGAAGCAATGCTTCCAGTGCAAGGGATTGTTAACCTGTTTTTGTCTTTGAAATATCATTTGGAAATTATTGCTTTCCCATATTTTTCTGGTTATTTTATTTATTTACATTTTAAATGTTTATCCTCTTTCCCATTTTCCTCTCTACAACCCCCCATCTCCTCCCTCTACCCCTTGTCTCAATGAGGGTGCTCCCCAAACTGCCCACCCACTCCTGCCTCAGTGCCCTAACATTCCCTTACTTTGGGTCATCGAGACGCCACAGGACCAAGGGGCTCCCCTCTCACTGATGCCAGAAAAGGCAATCCTTTGCTACATATCCAGATGGAGCCATGGGTACCCCCATGTGTACTCTGTAGTTTATGGTTTAGTCCCTGGGGCCTTTGGGTGTCTGGTTAGTTGATTTTGTTCTTCCTATGGGGTTGCAAACCTCTTCAGCTCCTTCAGTCCTTCCCCTAACTCCTCCACTGGGGTCCCGGTGCTCAATCCTAAAATCCTAAAATCCAAGGCCACTCAACGGAAAGATTGCTGAGATATAATTGCTAGAAAGTGCTGGATTGATCATACATACATTCTCTGCTTAGTATGGAGATGTACATCCTCGACTGAATCTTTATGTTAAGAATTTTTGTCTTTGAATTCAATCACATCAAGCTTTGGTGGCAATTGTAAATATACAAAGGTTTGGACTAGAGAAACAACAGAAACACACAAGAAACAATATCTTAATAAGTATCCCATATTTGTCCTAGCTGTATCTCTTAAATAGATTCTAAATTTAATATGTATTTCCAAATGAATGGTGGCTCAGAACAGTATGGAAAAAACATGAATGGGCATGTTGTATGTGGGTATATGAGTCACAGTTTCAGTGCCTGAAACACTTTAATGGCAACCCCAGAGGCTGTTTTTGTCATGTTAGTGTGGTCTCTTACCTCTTTTTTAATGTCAAAATGGTCAAAATGTGGGGATAATTAACCTTGGGATGCTCAGTCCCAGGGAGATGTCTAAAAGCATCCCTTTCTTCAAGGTTATGGAATCTATGAGGAAGAAGAGGCAGGAATACTGTGATGAATGACTTCAAGGAACCTTCTCCAGACATAACAGGGTGGCTGCACATATGCAGAGATGGTGACCACATACATGAGGCATGGATCAGCTTAAGACAGTCACAACATGGAAGAGTGAAGGTGGGGTCTAAGTCTCCACTCCAGCTGAGGAGTTAATGGCATTTGATTGCTCCTGGGAGAAGAAGAGTTAATCTTTAATGGTGTGGCTCCTGGTATATCAACACACTCTAGGTAAGGCCTTGTGCTAAAAAAAAAATAGCTTATCAATGCAAACTGAACTTGATGACTTTTTGTTTTTGTCTTTTAAAGGGAGAGAGACTATGAAGTTTGGTGGTTAGAAGGTGGTTAGAAGGTGGACTTTGGAGGAGTTGAGAGGGGAGTTGCATGAGGAATATGATCAAAATACATTCTATGAATTTTCCAAAGTACGTATAAGAACATCCTTTTAGAAAGATAGGACCTTAGTCTAAATCCCTGATCTCAGAAAGCAAAATCCAAAAGATGGTATCTCACACAGGACACTTGCTACTTTCAGGATATCTACAATAGAGAAAAATACATTTTTGGAAATTACAGACCGCAGCTAATTTATTATTACTGATACTGCTAAAATATAGCTCAATGAACAAACGATGCTGTTTCATAGAAAAGTTAAGAAGCAAGAATATCCTTTAAATGCAGTAATGTGCCTTCTATTGAAAATACATATTACAAGAACAGTTTTTCTGCATCATCTGTTAAAAGCTGTCATTTTTCCAATATATGTGTTTTCAGCTTTGTCAAAAGTTAGATGACCATAACTCTGTGGAATTTCTTCTGAGTTCTCTATTGTATTGCACTGTTTAACATATTTATTTTTGTGTGGAATAGTGCTAAGGTTATTATTTTGTCTCTTTAATGTAATTTGAGATTGTATGTGTCATTACCTTTAGTATCACTGTATGGGTGCTTTTCTATTTTGGATAACCTATTTATGATTAGGTTTTCTAAATCTCCGAATGTTGTTGGGATTTTGTTGGATTTATAGATTTCTTCTGGTAATATGGCTACTTTTATCAAAATAGTCTTTCTTTATTAACTATCTCAAAATTTTCCCTGCAGAGTCTTTTCCATCCTTGGTAAAGCTGTTTGTTATTTTTATTGTTTTAAAGTGATTGCAAATGAGTCTTCCTGCCCATTCATTTCTCAGCATCATGCTCAGTATTAATGTAAAGATGTCCTGCCAGAGCCTTACAAAAACAGAGGCAGATGCTCGAAGCCAACCATTGGACTGATCATGGAATCCTCAATAGAGAAGTAAGAGAAAGGACTGAAGGAGTTCAAGCAAGGGGAGAGGGGATGGGATAGGTAGTTTCTGGGAGGGGGATAAACTGGGAAAGGGGATACCATTTGAAATGTAAATTTTAAAAAAAGAATTACTACTAATTTTTGTATCTTGATTTTGTACTGTGATTTTTTTTCCTGAATTTTTTTATGAAGTCTGAAATTTTCTGTGGAATCCTTAGCTGTCTTTATTATACAATTTTGTCAAATGCAAATAGGGATAATGTGACTTCGTAGCCTCCAATTTGCATCTTTTAAAAAGTTTCTTATTTTATTACTTCAAAGACTGAGCATATATGGAATACGAATGGACAAGGATCCCCTCTTCTAGGTTTTAGAGGAAATGCTCTCAACGTTTCATATAATAGCATTGGTAATGTGTTTGTAATACATAATTTTTATTACACTGAGGTATGTTCTTCATAATCTTAGATTTGTCAGGGTTTTCTTATTATGAAGATTTCTCAACTTTGTTAAAAGCCTTCCCTGCATTACTAGAAATGATCATGTGATTTCTGTTCTGAAGTGTGTTGTACTAATGTGCTATACTGCACTTGGTGACTTATGCATGGTAAGCCAACCTTATATGTCTTAACGTGGTCATGGTGTATGATCTTAGACTGTTCTTCCATTTGTTTGTAAGATTTTTACCAAGAAGTGTTGTGCTTTGTTCATCAGGGAAAATGGTCCTCAGTCTTCTTTATTATGTCCTTATCTAATTTGGTATCAGTAAAATGCTGGCATTGTGGAATGAGTTTGTTAGTATTCCTTCCCTTGATAAATTGTTTTAGGAAGTGTTTATGTTAGCTCTTCCATAAGGATTTATTAGATTTCCACAACACATTGATCTTGTCCTATGCTTTTCATCATGTGAAAACTTTTATTGCTTCTACTGCCTTGGAATTTACATTATTCTATTTTGAGGTACATGATTAGGTTATTTATTTGAGGTCTCTCATACTTTTTTGACAGAAGCATTTATAGCTGTAAATTTTCCTCTTCACGATGTCGAAACTGTAGCCAAAAGTTCCATTATTTCTCTTCTATTGATTCTACCAAATTGTAATTACTCTCTAATTCTTTCTTAATGATCCACTTTTTGGATCAAAGAGGATGTTGTTTGATCTCCAAGTATTTCTGTATATTCTTTTGGTGCTTATTTCTATTTTTATTTCACTATGTGATAAGATACAAAGAAAATTTGATTCTTGTTTTGATTATATATTTTCTTCATTTACAGTACAAATGCTATCCTGAAAGTCCCCTATAGCCCCCCTCCCACCTCCCTGCCCTGCTCCCCAACCCATACACTCCTGCTTCCTGGCCCTAGAATTTCCCTGTATTGGGGCATATAATCTTTGCAAGACCAAAGGCCTTTCCTCCTATTGATGGCCTACTAGGCCATCGCCTGCTACATATGCAGCTAGAGACACTGGCTCTGGGGGATACTGGTTAGTTCATTTTGTTGTTCCTCTTATAGGGTTGCATATCACTTCAGCTCCTTGGGTACTTTCTCTAGCTCCTACATTGAGGGCCCTGTGTTCCATCCAATAGATAACTGTGAGCATCCACTTCTGTATTTGCCAGGTACTGGCATAACCTCACAAGAGACAGCTATATCAGGGTCCTTTCAATAAAATCTTGCTGGCATATGCAATAGTGTCTGGGTTTGGTGGCTGTTTATGGGATGGATCCCCAGGTAGGTCAGTCTCTGGATGGTCCTTCCTTCTGTCTCAGCTCCAAACTTTGTCTCTATAACTCCCTCCATGGGTATTTGTTCCCCATTCATAGGATGAACGAAGTATCCACACTTTGGTTTTCCTTCTTCTTGAGTTTCATGTGTTTTGCAAATTGTATCTTGGGTATTCTAGGTTTCTGGGGGTAATATCCACTTATCAGTAAGTACATACCATGTTTGTTCTTTTGTAATTGGATTACCTCACTCAGATACATCCATCTACCTAAGAATTTCATAAATTCGTTGTTTTTAATAGCTGTGTAGTACTCCATTGTGTAAATATACCACATTTTCTGTATCCATTCCTCTGTTGAGGGACATCTAGGTTCTTTCCAGCTTCTGCCTATTTTAAGTAAGGTTGCGATGAATGTAGTGGAGCATTACCACATTTTCTGTATCCATTCCACTGCTGAGGGACATCTGGGTTATTTCCAGCTTCTGGCTATTATAAATAAGGCTGCTATGAATGTAGTGGAATATGTGTACTTATTACAAGTTGGAACATCTTCTGGGTATATGCACAAGAGAGGTTTTGCTGGATCTTCCAGTAGTACCATGTCCAATTTTCTGAGGAACCGCCAGACTGATTTCCAGAGTGGTTGTACAAGCCTGCAATCCCACCAACAACGGAGGAGTGTTCCTCTTTCTCCACATCCACGCCAGCATCTGCTGTCACCTGAATTTTTGATCTTAGCCATTCTGACTGGTGTGAGGTGGAATCTCAGGGTTGTTTTGATTTGCATTTCCCTGATGATTAAGGATGTTGAACATTTTTTCAGGTGCTTCACTGCCATTCGGTATTCCTCAGGTGAGAATTCTTTGTTCAGTTCTGAGCCCCATTTTTTAATGGGGTTATTTGATTTTCTGAAGTCCACCTTCTTGAGTTCTTTATATATGTTGGATATTAGTCCCCTATCTGATTTAGGATAGGCAAAGATCCTTTTCCAATATGTTGGTGGTCTTTTTGTCTTATTGACGGTGTCTTTTGCCTTGCAGAAACTTTGGAGTTTCATTAGGTCCCATTTGTCAATTCTCGATCTTACAGCACAAACCATTGCTGTTCTGTTCAGGAATTTTTCCCCTGTGACCATATCTTCAAGGATTTTCCCCACTTTCTCCTCTATAAGTTTGAGTGTCTCTGGTTTTATGTGAATTTCCTTGATCCACTTAGATTTGACCTTAGTACAAGGAGATAGTACTGGATCAATTCGCATTCTTCTAAATGATAAAAACCAGTTGTGCCAGCACCATTTGTTGAAAATGCTGTCTTTCTTCCACTGGATGGTTTTAGCTCCCTTGTCGAAGATCAAGTGACCATAGGTGTGTGGGTTCATTTCTGGGTCTTCAATTCTATTCCATTGGTCTACTTGTCTGTCTCTATAACAGTACCATGCAGCTTTTATTACAATTGCTCTGTAGTAAAGCTTTAGGTCAGGCATGGTGATTCCACCAGAGGTTCTTTTATCCTTGAGAAGAGTTTTTGCTATCCTAGGTTTTTTTGTTATTCCAGATGAATTTGCAAATTGCTCCTTCTAATTCGTTGAAGAATTGAGTTGGAATTTTGATGGGGATTGCATTGAATCTGTAGATTACTTTTGGCAAGATGGCCATTTTTACAATGTTGATCCTGCCAATCCATGAGCATGGGAGATCTTTCCATCTTCTGAGATCTTCTTTAATTTCTTTCTTCAGAGACTTGAAGTTTTTATCATACAGATCTTTCACTTCCTTAGTTAGAGTCATGCCGAGATATTTTATATTATTTGTGACTATTGAGAAGGGTGTTGTTTCCCTAATTTCTTTCTCAGCCTGTTTATTCTTTGTGTAGAGAAAGGCCATTGACTTGTTTGAGTTAATTTTTTATCCAGCTACTTCACCGAAGCTGTTTATCAGGTTTAGGAGTTCTCTGGTGGAATTTTTAGGGTCACTTATATATACTATCATATCATCTGCAAAAAGTGATATTTTGACTTCCTCTTTTCCAATTTGTATCCCCTTGATCTCCTTTTGTTGTTGAATTACTCTGGCTAATACTTCAGTACTATGTTGAAAAGGTAGGGAGAAAGTGGGCAGCCTTGTCTAGTCCCTGATTTTAGTGGGATTGCTTTCAGCTTCTCTCCATTTACTTTGATATTGGCTACTGGTTTGCTGTAGATTGCTTTTATCATGTTTATGTATGGGCCTTGAATTCCTGATCTTTCCAACACTTTTATCATGAATGGGTGTTGGATCTTGTCAAATGCTTTTTCTGCATCTAACGAGATGATCATGTGGTTTTTGTCTTTGAGTTTGTTTATATAATGGATTACATTGATGGATTTTCGTATATTAAACCACCCCTGCATCCCTGGAATAAAACCTACCTGGTCAGGATGGATGATTGCTTTAATGTGTTCTTGGATTCGGTTAGCGAGAATTTTATTAAGGATTTTTGCATCGATATTCATAAGAGAAATTGGTCTGAAGTTCTCTATCTTTGTTGGATCTTTCTGTGGTTTAGGTATCAGAATAATAGTGGCTTCATAAAATGAGTTGGGTAGAGTACCTTCTACTTCTATCTTGAGAAATAGTTTGTGCAGAACTGGAATTAGATCTTCTTTGAAGGTCTGATAGAACTCTGCACTAAACCCGTCTGGTCCTGGGCTTTTTTTGGCTGGGAAACTATTAATAACTGCTTCTATTTCTTTAGGGAATATGGGACTGTTTAGAAGGTCAACTTGATCCTGATTCAAATTTGGTACCTGGTATCTGTCCAGAAATTTGTCCATTTCATCCAGGTTTTCCAGTTTTGTTGAGTATAGCCTTTTGTAGAAGGATCTGATGGTGTTTTGGATTGCTTCAGGATCTGTTGTTATGTCTCCCTTTTCATTTCTGATTTTGTTAATTAGGATTTTGTTCCTGTGCCCTCTAGTGAGTCTAGCTAAGGGTTTATCTATCTTGTTGATTTTCTCAAAGAACCAATTCCTCATTTGGTTAATTCTTTGGATAGTTCTTCTTGTTTCCACTTGGTTGATTTCACCCCTGAGTTTGATTATTTCCTGCCGTCTACTCCTCTTGGGTGAATTTGCTTCTTTTTTTTTCTAGAGCTTTTAGATGTGTTGTCAAGCTGCTAGTGTGTGCTCTCTCCCGTTTCTTCTTGGAGGCACTCAGAGCTATGAGTTTCCCTCTTAGAAATGCTTTCATTGTGTCCCAAAGGTTTTGGTACCTTGTGGCTTCATTTTCATTAAACTCTAAAAAGCCTTTAATTTCTTTCTTTATTCCTTCCTTGACCAAGGTATCATTGAGAAGAGTGTTGTTCAGTTTCCACGTGAATGTTGGCTTTCCATTATTTATGTTGTTATTGAAGATCAGTCTTAGGCCATGGTGGTCTGATAGGATACATGGAACAATTTCAATATTTTTGTATCTGTTGAGGCCTGTTTTGTGACCAATTATATGGTCAATTTTGGAGAAGGTCCTGTGAGGTGCTGAGAAGAAGGTATATCCTTTTGTTTTAGGATAAAATGTTCTGTAGATATCTGTCATGCCCATTTGTTTCATAACTTCTGTTAGTTTCACTGTGTCCCTGTTTAGTTTCTGTTTCCACGATCTGTCCATTGATGAAAGTGGTGTGTTGAAGTCTCCCACTATTATTGTGTGAGGTGCAATGTGTGCTTTGAGCTTTACTAAAGTGTCTTTAATGAATGTGGCTGCCCTTGCATTTGGAGCGTAGATATTCAGAATTGAGAGTTCCTCTTGGAGAATTTTACCTTTGATGAGTATGAAGTGTCCCTCTTCTCTTTTTTGATAACTTTGGGTTGGAAGTCGATTTTATCCGATATTAGAATGGCTACTCCAGCCTGTTTCTTCAGACCATTTGCTTGGAAAATTGTTTTCCAGCCTTTCACTCTGAGGTAGTGTCTGTCTTTTTCCCTGACATGGGTTTCCTGTAAGCAGCAGAATGTTGGGTCCTGTTTGTGTAGCCAGTCTGTTAGTCTATATCTTTTTATTGGGGAATTGAGTCCATTGATATTAAGAGATATTAAGGAAAAGTAATTGTTGCTTCCTATTATTTTTGTTGTTAGAGTTGGCATTCTGTTCTTGTGGCTGTCTTCTTTTTCGTTTGTTGAGGGATTACTTTTTTGTTTGTTCTAGGGTGTGATTTCTGTCCTTGTATTGCTTCTTTTCTGTTATTATCCTTTGAAGGGCTGGATTCGTGGAAAGATATTGTGTGAATTTGGTTTTGTCGTGGAATACTTTGGTTTCTCCATCTATGGTAATTGAGAGTTTGGCCGGGTATATTAGCCTGGGCTGGCATTTGTGTTCTCTTAGTGTCTGTTTAACATCTGTCCAGGCTCTTCTCGCTTTCATAGTCTCTGGTGAAAAGTCTGGTGTAATTTTGATAGGCCTTCCTTTATATGTTACTTGACCTTTCTCCTTTAGTGCTTTTAATATTCTATCTTTTTTTAGTGCATTTGTTGTTCTGATTATTATGTGTCGGGAGGAATTTCTTTTCTGATCCAGTCTATTTGGAGTTCTGTAGGCTTCTTGTATGATCATGGGCATATCTTTCTTTATGTTTGGGAAGTTTTCTTCAATTATTTTGTTGAAGATATTAGCTGGCCCTTTAAGTTGAAAATCTTCATTCTCATCAATTCCTATTATCCTTAGGTTTGGTCTTCTCATTGTGTCCTGGATTTCCTGGATGTTTTGAGTTAGGATCCTTTTGCATTTTGTATTTTCTTTGACTGTTGTGTCGATGTTCTCTATGGAATCTTCTGCACCTGACATTCTCTCTTCCATTTCTTGTATTCTGTTGCTGATGCTCGCATCTATGGTTCCAGATCTCTTTCCTAGGGTTTCTATCTCCAGTGTTGCCTCGCTTTGGGTTTTCTTTATTGTGTCTACTTCCCTTTTTAGTTCTAGTATGGTTTTGTTCATTTCATTTCCGTCAGCTGTTTGGATGTGTTTTCCTGTTTTTCTTTAAGGACTTCTACCTGTTTGGTTGTGTTTTCCTGCTTTTCTTTAAGGGCCTGTAACTCTTTAGCAGTGCTGTCCTGTAATTCTTTAAGTGACTTATGAAAGTCCTTCTTGATGTCCTCTATCATCATCATGAGAAATGTTTTTAAATCTGGGTCTAGATTTTCGGTTGTGTTGGGGTGCCCAGGACTAGGTGGGGTGGGAGTGCTGCGTTCTGATGATGGTGAGTGGTCTTGATTTCTGTTAGTAGGATTCTTACGTTTGCCTTTCGCCATCTGGTAATCTCTGAAGCTAGCTGTTATAGTTGTCTCTGTTAAGAGCTTGTTCTTCAGGTGACTCTGTTAGCCTCTATAAGCAGACCTGAGAGGGTAGCTCTCTCCTTAGTTTTAGTGGGCAGAGTATTCTCTGCAGGCAAGCTCTCTTCTTGCAGGGAAGGTACCCAGATATCTGGTGTTCGAACTGGACTCCTGGCAGGAGTTGTGTTCCACTCACTGGAGGTCTTAGGATCCCGTGTGTAATCCTGTGTGGGCCCTTGCGGGTGTCGGGCGACTCCGCTGGCAAGGTACCTCGGGGCTTGAGTGGAGCGGAAGGGGCTTGTGCCCCAAGTCAGGCCCGGGTAGTCTGCTTCCCTATTTACCGCAGTCTCAGGTTCTACGTGATTGGATTGGGGCAGGGGCTGTGTTCCACTCACCAGAGGTCTTAGGATCCCGTGGGGAATCCTGTGTGGGCCCTTGCGGGTGTTGGGCGAGACTCTGCTGGCAAGGTACCTCCCATTTGTGTTTTCTTAGGGTCGCTATATTTCCACCCTTGTATTGCTTCTTTTCTGTTATAATCTTTGAAGGGCTGGATTCGTGGAAAGATATTGTGTGAATTTGGTTTTGTCCTGGAATACATTGGTTTCTCCATCTATGGTAATTGAGAGTTTGGCCGGGTTTAGTAGCCTGGGCTGGCATTTGTGTTCTCTTAGTGTCTGTTTAACATCTGTCCAGGATCTTCTGGCTTTCATAGTCTCTGGTGAGAAGTTTGGTGTAATTCTAATAGGTCTGCCTTTATATGTTATTTGACCTTTCCCCCTTACTGCTTTTAGTATTCTATCTTTAATTTAGTGCATTTGTCGTGATTATTACGTATTGGGAGGAATTTCTTTTCTGGTCCAGTCTATTTGGAGTTTTATAGGCTTCTTTTATGTTCATGGGCATTTCTTTCTTTAGGTTAGGGAAGTTTTCTTCTATAATTTGAAGATATTTACTGGCCCTTCAAGTTGAAAATCTTCCTTCTCATCTATACCTATTATTCCCATGTTTTGCTTTCTCATTGTGCCCTGGATTTCCTGGATGTTTTGAGCTAGGATCTTCTCACATTTTGCATTTCCTTTGATTGTTGTGTCCATGTGTTCTGTGGACTCTTCTGCACCTGAGATTTTCGCTTCCATCTCTTGTATTCTGTTGCTGATTCTCACGTCTATGGTTCCTGATTTCTTTCCTAGGATTTCTATCTTCAGATTTGTCTCCCTTTGGGTTTTCTTTATTGTTTCTACTTCCATTTATAGATCTTGGATTGTTTTGTTCAATTCCATCACCTGTTTGGTTGTGTTTTCCTGTAATTTTTAAAGGGATTTTTTTTGTGTTTCCTCTTTAAGGTCTTTTACCTGATTAGCAGTGTTTTCCTGTAATTTTTTGAGAGATTTTTGTGCTTCCTCTTTAAGGACTTCTACCTGTTTAGCAGTGTTCTTCTGTATTTCTTTAAGTGAGTTATTAACGTCCCTCTTAAAATCTTCTACTAGCATCATGAGAAATGATTTTAAATCTGAATCTTGCTTTTCAGGTGTGTTGGGGTATCCAGGACTTGCTGTGGTGGGAGTACTGGATTCTGATGATGCCAAGTGGTATTGATTTCTGTTAGTAAGATTCTTAAGCTTGCCTTTTGCCATCTGGTAATCTCTGATGTTAGATGTTCTAGCTGTCTCTTGCTGGAGCTTGTTCCTCCTATGATTCTGTTAGCCTCTGTCAGCACTCCTGGGAGTCCAACTGTCTCTTGAGTCCCAGTGGTCTGAGCACTCTCTGCAGGCAAGCTGTCCTCTTGTAGGGAATATGCCCAGAGGTATGGGTCTTAGCCCATCCTCCTGGCTGAGGATGAAGTTCTGAAGGGACCCTGTCCAAAAAGCTCTGTTGTGTCTGTGGCCCATGAGCTCTCCTGCATGGACTGGCCATCTGAGAGACCAGGAATACAAGATGGCACTCTCATCTGAGTTTCAGGGTCAGAGCCCATTCTGGAGGCCACTCTCCTCATTGATCCTAAGATCCTGGGTGTGCTAGGGTGCCTGTGGAGTGGAGAGTCCTCTGTGGACCGTGGGACTGTCAACTGAGTTCACACCCAAGTTGGCATAGGGCTGGCACCGACCATAAGGAACCCTAGCTGGTGGTCAGGCAGGTTTTCTGTCTCTGTTCCTGCTGTCCCAAGCTCCTCTGTGTTATTTTGGAACAGATGTTGTGTTCCAGTCACCAGTGATCCCAGAATCCTTTGTGTGCTAGGGCACCTGTGGCGTGAAGTGTGCTCTGGGGACCTTGGGACCTTTGACCGAGTTTGGGTGAAATTTTGATTCCTTTATCAAGATTTTACTTTATTTCATACTTTATTTTCAAGAAGATTCCATGACCTTCTGAGAAGAAGGCATATTCTGATATATATATATATATATATATATATATATATATATATATATATATTTCATTTTATGTATGCTGTAGTTGAACTCCGAGTTTTGCTTGTTCCTGATGCTATCTAAAAATGATAATGTAGTGTTTAAATTGTTATTTAGCTAGAGAGATATCTGTAGGCTTGGAGGCCATTGAAGATGAACCTAACTTTCTTCATAATCACCTTAGAACCTCACCTCCCATTTACCTAGGAAAACTCCTATAAGAGGTATTACAATTACCTCTTTTTAGAATTTAAATTACCATAATGTGATGATGGTGTTATCAGGGCTTCACTACATCCTAATAAAGTAAAGCTGTTTTAGTTTTCTCAAAAGTTTTAATTCTGAATTATAAGTCTCTGCCCAGGTAGAAACAATGCATTTTGATTATCTTCAATTATTGGAACACTACATACTATTGTCAATTCCTTTAGAAGTTAATATAGTTCATTGCTGATCTATCCATAATAGCTAGAAATTGGAAACAATCCAGATGTCCCTCAACAGAAGAATGGGGAAGAATGGTACATTTACACAATGGACTATTACTCAGTTAAAAGGTGACATCATGAAATTGGCAAGTAAGTAGAAAGAAATCATTCTGCATGATATAATCTAGACCCAAGAACACAAATATAGTATGTATTTAGGTGGATATTAGCTGTTGTCAATGATAAACACAGTACAGCCTGTAGAATGATAATAATTAGTTGTAAATAAGGGACTAGGGGGAACTAATAGATCTCCTTAGAAAGATTAAATGCAATAGATAGTTATTAATAGATGGGGGAAGAAGTTGAGGTATTGGGAGATAGTTTTCAAGAAAGGATTCAAAGAGTTGGAACAAGAGAATAAATACCAGGAGAGGGAGAGCTGAGATTAAGGGCCATTTGTCAGCTAGTATGAAAACCTAATAGAGTAGAAGCTTACTAAGATATGTGAACATATTAATGTATGTACACACACAGAGACCTAAATATGTTTTAATTACATATATTCAATCACATATTAAGTTCTTCTTCTGAAATTTATTAAACCTTGAACCAATCTCTCAACTATTGTTTCCCCCAATTTCCTTGTCTTCCCATTTTAAACAGACTTGCCTCTATATTATCATAGACAATTTATTAATGAGAAATTACACATAACAGAAATCTTGTACTAGCATCAGACAGAGTAATTCTTTATGAATACCTTTGTCTTGTTAGATGGGTATATAATAAACAGGGTACTGTAAGACCAAGAAGAATGAAATGAGTATCCTAAGAAAGCACTCAAAATGCTAAGGGTGTTCAACACACAAGGAAGAAACTGCACAATGTTATGCTAAATCCAACTTACTCTTTTAGAGTCAAAGATATTGAGGCACTGAAAGAAATTTTGTTTCTGATCACATTACCGCTTTATCATCCCTCACCCCTTCAGGATTTGAGCCCCTTTGCCTGTCACTATCTCACATTGTATCCTCTATCTTATTTCCTATTTATGAGTTATACATGACAAACTCTCAATGTTATTTACTTTAGCTGTCTGAGTACTACCTTGGTAGAATACTAGGAATTTATTGGAACATATAAGTACACAAATAATGCTGTCTGATGAAGTCTGTTTTTCACTTTCCTTATATACACCTGCCTTCTGCAGTGATTGAAGATGTAGTTGCTGTTATTAAACTGTGGGGAAATGTCTGTGGTATTTGGTATGTTCTCTGAATATTTCTTCATAAAAGTAAGAAAAATATGTAGGCATAAGTTCTTCTAGTGCTTTTATAGTGTCTTATCTTGCTAAAATGCCTATTGATGCCCCCCATGAAAAACTTAAATGGTGCATTTATTTTTGTGTATATATTTCTCCTCTTATAACAACTGCTTCTGCTTGCCTTGACACTCACTGACAGTACTTACATAAATAGAATTTCAGATTTTTTCATTTTTATTACTCTCAATTCCATTGTTCACAATGAGTTTAATCTTATCAATTTCAGATCTAGTAGAGATCATTTAATTAAGGAGTTTTAAAAGTAGATAAATTTAGAATGAAAAACTCATATGCACTAAAGTGTGAAGTTCAAACTTAAATTGGTAAGAAGAAGAGAATAAACAGCTACTCACCTAGCTCATCAGTAAAATAATTGAAACAGAATTTTATATTACCATTAGAAAGTCTTCTTGAAATACATCAAAGTACCTGTAATTCTTTCCAATGATGCAAGTACTGTGATATGGAGACCACAGTGTTGGAATTCCATGGGACTGGATCTCCTTGTAGGTTCTGCTTCCACCCACCAGAGGCAGCACAGTGATCAAAAGCTGGCTCACACTCTGAATGTCTGTGTTCAGATATCACTGTCTCTCCTCTCCACTACTTATAAAGGATGAAAACTGGAAAAGGTCCTTATCCTTCTGGTGGCTGTCTCCTCCTCTATAAAACAGAAATAAGATCTAACTTTCCAGAGTGATCGAGATGAGTATGCCCCTCTGCATATACACACAAGTACAACTTTTTATTGAAAATTTACAGATGTTGCCTTTAAATGCAATTTGCAATCAAAGCCTTTAACAGCACCAGTTTGAGCAAGGTTATTAGAACCATTTTCCAGCTAGAGCTCTGGTGCCATTTATAAAAGATGGAAATGTAAGGAAAATGTCCTGGGAAAGTGCTACGACAGTGGTCACACACACAACCAGAAACACTATTATTTTCATGGAAGTTCAACCTAACACAGCATCCTATTAAACCAAAGCCAAATTAGATTAAAGGCCATACCTTTGCTCAAGTTTATGAAGGCTTATGGAGGTGAGGAAGCTCTAGAGGAAAGGACAGGAGGCTGGCTAATGGAACTATGGCATAAAAGTGTCCTGTGAAGCTGTACATAGCAAAGACGTTCATCAAGTTTTCCAGAAGATGCAGCCAAGCTCATTTCATTACAGAGAAATTTCTTATGGGAAAGGAGTTAACCTATGCAGCAAATTTCACTTTTTTCATATTGTAAGAAATTGGCAGTCACCACAATTCTTAACACTGGTCATTCTGCCCAGTCAAGAGCCAATATACTATTGACAACAAGCAAGAAGACTAACTCATTGTAGGCTCAAGTGATTTAGACATTTTTGGTAATAAATTATTTTGTAATTTAGGTACACAGGTTAATTTTCTTTGCAATTTCTTTTGTGGCCTATTGTTTTTAGACCAATGCCATTTAATTTCCACACTTTGATGCACTTCTTGTATTGAATTCTAACTCTAGTCCATCGAGACCGAGCAGACTGTATGATTTAAATCCTTTTAACTTTATTGAAACTGGTCTTGGGTTTTCATGTGTGGAGAACATTCCATATCCACTGGAAAAAAAAAAGGATTTGTCTTGCATAGCTAACTGACCTGCAAGCTTCCAGAAGAGGTGCTTATACCTGCTTCCTATCTCATGATAGGAACATGGGATTATAAGTGTGCTTGACTTTCCATGAGTTCTAGGGAATCAAACAGACATCCTCATCCTTGCATGACAAACATTTTGCCAAATTAGTTATAACCCCAGCCTTATCTTTTGGATTTTAATAGAGATATAACATTTATAAATATTTGCGGTATTTGTAAAATAAATATTTTACAAAATGCGTAATAACGTATCAAACTAAATTAGCATTTTTACTTCCTCAAAACATTGATTATTTCTAGACAATAGAAACATCTGACCCCTTTGAAACATAAATTATCGTTGACTGTAATTACCCCATTCTTCTTCCTTTTCTTTCCCTTTTATTCCTAATTCTAGTGACCACCATTCTATAGTTCTATTCAAACAACTGTTAAACATTCCATACAAGAAAGAGATCATATAATAATTGTCCTTTTAAACTGAGTTATTTCACTTCATAAGAAATATCTTTAATTAAATCATCATTGAAACAAATGGCAGAGTTTCATTGTTTTATAGTAATGTATAAAATTCTACACATGCCACATCTTATTGTCCACTTATCTGTCCATATACTGTGGTGGTTTGAATAAGAAATATCCCCTATAAGTTGAAGTATTGAAATGTTTGGTCTGAAGTTGTGGTGCTGCTTGGGAATTTATAGGATATACAGCCTGTCTTGAGGAAGTCTGTCACCAGGAGTTGGCACTGGGATTTCATAGCCTTGATCTTTTTCTGTAGAATGTCTTTTCTCTGTGTTTGCAGTTGAGCATGGGCGCTTTCAGCTTCCTGCTCCAGCTGCTGTGTCTCCTTGCTATAATGGAGTCTCATTCTTTAAAAACTGTAAGTCCAAAAAATGCTTCTTTTATAGTTTGTCTTGGCCATGGTGTTTTATTATAGCAAGACAAAATAACTAATGTGGATAGATTTGCTGTCTAGGGTACTGTAAATGATGCCACAATAACACATGTACAATAGCTCTTCCACATTAGAGCATTGTATGTTTAAAACTGCTGAACCATCCTTCCTGTCAGTGCCAACCCCGGGACATCTTGGGCATGAACTTGGTGGATGGTCCCACAGTCCCCAGAGAACTCTCCACACTGCAGGTGCCCTAGCACTCCCAGGATCTCAGGATCACTGGTGAGTGGAACACAACATCTGTTCCAAAACAATCATGAAGTGCAGCAGACTAACCCCTTCAGGATCTCCTATCTGCGCAGAATGGGTTCTGGTTGTAGGTTGGCAAAGGAGTTGGCGAAAGTAGGGTGACAAACAGACCCAACACAAGGGAGTGTGGATCTGAATGTAATTTGTCAAATCGAGCATCAAACTTTTTATATAGAAGAAAATAGGGAAGTTAGGTGACATACCAGCAAGGTACAATGAGGTAACCGGATTCTTACACAAAACAGAGGAATGCAAACACAGAAGGACTGGCAGGAACTAACTGGGATAAAATTCAATGTTAACAACTGAGAATCAAAAGCAGCCCCACCTAAGGTCAGCTTAATCTTAGAAGCCAGGGGCAAGGGCTTCGTGTCCTTGCCATAGTTCCTATTCTAGTTTACTGTGTAGTCCACCTTCCCCCTAGGACATTGTAAAAACTTGTGTATGGGTGTAACTCAGCTATCTATAGTTCTAATTATCTACTCTGGTTCCTCCTTAGATCACAAACTTCCTTCTTCCTAAATAATGGGAATTTCCTTTGTAGAGCAGTGACTTAGGTATCCATGTCCAGGGTTGGCTCAAGGACTGCCTAGAATCTAAGTTAGCTATATATCAAATAGAGGCAATATTAAGGGAAAGCACACAGATCCATTTACCAACTAAAGCAAGGACATTGGAACATTCGTTATGAAGGATGCCACTGTTCCAGGAGACTAAATTGCTGTGAACTTTTCGCCTCAGAATAGCGCCCAGGTTTTCAGGGCCTGTCACACGTGTCATTACTGGAGCGGTTGTAGCAACGAAGGACCTGTGCCAGCATGAGCAGAGACACAGGAAACATATCTGACCAGGGGCTCAGGTCCCTTCTGGTCAGCGCCAGCTCTGGGCCACCACGGGGGTGAACTTGGCAAAGAGTCCCACGGTGTCCAGAGGACTCTCCATGCCGCAGGCGTCCTATCATGCCCAGGATCTTAAGATCACTGGTGAGTAGAACTCAATATCTGTTCTAAAACAATCATGAGGAGCCTGTGACAGCAGGAGCAAGGACACAGGAGCCCTGCCTGAGCAAGGGCTTAGATTCCTTCTGGTCAGTTCTGGTCTACCTTGGTTTCAAACATAGTGGACAGCCTCAAGGTCCCCAGAGGAGATATCATTTCCAGACGTTGTAACACGCCCAGGGTCTTAGGGCCCCAGGATTCCAGGAGCTTGGTCACACCAGGATCTCAGGGTCTCAGAGGAAGCTTGACTGCCAAGAACTCTGATACACCCAGAATCTCAGGTCCACAGGATCCTGAATCACAGAATCACAGAGAAAGCTGGACTCTGAGGAGTCCTGAATCAAACGGGATTACAGGAAGGACAGGCTCCAATCAGATATATTGAGGGCAGCAAGCACTTGAGATAATCAGGTGGCAGGAGGCAAGCAAAAGAACAGAAACTACAGAAACCAAGGTTACTTGGCATCATCAGAACCAAGCACTCCCACCATAGCAAGTCCTGGGTACACCATTACACCAGAAAAGCAAGATATGGATCTAAAGACAATTCTCATGATAACGATGGAGGACTATAAGAAGGAAATAAATAACTCCCTTAAAGAAATACAGAAGAACACATCCAATCAGGTGAAAGAATAGAACAAAACAATCCAGGGTCTAAAACTGGAAGTAAAAACAATAAAGAAATCACAAAGGGAGATCACTCTGAAAATTGAAAACCTAGGAAAGAAGTCAGGAGCCATTGATACAAGCATAACCAACAGAACATGAGAGATAGAAGACAGAATCTCAGGTACAGAAGATAACATAGAAAACATTGATACAACAATCAAAGAAAATGCAAAGTGCAAAAAGATCCTAACTCAAAACATCCATGAAAATACAGGACACAATGAGAAGACCAAATGTAAAGATAATAGGTATAGATGAGAAGAAAGATTTCCAACTTAAAGGGCTAGTAAATATATTCAACAAAATTATAGAAGAAAACTTCCCCAACCTAAAAGAAAGAGATGCCCTTGAACATACAAGAAGCCCACAGAACTCCAAATAGGCAGGACCAGAAAAGAAATTCCTCCTTACACATAATAATCAGAACAACAAATTCACTAAAGATAGAATATTAAGGGGAAAAGGTCAAGTAACATATAAAGGCAGACCTATTAGAATTACACCAGACTTCTCACCAGAGAGTATGAAAGGCAGAAGATCCTGGGCAGATGTCATACAGACCAAAAGAGAACACAAATGCCAGCCAAAGAAAACTCTCAATTACCATAGATGGAGAAACTAAGGTATTCCATTGCAAAACCAAATTTACACAATATCTTTTCACAAATCCAGTCCTTCAATGGATAATAAAGGGAAAACTTCAACACAATGTGGGAAACTAAGCTCAATAAAAGGCAAGAAAGTAGTCTGTCAACAAACCTAAAGAAGATAGCCACATGAACAGAATTCCAAATTTAACAACAAAAATAACAGGAATCAACATCGAATTTTCCTTAATATCTCTTAATATCAATGGAGTCAATTCCCCAATAAAAAGACATAGAATAACAGACTGGTTACATAAACAGAACCCAACATTTTGCTGCATACAGGAAACCCACCTCAGGGACAAAAACAGACACTACCTTAGAGTAAGAGTAAAAGACTGGAAAAAAAAATTTTCAAGAAAACGGTCCCAAGAAACAAGCTTTAGTAGCCATTGTAATATTTAATAAAGTCGACTTTCAACATAACGTTCTCAAAAAAGAGAAGGAAGGACACTTCTTACTCATCAAAGGTAAAATTTACCAAGATGAACTCTCAATTCTGAACATCTATGCTCCAAATGTAAGGGCATCCACATTCATTAAAGAAACTTTGCTAAAACTCAAAGCACACATTACACCTCATACAATAATTGTGGGAGACTTCAACACCCCACTCTCATCAATGGACAGATCCTCGAAACAGAAACTAGAAGGAGACACAGTGAACTAACAGAAGTTATGAACAAGTGGATTTAACAGATATCTATAGAACATTTCATCCTAAAACAAAAGGATATTCCTTTTTCTCAGCACTTCATGGTACCTTCTCCAAAATTGACCAAATAATTGGACACCAAACAGGCCTCAGCAGACCTAAAATAGTTCTACAGGAAGATCCAGCAATACCTCTCCTGGGCATATATCCAGAGGAGGCTCCAACATGTAATAAGGACATATGATGCACTATGTTTATAGCAGCCTTATTTATAATAGCCAGAAGCTGGAAAGAACCCAGATGTCCCTCAACAGAGGAATGAATACAGAAAATGTGGTACATTTACACATTCGAATACTACACAGCTATTAAAAACAATGAATTTAAGAAATTCTTAGACAAATGGATGGATCTGGGGGAATATCATCTTGAGTGAGGTAACCCAATCACAAAAGAACATACATGATATGCACTCACTGATAAGTGGATATTAGCCCAGAAGCTCAGAATCCTTTACATAAGGGGGAACAAAACATCCATGGAAGGAGTTACAGAGACAAAGTATGAAGCAGGAACTGAAGGAATGACCATCCAGAGCCTGCCCCACTTGAGGATCCATCCCATAAACAACCATCAAACTCAGACACTATGTCAGATGCCAACAAGAGCCTGCTGACAATAGCCTCATATAGCTGTCTCCTGTGAGGCTCTGCCAGTGCCTGGCAAATACAGAAGTGGATGCTCACAGTCACCCATTGGATGGAACACAAGTTCCCCAATGAAGGAGCTAGAGAAAGTACCCAGGGAGCTGAAGGTATCCGAAGCTTCATAGGAGGAACAACAATATGAACTAATCAGTACTCCCAGAGCTCCTTGGAACTATATCACCAATCAAAGAAAACACATAGTGGAACTTTTGGTCCTAGCTGTATATGTCACAGTGGATGGCCTAATTGGCCATCAATGGGAGGAGAGGCCCTAGGTCCTGTGAAGGTTCTATGCTCCAGTATAGGGGAATGTCAGGACCAGGAATGGGAGTGGGTGGGTTGGAGAGCAGTGGGAGGGGTGATGGGATAGAGGATTTTTGGAGGGGAAACTAGGAAAGGGGATAACATTTGCCATGTAAATAAAGAAAATATGTAATAAGAAAAAATGAAAAACACAAACAAACAAACAAACAAACAAACATAAAACTGCTGAACCATCTCTCTGGTTCCTTATAATGTTTTTTTAAAAGGAAGCTTCATCCTGTTTTGCATAATAGTTTAATTAATTTCCATCAAAAATTAGTGTCCAGGAAGCTTTCTTTTCTTTGCATATTTTTTGTGTTTTGATGATAGACATTTCACCCGTGGGAACATGGATATCTCACAGTGGCTTCAGTTTGTACTTTTGGTTGATTAATGATGTTGTTCATTTTTATATACATATTGTCCACTTAAGAAATGTCTTTCAGAGAAATTGTTCATATCTCCCATTGGATAATTATTATTTGTTTTGCATTAAATTACTTGAGCTGTTAACATACTCTGATTACTAATCTTTAACAATGGGTAATTTAAAAGTATTTTCCCACTGTGAAGATAGTTGCTTTGATTATTTCCTTTACTCTGTAGAAGCCTCAGACCTGTCTGTGGTTTTTTTTTTTTTTTTTTTTTTTTTTTTTTTTTTTTTTTTTTTTTTTTTTTGTTTAATAGTATCTATTCTTTGTACTTTATTTAAGAAGTCTTTGACCACATGAATTTCATAAAGTATTTTGCCAGTGTTTCATTGTTTCAGGTCATCTCTGTAGTCGTCTGGCATATATGTACTTGATTTTCTATATTTGATAAGATATGGAAATGTTTCTTCTGTATATGTAGATAAAATGTCCTCAGTACTTTTTATTGGAGAAACCAGACTTTATAAAAAAGACTATCTGTTTTTAAGTAGAGGGCTTATTTTCTGGATTTAATCTGCTTTTTTTTTTTTTTTTTTAAACTTAGGTGTTAAGTTGATTCCTTTCTTAAGAAAATTCTTTTTGTTTGCGATCATAATTGCCTATTTGTAATTTTAATGCATATTTTTGCATATGGGTTTGCATGGAATCATTTATTTTTGGTTTATAATTGTGTTTTGTGGAGGTTTTCAAAAGTTTATTTTCTAGCAACAAATTCTCTTAGTCTGGGGTTCACTGTTGCTGGAAAAAGGGTGTCAGTTTTGAAAAGCATATAGCCACTGGAGAACTAGGAAGAAAGGAGAGTTGTTAGGAAAGGGCATACAGAAAGCAATCATAGGTGAGTATAATAAATGATTCTGTCTATACATGTAGGAAACTGTTAAAAAAAAAGATTCTATTAGTTAATCTAAAACATGTAATTTCTGTTTTAAAATACAGATCTGTTAGGGTTTATTTTTCCCTTTAAAATTGTTTATTTTATTTTATGTATATTTGTGAGTACATGTATATAGTCCTTACCATGTGCATAGGAGTCACACAGAAGTCATGACAGGGCATTAAAACCCCTGCAACTGTAGTTGGCTGTGTCTGCTATATAGGTGCCAAGAATTAAAACTAGATCTTCTGCAAGAATGGTTGGTACTCTTAAGCATTCAGTCATCTTACCAACCAATGGGCATCACTTTCATAGTTGAAAATGTCACAGTATTTCGACACATTGCACCACATTTCCTCCTTGCATTCTTTAGTAGTAAATCTATGTTAATCAGTTTTGTGTTTCTTTGTATGTAAGGAGAAATTTTTTTGGTTCTCTTCAATATGTTTTTCTATCAGTCTGTCATCACTGATAATGTGATATGTTTAGATTGCTCTATGTTTTGTGATTTTTTTCCCCTTCAGAGTTTGCTGAGCAGCTTATGCTAATAATCAAAGTCCAAAGAATTTCAACTATTATTTCACTGAATGTGCTTTCCTTGTTTTTCCTTTCTTTTATTCTTCTGGCCCACCACATTGGCTATGTTTGTCCACTAACAGATTCTCATGTTCCTGTAGGACACATTCATAACTCTTTCCTTTTCATTCTCTGTGTATATTGTCGAACATCTATCAATTGACCTTTATCTTTTATAATTCTATTATAATTTCCATGACTGATTTTTAAAAAAACATCCATTATTTTTTCCTTTTCCTTCTTTTTAAATTATTTTTTTAATTTAAAAGAATTTTACATTTAAATATATTTTGGTCACATTCTTTCTTTATATCATGTCCTTCCAGATCCTCTCTACCCATAAGTTTTTTCTCAACAAACAATCAAAAATCCAAAACAACAAATCCTCAAGACAACCCCAACAACCCCATGAAAGTACAGTTTATAAATAAAAGCACACATGTAGAGAAACTATAATCCAGCAACATGGCTGTTCTGACAAGGGATCACATTCAAAGATATGAACAGGCCAGAATGTATACATGTTGTGGATCATAGTATGATTTGGCTGAAATACAGACAAGTTCTTAGTACACACCTTTAATCTCTATCAATGAAAGTAGTTTGTAGAGGGAAGCATTCATATTTGAAAGTGATCTTTCATTGAGAGGCAGACAAAGTCATGAATCAGAGAAAAACTGGGCAAAATGAGTCAGAGATCAGATATATACTTTCATGAGGACAGGCAAGAGAGGCTACTTAAGAGTAGTACAGTGAAAAAAGAGATAATTTTTATCAGAAGGCAGTTTTTTTCTGAGGAAGTTTTACAGAGCTAGGTTGTAGAGAGACTCAGGTAAAGACAGAATATGGGACAAGAAGAGCAACTCATGAAGAAGACAAGAGAAGCCAGTTTGAATCAGTCAGCTTAAAGAGGAGTTTGAGTCAAAACAGTTGAATCGAACCAATCAGCCACAGTTTAAAAAGAGCTGGAAAAAGTGAGTTCATTTAGCAGTAGGCCTTTGAGATGACAAACAATTACATCTGGTGAATAAAAGTTACTTTTGCACACACAGTGCAGTAGCTGGATATAAAATTAACTTAAAGAATCAGTGGCCTTTTTCTACAAAAAAGGATAAACAGGATGAGAAAGAATTTAGGGAAACAACAACCTTCACAATAGTCACAAATAATATAAAACATATTGGTGTGACTTTAATTAAGGAAGTAAAAGATCTGTATGATAAGAACTTCAAGTCTCTGAAGAAAGAAATCGAAGATCTCAGAAGATGGAAAGATCTCCCATGCTCATGGATTGGCAGGATTAATATAGTCAAAATGGCTATTTTGTCAAAAGCAATCTACAGATTCAATGCAATCCCCATCAAAATTGCAACTCAATTCTTCACTGAGTTAGAGAGGGCAATTTGCAAATTCATCTGGAATAACAAAAATCCTAGGATAGCAAAAACTATTCTCAACAATAAAAGAACCTCTGGTGGAATCACCATCCCTGACCTCAAGCTGTACTACAGAGCAATTGTGATAAAAACTGTACGGTACTGGTACAGAGACAGACAGGTAGATCAATGGAACAGAATTGAAGACTTAGAAATGAACTCACATACCTATGGTCTCTTGATCTTTGACAAAGGAGCTAAAATCATCCAGTGGAAAGAAAGACAGCATTTTCAACAAATGGTGCTGGCTCAAGTGGCAATCAGCATGTAGAAGAGTGTGAATTGTTCCATTCGTATCTCCTTGTACAAATTTCAAGTCTAAGTGGATCAAAGAACTCCACATTAAACCAGAGACACTGAAACTTATAGAGGAGAAAGTGGGAAAGAGCCTCGAAGATATGGGCACAGGCGAAATATTCCTAAACATAACACCAATGGCTTGTGCTGTAAGACTGAGAATCAACAAATGGGACCTCATAAAATTGCAAAGCTTCTGTAAGGCAAAGGACAGTGTTAATAAGACAAAAAGGCAACCAATAGATTGGGAAAAGATCTTTACCAATCCTAAATCTAATAGAGGGCTAATATCCAATATATACAAAGAACTTAAGAAAACCAAATAACCCTATTAAAAATGGAGTATAGAGCTAAACAAAGAATTCTCCACTGAGGAATACTGAATGGCCGAGAAGCACCTGAAAAAATGTTCAACATTCTTAATCATCAGGGAAATGCAAATCAAAACAACCTGGAGATTCCACCTCACACCAAACAGAATGGCTAAGATCTAAAACTCACGGGACAGCAGATACTGGTGAGGATGTGGAGAAAGAGGAACACTCCTCCATTGTTGGTAGGATTGCAAGGTAGTACAACCACTCTGGAAATCAGTTTGGTGGTTCCTTAGAAAATTGGACATAGTGGAGGATCCAGTAATACCACTCTTTGGCATATACCCAAAAGATGCTCCAACATGTAATAAGGACACATGCTCCACTATGTTCCTAGCAGCCTTATCTATAACAGCCAGAAGCTGGAAAGAACCCAGATGTTCCTCAACAGAGGAATGGAGACAGAAAATGTGGTACATTTACACAAGGGCGTACTGCTCAGCTATTAAAAACAATGAATTTATGAAATTCTTAGACAAATGAATGCATCTGGAGGATATCATCCTGAGTGAGATAATACAATCATAATAGAACACACATGATATGCCCTCACTGATAAGTGCATATTAGCCCAGAAGCTCAGAATACCCACAATACAATTTACAATACACATGAATCTCAAGAAGAAGGAAGACCAAAGTGTGGATACTTTGATCCTTCTTAGAAGTGGGAACAAAATACCCATCGAAGGAGTTACAGAGACAATGTGTGAAGCAGAAACTGAAGCAATGATCATCCTGAGCCTGCCTCTTTTGGGGATCCATCCCATATACAGCCCCCAAACCCAGACACTATGGCAGATGCCAACAAGAGCTTGCTGACAGGAGCCTGATATAGCTGTCTCCTGAGAGGCTCTCCAGTCCCTGGCAAATACAGAAGTGGATATTCACAGTTATCCACTGGACAAAGCACAGAGTTCCCAATGAAAGAGGTAGAGAAAGTACCCAAAGCGCTTAATGGGTTTGCAGTCCCATAGGAGAAACAACACTATGAACTTACCAGTACCCCCAGAGCTCCCTGGTACTAAACCACCAACCAAAGAAAACACGTGGTGGGACTCATGGCTCTAACTGCATATGTAGCAGAGAATGGCCTAGTAGGTCATCAATGGGAGGAGAGGCCCTTGGTCCTGTGAAGGTTCTATGCCCCAGTATAGGGGAATGTCAGGGCCAGGAATGGGAGTGGGTGGGTTGGTGAGCAGGGGGAGAGGGGGATAGGGGGTTTTCAGAGGGGAAACTAGCAATGGGGATAACCTTTGAAATGTAAATAAAGAAATTATCTAATAAAAAGAAAAAAGAGTAAGAAAAAAAAAAAAAAAGAAGGCACAAGAATCAGAGACTCACTTCTTTCCACAGTTAGGAATTCCATAAAACACAAGACTGTAAATATGTATCTATATATGTATGTATGTATGTATGTATGTATGTATGTATGTATGTGTGTGTGTGTGTGTGTGTGTGTGTATACTTATGTAGAGAACCTGGTGCAGACATTCAGACCCTGTGATTGCCATTTCAGTCTCTCTGTCATATGAACATTGCTCTTTTTGATTAGAGGGACTTGTTTTGTGGCTGTCCTTCATCCCTTCTGGCTCTTACACTTTTTCTGTAACCTCTTCCATGAGGTTCCCTAAACTGTGATGGGAGGAGAATAATGGAGACATCCATTTAGAGCTGAGTGTTCTAAGGCCTCTTGCTCTGTGTCATGTCTGGCTGTATGCCTTTGTATTTATTACCATGTGCTACTGGAGGAAACTTCTCAAGCCATTGACCTAAAAGTACAGCAGAATGTCATTAGCAGACATTTTCTGACTACATCTCCCCTGCACCCCTTTTCTTAGATCAGTATTATTCCTCTCTGGGCTATCTCCCCTCAGGTTTTTGGTCACCTAAGCAATGTTGGGTAGATATTGTACTTTCAATTCTGAAATGTCTTTTAAGCTAATAGGTATGTTTTCTTTGAGATAGTGTTGATGAAACTTGTCATTTTGTCTTTATTTCTGCATATAGTTTTGGTTGGTTTTTGAATATACTTGTTTATAATGGCTTATTTGATAGCTTTATGTGGCAGATACAACATTTGGCACTGGTACATTTTCAAGCACTTTCTGCTTGAAAGGCAAAGTTCTATTTAACAAAGAGAAAGGGGTATATAACTCTGACACAGCACCTCGTGGGAAACAGACTTTTGTCACACCCTGGAATCATAGTTACTGGATCATTATATATGTCTGTTCTGATCTCTTTGTTAATCTCTATGTGACTGTTTATATCACAGGTGTTAGATTTTATTCATTTTCGACATGTAGCTGATGGCTAGATAGTGCACAATAGTCTGTATATATCCAGATCTCTTTGGAGGGCAGTTTTGAGAGCATTCTTTGTTCTGGTTATGGGGAGGATCATGCTTTTCCTGGTTTTCTCTGGTCAAATAAATAGCCTATGTATTAATTTATTTGCTTCAAGTTTTCTAAAAATTCGTCTCCCACCCTCTCCCTTTGTCTCCCTCCCTCCCCCTTCTTTCTTCTTTCCATTTTTTCTTTCTTCCTTTTCTTTTTTTGTTTTGTTTTTTTGTTTTGCTTCATTTAGCCTTAAAATGCAGGTAACTTTTAAGAATACTCTTGGATTCCATTTCGCTGCCGATGTTTTAAGTAAATCAAGGGCGTCAGAGGGAACCTCACATCTGTTTATTCCAGGCAACATTTATCACCCATTTATTTTTCTAGCTGGAGAAAGAGCACAAACTATCCACATAATAATACCCTGACAGGAACTGCTGGTCTCCTGTGGTTCCATGCTGTGGCACAGGGCTTGATGCTTATGGATGATCTGAGGTTACAGGTGCTAAAGTTGAAGTGTTGTTACCCTGCTCAGCCTAGGTAGGTCTCTACTCTATAACTAAGAAACATTGATGAAAGGAGCAGGCCTTTAATCCCAGCACTTGGGAGGCAGAGGCAGGTGGATTTCTGAGTTCGAGGCCAGCCTGGTCTATAAAGTGAGTTCCAGGAAGGCCAGGGCTATACAGAGAAACCCTGTCTCGAAAAACAAAAACAAAAACAAACAAAAACAAAAGGGAATATCAAATATCCTAACTGTATTCATGAGGAATTTAGGCTTTTCAATGACATGGAGTGGGAGACAATGAATAAATGTCAGTGGCCTGTATTTATTCATAAGGGATTTCCCTCTAGCCAGGAATCTGATAGATGAGAAAACTGTTAATTCTTTCTCATGGCATCAGGAGTGGAGTTTATATCCTGATAAACTGGGGAGATTAGGAGATTAGGAGAAGTAACACATTCCTCAAATACCCCAGTTGTTTCTCTCTCTCTCTCTCTCTCTCTCTCTCTCTCTCTCTCTCTCTCTCTCTCTCTGTGTGTGTGTGTGAGAGAGAGAGAGAGAGAGAGAGAGGGAGAGAGAGAGAAAGAGAGAGAACAGGTGCAGATCTGTGTGTGTAGACAAGGCACCATTCCTCAGATACTTCCTTCTGTTGCCCTGGAACTCTCTAAGTAGTGTAACCCAGCCGCCCAGCTAATTTCAAGTCTCCCTTCCCAGCACGGGGCATTACAGTGTGGACAACCAAGGGGGGACGCTTCTTTACACAGGTGCTGGCGTTGAGCTCAGTAAATCATGTTTTGAAGGCAAACATTCTGACTGATATTGCCAGTTTATTTACTAAATATTGTTTGTTAAAGAAGTTCCATTTATTTATTCGCTTGTAAGTGTGGGTGGGAAAACACATGCCACGGAATGTACTGTTGGTCAGAAGACTTTTGTTGCACAAAGTAGTGGTATGTACCAACTACAAGCCCTTTGATCTTTAACTTAGCCTCCAAGTCGTTGCCTATGCCCTGGACTACTCTGACCCTACCTGCCCTTGGAGGTTGGGAGTGAGGTGGCACAGAGTCAATGACACAGACTCCGGGAGCAGGTGAGAAACACCACAACAAGCCCATCTGAACACTGCTGCAAGCTCCTTTAATACTCTCCACCTGAGCCCCATTGGTCCCAAGAAAACATCTCTTCTAAACAGCGGTTCCTGATTGGCTGGCATTGTCTGCACAAACAATCCTTGGTCTCCCAGGAAGTCCTCAATTAGGCCCTCCAGCAGGATATGAGTTTTCATTTCCATAGAGGTGGCTGCTGTTCCTGCTACACCAAGTCTATGAGGAATTAATGTTGTTGTCCTTTATCAGTTACCTAGTCTGTAGTGGCATGTTATAGGCGTATCAGCTAAGGTAAGAGAAAACAAAACCAAACAAAACGGACAAACAAAAACCCCAAACAAACTCTGTGGTGCTAGCCAGAAGGGGTAGGGTGGGATCGGTCTTCCTAGCTGAAAGGTTACCTGCAGAGAAGTGAGATATTGCCTCAATTGATATGAGCTTAAATGTTCCAATTTCTGCTGATGACAATTTGAAAAGGGTACTCCAGTTCAGTCAAATGAGAATTATTTCCTACTTAGTGAAATGTAGACTTGCTGGGATATGAATCTCATGTCTTCCTGTAATCATAGCAGGAGGAAAACTGTATAGAGAAAGCACATGTTAAAGAGATACGTGAAGTAGTCTTTATCCTTTTCTTTCCTATGCAGACATATGTGCTATCTTATAGTTCTATTTAAAATTATTTCTTACTTCTTGGAATTAAAATGTTCTCAAGATTCTTTTTGTTTTTTCCTTGTCTGGGATCTAGAATCTCTAAGGATCTCTGTTTCTTTTGTTTGCAGAATAGCACTACATAATCCAGTTCTATGGGCCTGCTACTATTGGATTCATTTTGTTTGTTTGTTTTTTTTTTTGTTTTGTTTTGTTTTTTCGAAACAGGGTTTCTCTGTGTAGCCCTAGCTGTCCTGGAACTCACTCTGTAGTCTAGGCTGGCCTCAAACTCAGAAATCTGCCTGCCTCTGCCTCCCAAGTACTGGGAGCCCAGCTTTGGATTCATTTTTTAATGGCCCTACTAGTAAGAACATGTATGTTCATCTCTTCATTTCACCTTTTTCTTACCTTATCTTGCAAATCTAATTCCTCACCTACAACAAAAATATTTAAAAAAAAAAATCTTTAGGGATGCGGAGCTGCTCCAGATAGGATGTTTGTCACATATTTAATTAAGAGGCTTGGTTTGGATGATCTGCCTGGTTATGTGTGCCCTTTGCTTTCTCTCACAATTCCTGAGATAGCCCTCTCAACACTGTTACATTGAAGAGAATGATCTTCCCCAGCAGAACAGGACTATTCTTGAGCTAAGTGAACAACAACAACAAAAAACAAACAAACAAAAACAAAAACAAAAACAAACAAACAAACAAAAAACCAAACCAAAAACAAAACAAAAACAAAAAAACAAAAAACAAAACAAAACAAAACAAAACAAAAACAAAACACCTGAGCTCCACTCCTATAAAACTCCAATAAAGATCAAGGTCGTCTGTAGGACATTGTCGATATGTCACACTTCCAAGGCTCTCATTGTCTCCAAATAAGACATTGTTTGCCAACGTCCACCCACTAGAAGCAAACTTAATAAAGCAAAAAAATAATTTTCAGGATGGAATTGTGTGCTCATCTCTCTCTCTCTCTCTCTCTCTCTCTCTCGAAACGAGAAATTGGCCGGAAGCAACACTGCTATGTCCTGCAAGAATAATCTATCCAGAAGGCAAAATTCCCTTGTTGCATTAAGCGTACATGTCAGTGTTTTAAAATCAGATTCTGAACCATGAAGATGATCCTGAGCGGTGAGTGCATTTTAACAGGGAGCCCATGCGAAAGCAGCAGAACTGTGAATGGATTCATTCTTCAGGACAACAGTGGTAACTAAAACACACAAGGCACCTGGCAAGCAAGCATGTGACAGAAGGGAAAGCCTCTGCATCCAGAAAGTAGCACAACGGGGTGGAGGGGTGGGGGGAGGGGGTTGGATGTCACAGTTATTTTCATTCTTGTTTAGGTATAAACCGTAAATACAAATAAAAGAGTATTTTCGCTGACTAGAAGTGCAAATAGTGGTAACATCAGAAGTGGGAGACAACAGAAATGAAATTTGCAGGGTTAAAATAAAATAAATGTTGTCACAGACTGAAATAAAGTGCCCCTTAATGCCACAGGGTTTAACAAAGTCACAGTTAAACATTGGCAGATTCTCCAGAAAAGATGCCAAGGGGGATGAAGCAGAAAGTCTAAATAACCTCGACATGAATTAGAATTTCTTGGTTCTTCTGTGGTTGCCATGAAAACTTCATCTCGTTTATTTTCATTTTAAGGGCTGGAACATTTAACTATACAGATGTTCACAGTTTTAAGGTTAAAAAAAAAGTTACAAAATAAATGAACTCCTCTTTCCAAATTAGCATAAAAACCAACTTAGATTTCCAGGTGCTTGCTTATAAAGTACACTTTAAAAAAATCACTAAAAAATCAAAAGATTTCCCATCATCAGAAATACATTTTAGGAGAGTTATTGAACAATATTTTTAAAATATACTTTTATATATGTCACGATAGCTTGATAAAATAAATATCTATTTTGACATTTACATTGCAGTTAATGGGATTACTAAAGATGGCACCTAACAAAACGTGATACCCTTCTTTTCTGTTTGTTGGGCCTCATCGAACACACTGGAAATGAAAACAGTCGTTTCAAGAGGCTCATTAATATTCATATTTCATGGCTTCTCGCTAAATATCAAATCGAAGGTTTTTCAAATGACTTTCAATTAGATGTTTAGTGTGTGGGTATGTAAAATTTCAGGGCCTTTAGGACAAAAGCTTGTTTCTCAATGCAATAAGTCCCAGCAGCCCTTGGTTGTGTTTGACCTTCAGTTGACCAAAGCCTCTCATCTTATTCAAATGGATAATAGTCAGAACTGAGAATGGGTTGGGGCATTTCCTTAGGACCTTTTCTAAAGAAACTGCTTCAGTTAGCTGTGGCATTCATTTTTCCTGCTGCTTCTGTGGAGAATCACTGTATGCTTCAGGAGGTGCTTGAGCCTAGCAAAGGAGCAAGAGAGATGAACACTGACTCAAGAACTTTGACAGAAGATGGACTGTCTTGACTGTCTTACTGTAGCGAGGTATCCATCAGAGAAGACTATTCAGACAGGGGACACTGGTTCATGCTAACAGAACATCTTTATTAGCCATCCAGTGACTACACTGGGTATTTGAGACACCAGTTCATCTCTGAACCTTTCTCAGGATGATTTTTAAGCACAAAAACCACTTCCCAAGTTGATATACTTCAGTTAGAACTGTTAGTCAGAAGTGAAATTATAGAGGCCAAAATTCAATGTTAGCACATTTAATGACTTTCCCAGAATAATGAACTTTGATTGATTAGGATTTTGTTCTCATCTTGGCTGGTGGTACTGCCAATATGCTGGGTTCTATGCCCTGAATGGTACTTCCAACATGTCATCAGTTGTGCTAAGCTAACTTCTGTGGCCTGTTATATCACATACATGGTAACTTACATTTGCACCATTGCTTATTTAGTTATTCCTCATTTATATATTTGGGAACTCATTTAAAAGATACTGAAAAATTTACCTAAAGCAATTTTCTTCAACCTCTGGCTTGTATCATCTTTCTGCACCCTCTTCCACGAGGTTTCGCTGAGCCTTTGTGAGAAATGAGTAGGATATAAATGGCATTCCTTAACTCATAGAATGATTTGTTGGTGGCACAGGAGTGGCAGAAGATTAAGCCTTTAGTAGGATGAGAGAGGTACTCACAAGGCCATACCCCTAGCTGAGCAGCTATTGGCAGTTGGTAGTCACTCAAGGAAGGAGAATTAGTTTTCTTTGGCAGTGTGGTTAGGAGTAGGCTGTCAAAATGCCAGTGGTTGGTGCCATACAGTTATGTCCATATGAGAAGTACCAACTGGATATAATAAATGTGTGTGTGTGAGAGAGAGAGAGAGAGAGAGAGAGAGAGAGAGAGAGAGGGAGAGTGCTCAGAGAAGATCAAGACAAAGCTGAGGGATATGATCTAAATATATTCATGTATAAAATTCAAAAGAATAAAAAAAAATTACTTTCAGATACTATGGCGCAATATCCATCTAGTGTCTTCCCTATGATAGTACCAGTAAAGTTTGTTTCTATACTTCTGGCAAAGTAAAACATATCTTTCAGTTTTCCCACTAAAATGTATAACTTTGTTGTTACCAATTCTTATCTCACTTATTAAGCTAGTACATTTGGACTGGGAAATGTATCACTTGAGGTCTGATTACTGACAAGTAATGAAGTGGGAAATCTATCGAAGCCTGGGTCAGAAGGAGAGTATTTTGAGAATTCAATAGATAAAATTGACTATAATCACATGTAGAGTTTATATCATAATATCTTGATGAGAACAGCCTTTTCTAGATATTCTGTTTAAACCACCATTAGTTTTGAGTCATGTAGTGGTTTGAAGGAAAATAGCCTAATATGCTCATAGGTTTAAATGCATTGTCACCAGGGAAGGGTTAGGAAGTATAAGCCTTGTAGGAGAAAGTGTGTCACTTTTGGTGGACTTTGAGGTTTCAAAACACCCATTCTAAGTCAAGAGTCTCTTGATAAGATATAGAACTTTCAGCTACTCTTAGCTACTTCTTTAGCACCATGTCTGTCTGTGTGCTGTCATTGATTCCTGCAATGATGATAAAGGACTAAACCTTTGAAACTGTAAGCAATCCCTAACTAAATGATGTCCTTTATAAGTGTTGGTATGGTCATGGTGTCTCTTCACAACAGTAGAGCACTGACTAAGTCACATCTTGATTAGTTTTTTCAGTTTTTAAATGTTTTTTTTTTATTTAAAAACACTTTTTGTTGTGGTTGTAGTACTGATACTAGAACCTTGGGCCTCATGCATTCTGATTAACGTCCTTCCACCAAGCTGTGTATCAGTTCCTTATGTGTTAAGTATGATGACTATAACTTTTACAATTAAGCTTTTATTAATGATTTCATCCTATCATGGGAATAATGTATCCAACTTCTCTGCCCCAATTTAGTCTTTAATCAATTGTTCTACTGTTTGGCAGTGCTTAATATAAATCACTCCATATTTAATATAAACTATGATTTTTGTAGAATTTCTGTTATTCTTCCTGTTGTGTTTCTTGGAGAATAACTGAATGCAGAGGTTAATAAGATAGAATGTGGAGTCTTAAAGCTCTGGCTACAAATAAGATTTTAATATGTTCTACATTTGTATTCTTTAAAAATTGGTGTGTTGATATTGAATTTATTTTCTTTCATTTCTTCTTTCTGTGATAAAAAATAAGTCTGACCAAAACCAGCTTGTGGATGAAAATGCATTTCAGCTTATATTTCTAGGTCTTGTCTACATTGGAGGGAAGTCAGGCAGAAACTCGAGGCAGAACTTGAGGGCAGGAACCAAAGAGGAACTGAGTTCATTAACTTTCTCACTGGATCATGCCCAGTCAGTTTTTCCTATTTTATTTTTTGAAGTCAGCTTATGTTTACCTGCCTAAGGTTTACCCATAGTGGGAGGGCACATCCCACTTGACATCAATCATCAATCAAGAGACTCTCATCTACATGACTAGAGACATTACTACTGAAGTAAAATTTCAGTTGAGTTTCTCTCTCTCTCTCTCTTGATGACTCTAGGTTGTACCAACACAATAAAAACTATCCAGGACACTTAATCTACTGAAAGCTTGACACACTAATACATCCTTAGTAAACTATATTTGTTTTCTAACCCTAACCCAACTCAAGATCTCATATTACTATCATAGTATAAAACAAAATCCCATACTTCAAACATTCAACATCTCTTTAAATGTCTAGAGGCTTTTAAAGTGTGAGCTACCATAGAATTCAAAAAAAGTTATGTACTTTCTTATTCTAGTAGAGAAAAACTGGAAGATACAGTTCGTTGTATTTAAGTAAAAATTAAAGTTCAATGGTGTAAATCTAAATTCTGTGGCTCAGTGTTCTACATTGTGAACTCATGACCTGCTAGACTCCAAAAGGTTTTGCACAGCAACACTTTTCCATCTTAACATCCACAGCACAAATATTGTTCATCATTTGTAACAGATGTGTGTGAGTCCTGGCATCTTCAACATCATGAAGTTTTTGTGGTCTGTATTACAACTGAACCTTCAGCTTTACCAAAGGCATCACAGGGATTCTATTTATTTATTTATAAATTTTATTCCTAAAATATAATTTGGAAAGAGCAATTAAAAAACATTTGACCCATGACTCTAGGTTATAATGCTCATAAGATATTTGATAGGTGTGTGAAATAAAGACATAAAGATAAGGTGAAAATAAGTGTTGCCATTTGTATTGTGATTTATAATTCGACAAATTCAAAGTTCTGTATATTTCATTCAAAAATATTCTTCAGCATGTGTTTGTGTATTTCTCTGCAAGTACCACATTATTGTTATCATCCTGGTGTACTGTTTTCCATTGTTTATCATGGGTGTCAACTACACCATTGGTGGAATTACTCTCTGGGGAGGAGAGATCCCAGGAGGCACCAGTGACTAGTACTATGAGCAGCTGAAGGCAAAAGGAAAGATAGAAATGAGGGACAGATGGGAAAAAGGAAAGAGAGAGAGAGGAGAAGGGGAGGGACAGAGAGAGAGAAGGAGAAAGAAGAAGGGGAGGGACAAAGAGCAGAAAGAGAGAGAAAGGTGCAAAAAAGAGGGAGAAGAGAAGAGTGAGGGAGAGTGAACAAGGTGGATGAGAAAATTTCAGCATTCTAACTTTTGGAGAGATATGTCACTCAGGATAAAAGCAGGTTTGAACAGATTTCAGAATACAGTAGAGGTGCCCTGATTAAGCACTGTAAAAAGCACCTACATGTGCAGAAATAAAATCCACTAGATTCCATTTAAGAGAAACTTTGACAACTTCAGGTAAAGTAATCGAGAATGGGCTACAACAGGGACTGACAAAACAGCTCATCCATAAAGCTGTAACTGTTCTACTGCAGTCAGACATCCACAGACCTTCCAGGGGCTGAGGTTTGCTAGCAAGAACAAAGAGATTATGCAAAAGAAAAGTCCTGTCAAACAAAGGCAGCATTGAGAATGTGAGATATGAGAACATATTTCTAACATCAGTCAGTGCTTTCCTCCTTGGAAGTGGCCCAGTCTGCACAAGGATTCTTTATAAGAACTTCAAGTATGCCAAAAGGTGCCCAGCCTCAGGTGATCTGCAAGTCCTCTCAGTGCCTTCAACACTAGTACTCAGATTAAAAAAAAAAAAAAAAACTACTTTTAATAAGGGTTCTTAAACACTTTACCCCTCCCCAACCCTACCTAGCCTACCATACAAAGGTAGGGGAGAAAAGATGGTTAAGTATGACAAGGAGATATGAACCTGTTTAGAAGTCATTCTTTGGGGCAATTCTAATCTCCATTTTTTCAGGAGTCCAGTTCAGTAGTGTCAGGATACCAAACATGGATCAACAGTGTGCCATGATATAGGAGAAACAGCCAGGCTGCCGCTGAATCGGTATGAGTCTGCAGAAGTGACCAAGTTCAGCCAGGACTCCAGGAAATGTTCTCTGCCATATCTCCCTCTCTCTCAATAAAGTAAAGATCAGCTATCAACTTGATCAGTGAACATCATCAAAGATAAGCACAACCAACAAAGCATTGCAAAGCTAGCTGTTGCATGGTGTTGTTGTCCATTGAGTTCTATTTATACTCTCTCCAAACATCATGTGTCCTTTTAAGGGTCTTACCTCAGCAAAACACCATGTGTGTTACATTACATGACATACCTAGGAACTTTCTACTTCATAGTACCATGTGGAAGACTCTTACACATTATTTGCCAAATTCTGCTCTGTGCTTGAAGCATATATACTCTTGACTCCCTTGGACTATAACTTCTTTGTTATGACCTCAGGGAAATACTTGCCAGAAGTCTTCACCTCAACAATGCTGAGTTTTATTAATCACAGCTCATTATTTTCAGCCTTAGCTTATCAGCAACCACTAAGTCTTAATCCAAATTACATGTGAGTGTCCCTAGTAAAGTATTTGTTTATTTATGAAACTCAGAAACTAAGCCTTCATTGTTGATATTTCTTGCAATATTCTTATCTTTCCAACTCCTACAGAACATCTTATTAAACTGGAAGCACTTGATGGTTTTCCCAACTCAAAGTTCCAAAAGGTTCCACAATCTTAAAAGTAACATTAACAACAACATTAACAACAACAACAACAACAATAACAACAGAGCCAAAAACATAAAACAAAACTAAAAACAGTAGCAACAAAATTCTTAAACTACATGGCCATATTCATCAGCAATACCCCCCTTCTACTATAATTTGTTTCTAGTTACATGTTGGTACAATAAAATACTCTGGCTGAAACCAAGTTGTGGAGGGAAGAATTTATTTCACTGTATACTTGTAGGCCTCTTTCCATCTTTGAGGGAAGCCAGGCAGCAGCTCAAGGGAGGACTGTTGGGGTTCATGGAAGTATGCTTTTTAGTGCTTTTCTCACTGCCATATATTCATCTAGTTTCTTGAACAGTCCCGATCAACCTGCCTAAGGATGATGTTACCCACAGCAGGCTGAATCATCCACTAGTCATAAATCAAGAGAATCTTTGGTTGTGGCCACAGGCTAATCAGACCGAGTCTATTCTCCAATTAAATTTTCTTCTTCCAAAGTGACACTAGATTGTAACAATTGAACAATAAAAGTTAACTAGCACAACAGAATAACCCAGAAGATGATGGTATCTATCTATTAGGCAGGGTCTTTGGGAGGTGACTTTATGATGTTCAGCATAACCCTTGGGATTGATTAATAACTTAGTGCAATAAAAACAACTCACATCTTCTGCCATGTAAACTTATAGTTAAAAAATTACGATAAAACGGCATCGATGTCTCTAGTCTGAACTCTCAACAGGTGCCAGATTCTTGGTGCAGTATTCTTAGACTTACTAGTCTCCAGAAAATGTCAGGATTATATAACCCATCATTTTATAATATTGTTTTGTAGAAGATAAAATGGATTTAAAACATTGCTTAGGATTTCAATAATCATGATAAGGACTTCCTGTCTTTGTTTAAAATGTATTTCACATATAAAATGATGAGTATAGAGGATTTATTTCACAGGAATTTTAGAATGTGTACATACAGTAAAACATACACGAAAACTGTGGAGTTTAGTATATCTTCCATGTAGTTGAGTTCAAGGTGGGAATAATTATTGTGATTGATACCTTTTTATCCTTCCTGCTTACTTTTAAATACCTGAATAAAAATAGTTATTAATGGTAACAAGGAACTTTAGTTTTTCACAACTCTACTTAAAAATCTAAAAATAATGAAGAACTTAAATTTCCCTCTCTTCCCTCGCTTTTGCTCATTTTTTCTGACATGTTGAAAAGGAAGTTTAAAAATTGTAGATTTGCTTTGATGCAGGTCATACTTGGTGTTAATGATGTCCTGTTTTCTATTGTACTGTCTGAGTTCCTGCTCCTTGGCTAAATCCAACCTCGTGTTTTCAATAGCCTCATTCTATCTTCTGTTCCTCACCAAATCCTTGTATACTACACCACTCTATGCTGCATGAAGGGAAAAAAAATCTGACAAAACTACAAATGTCAGACTTCCAGAAGATAATGTATTCATAAAGTAAAAGGTTAAAATGCAAAAAGAAAGTGACTGAAATTCAATGAAAATAGAGTTCAAATACAACTAGTTTCATATTCACTGTGTTCCAACTTATGATTTTTTTTTGACATTATGGTAGGGTAAAATTCATAGACATTTAGCAGCAGCTAGATTTCAGATTTTGAATTTGGATATTTGTCAGGGCACTGTTAGGTGGTATAATCTCTTTGATGTTGGACAGGATTAACGAGGCTTGCCTATAATAACAGGAGTTAAATACAGTAGAATTCCAAGCAGGTGCTATACTTCATCATCCTGTGTTGTGACATTACACGGTCTAGTAGGTGAGGTGTACAGGTACATTTTCTTAAATTGATAATTGGAAGCAGTATCTTGCTTATGGATATGCGGCTGTGAAAATCTAGCCTGTGCTTCAGTGCCCATTTATGTTAATATTTTGAATCATTCAAAAGTCTAGTAGTGACCTGGAAGCTTCCTTCCTGTGGGCCTGATTTCATAATTCTGAAAGCTGCATTGTTCAAACAGCTGAGGAAGAAAAGCTATCAACAGTCTTACCCAGCTGGGAGCTCTGTGCACTACAACAATGAGCCATTGGTGCAATAGTGTCAAAATGTTAGAGTGATAACCACCTACTTTCTATTTGTATGCCAGGCTCATTCCACATGAAAGACCTCATGCCTGATAGTGTAACCTAGCCAAGAATCCATGACTGGAGAGGTCACATGCCCTAATACTATTACTTTACTAAAGGGCATAGTATTAAACTATTACATACATGTCTTTATATTAGACCTGTACAAGGCCAAGCCAGTCAACACTCCAGTATAGAGAGTGAGGGACTTCTGAAATCCATCCCTCAGCTAAAGAGCTACTGGCAGTGGATAGCAGATGGCTATGGGGAGTCCATGTTGTTCATGGCTAGTTTGCATATGCCTCCAATGGGTGGTGTCCAATACCCATGCAGATAAGGGCATCACTAATTAGCCTCAGAAATTAAAAAGAAAAAAACATGAGGTCAGGAATAGGATGTGGTAGTGGAGGATAGGATTTGCCATGTGCTGTGGGGAGATAAGGGAAATGGATATGACATAAACCCACTGTTTTAGTGTATGAAATTACCAAAGAATAAATACAAAATTTGTAAGGCTGATATTAAAAATATTTTTGTTCTTTCCTGAAAAACTTTTTAAAAACTCTTGAAAACCAATGCAGGATGTCAGGTGCCTAAAACTCAAGTAGACCTTTTGCTCATCAAAGTTCTGTTTTTCGAAAGCCCCTAGACTTTCTTTTTCCTGCAGAGACATTAATTACTTCGGTGCACTCCAAGAAAAGAGTAGGCAGATTCACACATTACCCTCAATGTATGCATTTAATCAAAAGGATGACTTTTCTTGACTTCTCATTAGATTAGCTTTTTAAAGAATATTTAATTTTACATTTAACAGGGAGACAACTTAGAGCAGAATTTCCTTTGATCAAGGCTTGAATGTGAAAATCAAGTTCCACTGGGATCAAACTTAATGGAATTTCCTGCTTCTTTTCTTGTCATAAATAATAATTGCTCATTTGCTACCAAAGTATCCCTAGATTATTCTTTTCAGACATGGTCTACAAAGCTAGACACTGTACTGTCGGCATCAGAGATTCCTGCTCCATCATTTATACATGAGAAAAACGGTGCTGAGAAACTCCAGTGAAAAGATTCTGCTCACTGTCACTTCCATGTGGGTTTGTACAGAGCAACATACCAGTGACTAGCATTCCCAACACTGGATTTCTGCTGTCAGTCCTTTCTGCATCAGGTCCTTTTCTTTATAGCTATTGCTCTACTGGGTAAAAGTTCTCATGGAATATCACACTAGACAATTTTGTTTTTGGTCTGTTTCTATGAGGCATTATTCCATAACAAGGCATGCAAATTGGTGTTGAACAGAAATTCCAAGAACTGGTTACCTAAAATGTTCCCTAATGATAAAAAATATACTCAGAGAATCCCCCCTGCCTTTCCCTCCAGTACTACACAGACAATTGGGATCATTGAATCAAAACTACAAAGAAAAAAGTAATGTATATCTATCAATTTTCAACATTAAACACTCAAAATATTACTCATAAACTTTTTTTCTGCATTTGTTTATTAGCGAGGCATAGTCAAATCCCAGAGAAGCAATCAAAATGTCAAAATAATTGCAATGGCTTCCACAAAGGCAGTGAAACATAATTCAGAAAAAATATTTTTAGTTCTAACGTTTTTATTATTTTTCAAAATAACCTTATAAGAGTTATAGTCTAAGGCAGTGAAGTGGAAGATTAAACATTCTTTACATAAATAGGAGAGAACCCCTTCTATTCATATTGAGGAGGAAGCAGTGCCTTTTGGGAAAAATGTTTGCCTCATGCAAAGTTCATGTTAACACAAAAATGCAATTGTATTCAGGATAAATAATAGTCACTAAAGGCAGTACAAAGTTTTTCAACAAATACTGCCTAGTGGGTATTTGTGAAACAAATGAAACATAAAGATGTAAAATGTAGTTTGAATGTATGAGAGAAAAATGATTTTGTTTACACATGTGCAATGCCTGGGTTGTAAAATTTCCTTTTGATTTTTACTTGTATGAATTTTAGACTGACTTCACTCTTGGCCTCCCCCTAGTAAAGGAAGGAAGCAGGGTATAGAGGCACATCCATTCAATCCCAGCACTCAGGAGGTTGAGTCAGACAGATCTCTGAGTTCAAGGCCAGCCTATTCTACAAAGTAAGTTCCATGACAGCCAGGGCTATACAGAGAAACCCATTCTTGAAAAATCCAAAGCAACCAACTAACCAACCAACCAAAAAGAAATGAACGAACCTGAACATTAGAAGAAATGAAAAATAAAATAGGCCTTTACCAAAAACACTGGCAGTTTCTTGTAAACTAATCATGCATTTTCGTACCTCCTAGCAAATGGAGGACCGCATGAATATCTCAGATGTTTGAAGGTATGCTTATACAAAGCCCTGTATGTGGAAGTTCGTAGCTATTTAAAATTTGCAACTAGAGAAAAAAATCCCAAATGTCTTTATTTATTTTTTTTCCATTTTTTGTTAGGTATTTAACTCATTTACATTTCCAATGCTATACCAAAAGTCCCCCATACCCACCCACCCCCAATCCACTACCCACCCACTCCCCCTTTTTGGCCCTGGCGTTCCCCTGTACTGGGGCATATAAAGTTTGCATGTCCAATGGGCCTCTCTTTCCAGTGATGGCCAACTAGGCCATCTTTTGATACATATGCAGCTAGAATCAAGAGCTCCGGGGTACTGGTTAGTTCATAATGTTGTTCCGCCTATAGGGTTGCAGATCCCTTTAGCTCCTTGGCTACTTTCTCTAGCTCCTCCATTGGGAGCCCTGTGATCCATCCATTAGCTGACTGTGAGCATCCACTTCTGTGTTTGCTAGGCCCCAGCATAGTCTCACAAGAGACAGCTACGTCTGGGTCCTTTCGATAAAATCTTGCTAGTGTATGCAATGGTGTCAGCGTTTGGATGCTGATTATGGGGTGGATCCCTGGACATGGAAGTCTCTACATGGTCCATCCTTTCATCTCAGCTTCAAACTTTGTCTCTGTAACTCCTTCCAAGGGTGTTTTGTTCCCACTTCTAAGGAGGGGCATAGTGTCCACACTTCAGTCTTCATTTTTCTTGAGTTTCATGTGTTTAGGAAATTGTATCTTATATCTTGGGTATCCTAGGTTTTGGGCTAATATCCACTTATCAGTGAGTACATATTGTGTGAGTTCCTTTGTGAATGTGTTACCTCACTCAGGATGATGCCCTCCAGGTCCATCCATTTGGCTAGGAATTTCATAAATTCATTCTTTTTAATAGCTGAGTAGTACTCCATTGTGTAGATGTACCACATTTTCTGTATCCATTCCTCTGTTGAGGGGCATCTGGGTTCTTTCCAGCTTCTGGCTATTATAAATAAGGCTGCTATGAACATAGTGGAGCATGTGTCCTTCTTACCAGTTGGGGCATCTTCTGGATATATGCCCAGGAGAGGTATTGCTGGATCCTCCGGTAGTACTATGTCCAATTTCCTGAGGAACCGCCAGACTGATTTCCAGAGTGGTTGTACAAGCCTGCAATCCCACCAACAATGGAGGAGTGTTCCTCTTTCTCCACATCCACGCCAGCATCTGCTGTCACCTGATTTTTTGATCTTAGCCATTCTGACTGGTGTGAGGTGGAATCTCAGGGTTGTTTTGATTTGCATTTCCCTGATGATTAAGGATGTTGAACATTTTTTCAGGTGCTTCTCTGCCATTCGGTATTCCTCAGGTGAGAATTCTTTGTTCAGTTCTGAGCCCCATATTTTAATGGGGTTATTTGATTTTCTGAAGTCCACCTTCTTGAGTTCTTTATATATGTTGGATATTAGTCCCCTATCTGATTTAGGATAGGTAAAGATCCTTTCCCAATCTGTTGGTGGTCTCTTTGTCTTATTGATGGTGTCTTTTGCCTTGCAGAAACTTTGGAGTTTCATTAGGTCCCATTTGTCAATTCTCGATCTTACAGTACAAGCCATTGCTGTTCTGTTCAGGAATTTTTCCCCTGTGCCCATATCTTCAAGGTTTTTCCCCACTTTCTCCTCTATAAGTTTCAGTGTCTCTGGTTTTATGTGAAGTTCCTTGATCCACTTAGATTTGACCTTAGTACAAGGAGATAAGTATGGATGGATTCGCATTCTTCTACACGATAACAACCAGTTGTGCCAGCACCAATTGTTGAAAATGCTGTCTTTCTTCCACTGGATGGTTTTAGCTCCCTTGTCGAAGATCAAGTGACCATAGGTGTGTGGGTTCATTTCTGGGTCTTCAATTCTATTCCATTGGTCTACTTGTCTGTCTCTATACCAGTACCATGCAGTTTTTATCACAATTGCTCTGTAGTAAAGCTTTAGGTCAGGCATGGTGATTCCACCATAGGTTCTTTTATCCTTGAGAAGACTTTTTGCTATCCTAGGTTTTTTGTTATTCCAGATGAATTTGCAAATTGCTCCTTCTAATTCGTTGAAGAATTGAGTTGGAATTTTGATGGGGATTGCATTGAATCTGTAGATTGCTTTTGGCAAGATAGCCATTTTTACAATGTTGATCCTGCCAATCCATGAGCATGGGAGATCTTTCCATCTTCTGAGATCTTCTTTAATTTCTTTCTTCAGAGACTTGAAGTTTTTATCATATAGATCTTTCACTTCCTTAGTTAGAGTCATGCCAAGATATTTTATATTATTTGTGACTATTGAGAAGGGTGTTGTTTCCCTAATTTCTTTCTCAGCCTGTTTATTCTTTGTATAGAGAAAGGCCATTGATTTGTTTGAGTTTATTTTATATCCAGCTACTTCACCGAAGCTGTTTATCAGGTTTAGGAGTTCTCTGGTAGAATTTTTAGGGTCACTTATATATACTATCATATCATCTGCAAAAAGTGATATTTTGACTTCCTCTTTTCCAATTTGTATCCCCTTGATCTCCTTTTGTTGTTGAATTGCTCTGGCTAATACTTCAAGTACTATGTTGAAAAGGTAGGGAGAAAGTGGGCAGCCTTGTCTAGTCCCTGATTTTAGTGGGATTGCTTCCAGCTTCTCTCCATTTACTTTGATGTTGGCTACTGGTTTGCTGTAGATTGCTTTTATCATGTTTATGTATGGGCCTTGAATTCCTGATCTTTCCAACACTTTTATCATGAATGGGTGTTGGATCTTGTCAAATGCTTTTTCTGCATCTAACGAGATGATCATGTGGTTTTTGTCTTTGAGTTAGTTTATATAATGGATTACATTGATGGATTTTCGTATATTAAACCATCCCTGCATCCCTGGAATAAAACCTACTTGGTCAGGATGGATGATTGCTTTAATGTGTTCTTGGATTCGGTTAGTGAGAATTTTATTGGGGATTTTTGCATCGATATTCATAAGAGAAATTGGTCTGAAGTTCTCTATCTTTGTTGGGTCTTTCTGTGGTTTAGGTATCAGAGTAATAGTGGCTTCATAAAATGAGTTGGGTAGAGTACCTTCTACTTCTATTTTGTAAAATAGTTTGTGCAGAACTGGAATTAGATCTTCTTTGAGGGTCTGATAGAACTCTGCACTAAACCCGTCTGGTCCTGGGCTTTTTTTGGCTGGGAGACTATTGATAACTGCTTCTATTTCTTTAGGTGATATGGGACTGTTTAGATGGTCAACTTGATTCTGATTCAACTTTGGTACCTGGTATCTGTCCAGAAATTTGTCCATTTCGTCCAGGTTTTCCAGTTTTGTTGAGTATAGCCTTTTGTAGAAGGATCTGATGGTGTTTTGGATTGCTTCAGGATCTGTTGTTATGTCTCCCTTTTCATTTCTGATTTTGTTAATTAGGATTTTGTCCCTGTGCCCTCTAGTGAGTCTAGCTAAGGGTTTATCTATCTTGTTGATTTTCTCAAAGAACCAACTCCTGGTTTGGTTAATTCTTTGAATAGTTCTTCTTGTTTCCACTTGGTTGATTTCACCCCTGAGTTTGATTATTTCCTGCCGTCTACTCCTCTTGGGTGAATTTGCTTCCATTTTTTCTAGAGCTTTTAGATGTGTTGTCAAGCTGCTAGTATGTGCTGTCTCCCGTTTCTTCTTGGAGGCACTCAGCGCTATGAGTTTCCCTCTTAGAAATGCTTTCATTGTGTCCCATAGGTTTGGGTACGTTGTGGCTTCATTTTCATTAAACTCTAAAAAGTCTTTAATTTCTTTCTTTATTCCTTCCTTGACCAAGGTATCATTGAGAAGAGTGTTATTCAGTTTCCACGTGAATGTTGGCTTTCCATTATTTATCTTGTTATTGAAGATCAGTCTTAGGCCATGGTGGTCTGATAGGATACATGGGACAATTTCAATATTTTTGTATCTGTTGAGGCCTGTTTTGTGACCAATTATATGGTCAATTTTGGAGAAGGTCCCGTGAGGTGCTGAGAAGAAGGTATATCCTTTTGTTTTAGGATAAAATGTTCTGTAGATATCTGTCAGGTCCATTTGTTTCATAACTTCTGTTAGTTTCACTGTGTCCCTTTTTAGTTTCTGTTTCCACGATCTGTCCATTGATGAAAGTGGTGTGTTGTAGTCTCCCACTATTATTGTGTGAGGTGCAACGTGTTCTTTGAGCTTTACTAAAGTGTCTTTAATGAATGTTGCTGCCCTTGCATTTGGAGCGTAGATATTCAGAATTGAGAGTTTCTCTTGGAGGATTTTACCTTTGATGAGTATGAAGTGTCCCTCCTTGTCTTTTTTAATAACTTTGGGTTGGAAGTCGATTTTATCTGATATTAAAATGGCTACTCCAGCTTGTTTCTTCAGACCATTTGCTTGGAAAATTGTTTTCCAGCCTTTCACTCTGAGGTAGTGTCTGTCTTTTTCCCTGAGATGGGTTTCCTGTAAGCAGCAGAATGTTGGGTCCTGTTTGTGTAGCCAGTCTGTTAGTCTATGTCTTTTTATTGGGGAGTTGAGACCATTGATATTAAGAGATATTAAGGAAAAGTAATTGTTGCTTCCTGTTGTTTTTGTTGTTAAAGTTGGCATTCTGTTCCTGTGGCTGTCTTCTTTTAGTTTTGTTGAGGGATTATCTTCTTGTTTTTTCTACAGCGTGGTTCCCGTCCTTGCCCAAATGTCTTTAAACTGACAAGTCATGTCCACATGTTTGCTACTCAGAAACAAGAAGGATGACATAGACAGTTGTAATCACCTCTATCACCTGAGAAAATGACACTGAGAAATGAAGAATGTTAATTTCAAATGTTTGAATAAAATATCTATATAATTTTATATTTATGTATCAAAAATCATAGAGAAATGGATATAAACTTGAGAGTCGGGATGATGTGGTCGGAGTTCAGTAGAGGGTACCTGGGAAAGACTGGAGAGAGGAAAGGGAGAGAAAAATGATAACTCTATTTCAATTAAAAACATATTAAAAAGAAAATGTAGAAATGAAAACAGTTAGGAAATGACAAAATTATGAACAGATAAGTAGGTTCCTGGAATTAAGAAGGAGAAGAACGTGAGTGTGACCCTAAAAGGACAAAATGAGCTGATTGTTATGGAAACCATCCTTTTTCTTGACTATTGAACTCAGCATCCTGATTATAATGTACCATGGCTTTGCAAACTCTTAACATTTCAGGGAACTTTGTAAAGAATATGGAAGATCTCTTTGTGTTTACTTATTACTACTTATGTTAATCTATAATTTCCCTAAAATTCAAATTCTGTGCTTATGAGAATGTTTACAATTGTTTCCAAATGCCTCCAAGGGCAAATTCAACCTCTCTGTCTCTGTCTCTGCCTCTGTCTCTGTCTCTGTCTGTCTTCTCTGTCTCTGTCTCTGTCTCTCTATCTCTCTCTCTCTCTCTGTGTAATTTTAGAAAATCAAAATGATACAAATAAATAACCTGATATTGATGATATATTTTCTATTTAGAATTAGATGAGAACCCCCTGGTCTGAATCAGATAGTTAATGAGATATAACACCAGCACTGTTGTCTGAATCCTATCTACATATTTATAGGTTATAGGTTATCTATATTAAAATTGTTAGTTGTAACAGCATATGTATCAGAGCACCCCAAAATAGATATACCTTTTTACTGTTCTAACTTTTAACACTAGTGGTATATGACAGTTGACATTTTATGAAGAGTGTGACACTGGTACTAAAATCTATTAGCAGTATTAGACTGTTTACTGCCAGGAACTTATAGTAATAAAAGTGCTAGTTACTTTTAAAAGTTCCTTTGGTGAAGCAGTATATATTAATCTGATTAAATTTAAAGTTATTAGATGTCTGGAATATTAAATTTGATGAGACATGAGATCTGCAGAAAGCACTTAGGATACAAACAGAACAAACAGAGTGCTGTTTATAAAGAAATACTTGTGTGATATTTTTGAGTTATGAGGTTTGTGTATGTGAGGGAGGTATATACCCATGTATTGGTGGTTTGAATGAGAAATGTCCCTTATTGGCTACTGCATTTGAGCACCTAGTGGCTTGTATTGGAGATGTCATGAGATGTCTAGGCAGGTTTTGAGAGTTCCTAGCCTTACTTCACTTCTGTGCAGTTGAGATACTATCCATCAGCTTTACTTCCTGTTCCAGCCACCTGCTACCATCTCTTGGCATTATAGACTCTAAGCTTCTGGGAGTGTAATCCAACATTACTTCTTTCTTTCATATATCACTTTTGATTATGGAATTTTTATCATAGCCACCAAAAATAAATACAGTATGCATGCACTTGGAGAAGACAGAGATCAACACCTACCTTCTGTTTTTTACCAGCTTGTGTTTTTGAGACATGGTCTTCCCATGACCTTGGGGCCAGTGATTGGCTAGATGGGTTGGCCAGAAAACCCTGAGTCTTCCCATTTCTACTTCCCTATGCAGACGTAGGCCAGCATACCTACCATTTATATAGATTCTGGGAATTCAAACTCAAGTAATTACATTTGCAAAACAAGGATTTACCTACTGAGACATCTCCTGAACCCAATACAAATATAATTCCTGAGGGGAAAATTAAACATAAGAAAGAAGCTGCACAGAAAACCATCGATGTCAGTTCTGGTTAGGAAGGCAAAGTGAATTTTGGGGGAATGGTATTTATAGGCCTACTTATTTCTAATTTGATGATAAGCATACAATAGTATGCATTTGTCAAAACACAGAATTGCACATACTCTTTCCCACACATAAATGGCATTACTGGATTGTCAGGCTGTTTATAGTTGATAAATTCTTATTTTGTGCCATTGTATAAAATTCATTGGTGCTTGAGAGGTGGCTCAGCAGTTTAGAGTACTGGATGCTCTTCCAGAGGACCTGGGTTCAATTTCCAACTCCCACATGGCAGCTCACAACTGCCTATCAGGAGATCCGACATTCTCACACAGACATACATGCAAGCAAAGCACCAATGTTCATAAAAATAAATGAATAAAAAATCTTAACAATTATTTTGTAAGCACAGCACACTTATTACATTTGTAGCGATGGCTCACTGCAAAACTGGGTTATGTTACTATGGATACTTTCTCGAACCAGAAAAGCGAGGTCAAGCTTGATGTGTTCACCTTCCTTCACATTTGAGTTCTGTATCCCAAACCAACTTTTTGATTTTACACAAAATCCCATTAGATGTGGATTTGTGGTTTTCTTATTGGTGTTACTGAGATTTATCTTATTTTAAGTCTTATATAAAATGTAAGATGATAAATCAGAAATATCTTATATTTAAGGTCTTAAAGAAGTTACCTATTGGATCCTGTGCCACAGTGCCTGAGTTGATCTTTTGCTATAGCCCTCCATACCCAAATACTTCTGGGAGAACTGGTCTCCCAGGAGTGCTCACCTGCCTGTGAGAACAAGTGATACCATCACTTCTGCTCAGAGGGATCTGTCCGGAGCCCTCAGGACAGAGGAACCAAGGAGCAGCCTGGGACAGTTTTCCATCTGCTCCAGGAGCTGATCCTGTGCCACCAGTGTTAGTCTGTGGTGATCTGATAGGATGCATGGGATTATTTCGATCTTCTTGTATCTGCTGAGGTCTGTTTTGTGACCAATTATACAATCAATTCGGAGAAGGTACCATGAGGTGCTGAGAAGAGGTATATTCTTTTGTTTTAGGATGAAATGTTCTATAGATATCTGTTGAATCCATTTGTTTTGTAACTTCTGTTAGTTTTACTGTGTCTCTTTTTAGTTTCTGTTTCCATGCTCTGTCCATTGCTGAGAGTGGGGTGTTGATTCTCCCACTATTATTGTGTGAGGTGCAATGTGTGCTTTGAACTTTAGTAAAGTTTCCTTTATAAAGGTGGGTGCCTTTGCATTTGGAGCATAGATGTTCAGAATTGAGAATTTATCTTGGTAGATGTTTCCTTTGATGAGTATGAAGTGCCCTTCCTTCATTTATTATTATTTTTTTATAACTTTTAGTTGAATGTTGATTTTATTCTATATTAGAATGGCTACTCCAGCTTGTTTCCTGGGACCTTTTGCTTGGAAATATTTTTTCCAGCCCTTTACTCTGAGGTATTGTCTGTCTTTGACACTGAGGTGAGTTTCCTGTATGTAGCAAAATGCTGGGTCCTACTTACCTATCCAGTCTGTAAATCTATGACTGTTTATTGGTGAATGGAGTCCATTGAAGTTAAGAGATATTAGGAATAGTGATTATTGCTTCCTATTATTTTTGTTGTTAGAGATGGAATTATGTTTGTATGGCTATCTTCTTTTGGGTTTGTTGCAAGAAGATTACTTTCTTGCTTTTTCTAGGGTGCAGGTTTCCCCCTTGTGTGCATTTTCCTTTTATTAACCTTTGTAGGGCTGGATTTGTGAAAAGATATTGTGTAAATTTGGATTTGTCATGGAATAGCTTGGTTTCTTCATCTATGGTAATTGAGAATTTTGCTGGGTATAGTAGCCTGGGATGGCATTTGTGTTCTCTTAGGGTCTGTATGGCATCTGTCCAGGATCTTCTGGCTTTTATTGTCTCTGGTGAGAAGTCTGGTCTAACTCTGATAGTTCTATCTTTATATGTTACTTGACTTTTCTTCTTTGTTTTGTGCATTTGGTGTTTTGACTAAGATGTGATGGGAGGAATTTCTTTTCTGGTCTAGTCTACTTGGAGTTCTGTAGGCTTCTTGTATGTTTATGGGCATCTCTTTCTTTAGGCCAGGGAAGTTTTCTCCTATAATTTTGTTGAATATATTTACTGGCCCTTTAAGTTGGGAATCTTCACTCTCTTCTATAATATTATTCTTAGGTTTTGTTTTCTCATTGTGTCCTGGGTTTCCAGGTTGTTTTAGGTTAGGAGCTTTTTGCATTTTGCATTTTCTTTGACTGTTGTGTCAATGTTTTCTATGGTATCTTCTGCACCTGAGATTCTCTCTTGTATCTCTCATATTCTGTTGGTGGTGCTTGTGTCTATGACTCCTGATCTCTTTCCTAGGTTTTCTATCTCCAGGGTGTTTTCCCTTTCTGATTTCTTTATTGTGTCTATGTCCATTTTTAGATCCAGAATGGTTTTGTTCAATTCCTTTACTTATGTTTGGTTGTGTTTTCCTGTAATTCTTTAAGGGATTTTTGTTTTTCTTCTTTAAGGGCGTCTACCTGTTTATCTTTGTTCTCCTGTATTTCTTTAAGGGAGTTATTTATGTCCTTCTTAAAGTCCTCTATCATCATCATGAAAAGTGATTTTACATCCAAATCTTGCTTTTCCAATGTGGTGGGGGTATCCAGGACTTGCTATGGTGGGAGAGCTAGGTTCTGATGATGCCAAGTAACCTTGATTTCTGTTGCTTATGTTCTTGCACTTTCCTCTTGCCATCTGGTTATCTCTAGTGCTACCTGCCTCACTGTCTCTGACTGGATCCTGTCCCTTCTGTGATGCTGGTTGTGTCAGAACTCCTTTGATTCTAGCTGTCTCTGTGATTCTGGGATTCTGGGATCCTGTGATCTTGAGATCCTGGTTGTGTCACAGCTCCTGGAGTCAAGCTGCCTCTGGGATTCTGAAATCTTAGTGTGACCAAGCTCCTGAGATCCTGTGATCCTGGGCATGTTAGAGCACCTGTGATCCTGGACATGTTAGAATACCTGGGAGTCAAGCTTCCTCTGGGTGTTGTGGGACTGGTTTCAGAGTCAGCACCCAAAGTCTGCTCAGAGTACTGGCTCAAACTGCAAGGAGTTACTTGTACATTTCTTTACAGTCTGAATGTGGAAGTAGCATGCATTGAACATGCTTCTAACTTTGGTCAGAACTTCATCATGGGGTATATCAAGTTTCTGAGAAGATAAGAAACAGTATTCAGCTAGTTATCCATTTTTAAACATAAGATGATCTTTGTCTTTCATATGTATACACAATACACATAGACACATATAAACCGACATGCACATAGACACATACAGGCATAAGATGCATAGACACATACATAGATACATATATAGCCTTGTGTATAAGCTTGAACTCCTGGTCCTCTTGCATCTGTCTCCCAGATGTTGAGATTGTGGGTGTGCAGCCCATAACTGTTGTAGGAGTTTCTTTCATAGAGAATAGAAAAGAGACTTTTTCCCAGATGTTTTTTTCCTTATGTTGCCAAAACATCTTTTAATGTCTATTAAATATAGCTATAAAATATAGAATATATTTGAGGACTATTATAAATTGTTATTTGACTCATTCCCAGGGTTTTAAGACATAAAAAACTTTGAGAGATCCTACTATAAAATAGTTCAAGATTGGGCAGGGAAATGGAATAAGATATAAAACCCAGAGAAATAACAACCTTGTAGAAAACACATAAACTAAGCTTGAAAGAAAGTCAAAATTCTTTACAGGAGAAATAAAAGCAAAATAAAACCAATAAAAAATAAATTGAGTCTTCACAGGCTTAGGAAAGTTTTGAACCTGAATAAAGGAGCTTTAGCTTCAGACTTCAGTAGTAGAATCGACTTGGTTATGTTTCAAAATTCATCTTATAAGTCTCAGTCTTTCGACTGGAGTGCTTATCCTATTTACTTCTAAGGTTTAATTGGATGTGTTAGAGATACCCTTTCTTTTTCTGTCTCTCTGTAGGTTTTTCTTCTGCTATAACTCTTATGTTTGTTGCTCCTTGGGCCATAGGAAATTTTATGGAGTCTGCATTTCCTGTGCTGTTTTAGATATTGGCAAAGTTCTATGGATCTGAGTCTGGAGAGGTTCCTCAGTGCTTAGGAGTGCACATTGCTCATCCTCAGGAACTGAACTCATTTCACAGCACTCCTGTGGATGGCTCCCAGCTGCCAGGACACCCAACATTCTCTTGTGGTCTGTAATGCAATCCATACTAATTGCGCACATTCTCATGTTCATTGAACACATAAATAGATAGGTAAATAATTAATTAAACAAAACATAAATAAACAAAATAGAAATTTAAGACATATTGATCTATCCTCAAATATACCACTTAAATCCTTTACTATCCTCACTGCCTTATTTCATTTACTTGGTTAGAATTTTTCTTTAATATATTTTCATTCCTAAAATGTACAACTTTTTATTTTAGTTTGTTTCTTTTCCTTTGTTGAGATTTCATCGTTTTTTTTTTCATTTGCTTCAAAATGACTATCAATTTTTTATTGAAATATTTTTATTTTTACTGCTATAAAATAATTGTTAAACAATTTTAGAATGTTATTTTGAAGTTTCTGGCAACTGTTGATACCTCTTTACGTTTAGAAAGTGTTCACCTTCTTTCTTGATATGATACATCATATGTTGCTAGATCTTAAAACATTCTTCTATTATACAAGGATATCTATTTCTACTGACTTAGGAAATTAGGGATCCAATTTGTTGTTTTATCTTAACTTGAAGTCAACCTATTTAGGTTTATCATTAAGGTATTGATCAACTCTTGGGGACTATTCCCAATTCATATTTAAACAGTCATAGCTTTTGGAGACAGGTTGCTACAAGTCTGACCCTCAATCCTACCTAAGCTACTTGAGGCATAACAAATAACTTTGGGAAACTATGTGATCTAGTATTTCTTTTTATAAGAGGGAAATGCATGTTGGTATGTATGAAGAGGTCCTACTTATTAGCGCATGATTTTTTTTTATTATGTGATGGAAATGTCTAGTTTTTGGAGCTGGAATTCTAGGTTTTAACATCACAGCTTAGATTCAGAAAGTGCATCTAAGACTTTCCTCAAGCAGGGACCCCAAAGGCCCATTCATTTTGTGATAACACTGTTAGAGAAACTGCTTCCAACCCCACAGAATTTTACCAACCATTAAAGACTGCTTGTTTTCTCAGGCAATGGACAGAGCAATATTTTTTAAAGAATGATATGCAAATCCTGTAGCATTCATGCACATTGAATCTAAATTTATATATCTTAGTGTTAAATTTAAACTGAGAAGAAATCATCCACCCAGATATAGCTTCTGTAAAAAGAAATCCTTAGTCCTAAGAAAAGAATTCAAACACATCTACAGGAGAACATTGACAATCTAGGTTTCAGTATCTTTCACAGGAGAAAAAGTATAAGCATCATAAATCTAAACACAAATTGCATGGAAAATAAATGACTACAAAGACTGCTAGTGGCTGCTATGGAGAGTAATATTGACATTTAAAAATGAAATACAATATTACAACATGGGGAGATTATAAAATTATGATTTTTTTTAGTGATATAAGAGTCAAATGGAGGCACCTTCCCTCCAGAGGAGAGTTGGCCTCCAGGGAGGGCTCTGACACTGGGATTCCAGTGAGATTGATTTCCTCTATCCTGGGTCTCTCAGAGAGGAGTCCGTGCAGAAGAACACACAGGCCAGAGAAGCAACAGAGCTTCTTGTACAGGGTCCCTTCTGGTGAGATCGCCATCCTGTATCCCAGGTCTCACAGAGACCAGTCCACACAGGACAGCACATGGGCTGCACAAGAACAGAGCTCTTTGGACAGAGTCCTTTCAGACCTTCGTCCTCAGCCAGGAAGCAGAGCTAAGCCTCAGACTTCTGTGCACCTCTCCCCCAAGAGGAGAGTCACATGATCATCTCCTTAGATGCTGAGAAAGCATTTGACAAAATCTAACACCCCTTCAAAATTCCAAGTCAATTCTTCACAGAGTTAGAAAGGGAAATTTGCAAATTTGTCTGGAATAACAAAAAACTTAGGATAGCAAAAACTACTCTCAACAATAAAAGAACCTCTGGTGGAATCACCATGTCTGACCTCAAGCTGTACTGCAGAGCAATTGTGATAAAAACAGCCTGGTACTGGTACAGAAACAGATAGGTAGATCAATGGAATAGAATTGAAGACCCAGAAATGAACCCACACACTAAGGTCACTTGATCTATGACAAAGGAGCTGAAACCATTCGGTGGAAAAAAGACAGCATTTTCTTTCTTTCTTTTTTTTTTTTTTTAATTAGGTATTTTCTTTTTTTACATTTCAAATGCTATCCCAAAAGTCCCCCATATCCTTCCCCCCTCCCCTCCCCACCCACTCCCACTTCTTGGCCCTGGTGTTCCCCTGTACTGAGGCATATAAAGTTTGCAAGACCAAGGGGCCTCTCTTCCCAATGATGGCTGACTAGGCCATCTTCTGATACATATGCAGCTAGAGACACGAGCTCAGGGGGTACTGGTTAGTTCATATTGTTTTTTCACCAATAGGGTTGCAGACCCCTTTAGCTCCTTGGGTACTTTCTCTAGCTCCTCCATTGGGGGCCCTGTGTTCCATCCAATAGATGACTGTGAGCATCCACTTCTGTGTTTGCCAGGCACCGCCATAGCCTCACAAGAGACAGCTATATCAGGGTCCTTTCAGCAAAATCTTGCTGGCATGTGCAATGGTGTCAGCGTTTGGAGGCTGACTATGGGATGGATCCCTGGATATGGCAGTCTCTAGATGGTCCATCCTTTTGTCTCGGCTCCAAAGTTTGTCTCTGTAACTCCTTCCATGGGTGTTTTATTCCCAATTCTAAGAAGGGGCAAAGTATCCACACTTTGGTCTTCCTTATTCTTGAGTTTCATGTGTTTTGCAACTTGTATCTTGGGTGTTTTAAGTGTCTGGGCTAATATCCACTTATCAGTGAGTACATATCATGTGAGTTCTTTGTGATGGGGTTACTGCACTCAGGATGATACCCTCCAGGTCCATCCATTTGCCTAGGAATTTCATAAATTCATCGTTTTTAATAGCTGAGTAGTACTCCATTGTGTAAATGTACCACATTTTCTGTATCCATTCCTCTTTTGAGGGGCATCTGGGTTCTTTCCAGCTTCTGGCTATTATAAATAAGGCTGCTATAAACATAGTGGAGCATGTGTCCTTATTACCAGTTGGAACATCTTCTGGATATATGCCCAGGAGAGGTATTGCGGGATCCTAAGACAGCATTTTTAGCAAATGGTTCTGTCTCAACTGATGGTTAGCATGTAGAAGAATGCATATTCAACCATTCTTATTTCCTTGAATAAAACTCAAGTCTAAGTGGATCAAGGAACTCCACATAAAACCAGAGACACTGAAAGTTATAGAGCAGAAAGTGTGGAGAACCCTTGAAGATATGGGCACAGGGGAAAAATACCTGAACAGATCAGCAATGGTGTTTGTTATAAGATCAAGAATCAACAAATGGGACCTCATAAAATTGCAAAGCTCCTGTAAGGCAAAAGATACTGTCAATAAGACAAAAAGGCCACCAACAAATTGGAAAACTATCTTTACCTATCCTAAATCAGATAGGGGACTAATATCTAATATATATAAAGAACTCAAGAAGCTGGACTCCAGAAAATCAAATAACCCTATTAAAAATGGGGTATATAGCTAAACAAAGAATTCTCAACTGAGGAATACCTAATGGCTGAGAAGCATCTGAAAAAATGTTCAACATCCTTAATCATCAGGGAAATGCAAATCAAAACTACTCTGAAATTCCACCTCACACCAGTCAGAATTGCTAAGATCAAAAATTCAGGCGACAGCAGATGCTGGTGAGGATGTGGAGAAAGAGGGATACTCCTCGACTGCTGGTGGGATTGCAAGGTGGTACAACACTCTGGAAATCAGTTTGGTGGTTCCTTAGAAAATTGCATATAGTGCTACTGGAAGATCCAGCAATACCTCTCCTGGGCATATACCCAGAAGCTGTTCCAACTGGTAATAGGGACACATGCTCCACTATATTCCTAGCATCCTTATTTATAATAGCCAGAAGGTAGAAAGAACCCAGATGTCCATCAACAGAGGAATGGATACAGAAATTTTGTACATTTACACAATGGAGTACTACTCAGCTATTTAAAACAATGAATTCATGAAATTCTTAGGCAAATGGATGGATTTGGAGGATATCATCCTGAGTGAGGTAACCCAATCACAAAAGCACACACATGATATGTACTCACTGATAAGTGGATATTATCCCAGAAATTTAGAATACCCAAAATACAATTTACAAAACACGCGTAACTCAAGAAGGTAGACCAAAGTATGGATACTTCGTTCCTTCTTAGAAGGGGGTACAAAATACCCATGGAAGGAGTTACAGAGACAAAATTTGGAGCTGAGACTGAAGGAATGACTATCTAAAGACTGCCCCACCTGGGGATCCATCCATAAACAACTACGAAATCCAGATATATTTGCATATGCCAGCAAGATTTTGCTGACAGGAGTCTTATGAGGCTCTGCCAGTGCCTGGCAAATTCAGAAGGGGATGCTCACAGTCATATATTGGATGGAACTTAGGGCCCCAAATGAAGGAGCTAGAGAAAGTACCCAAGGAGCTGAAGGGATCTGCAACCCTATGGGAGAAACAACAATATGAACTAACCAGAACCCCCTAGAGCTTGTGTCTTTAGTTGCATATGTAGCAGATGATGGCCTAGTTGGCCATCAATGGGAGAAGAGGCCCTGAGTCTTGCGAAGATTTTATGCCCCATTACAGGGGAAATCCAGGATCAGGAAGCAGGAGTAGGAGGGTTGGGGAGCAGGGCAGGGGGAGGGTATAGAGGACTTTGAGAGGAAATTAGGAAAGGGGCTAGCATTTGAGATATAAATGAAGAAAATATCTAGTAAATAAAATTATAAAAGAGTCAAATGGAAAGTAATTATGAAAATATAAAGGGAGGGGCAAGTCAAGGTACCATTTGCAAACTTGGAGTATTATTTATATTACTAGGTAAAGACTTATCTCACCCAAATAACATAGGATCAAAATTAAACTTATTTACAAGTCAACTGTTGCTAACAAAAAGTGTCTTGGCAACACTGAAGATAAAAATATGCTTGACTTAAATTTGGGGATGTGGTCATTCATTGTATCTGTTATTAAGCAATACTTTATTTTTAAAAAGTGACAAACTGTTTTTAACAGGAAGAACTCAGAAAACAAGGCACTATTGGTGCCACTTTTTGCCCAAGAATTCTCATTTTAAGTCATGTTAAATGCACCATGAATATTGGATATGGTGTGCTTGTATTGGAGCATACTGCTTTTTTGTAATATTTAATTCTTAATATCTCTGAATGTTTTTGTGTGGTCAGATCAACATGTTTTGTATAATGGTGAAATTTAGTGATTTTTTTCTAATCTTAGATATTTATTCTTGTTACTTAAACCGGGAAATATTTTCTCGGATGAGTTCTCTAGAAACTAATTCTGTTAAGAAATCAGAAAGATTTCAGGGGCTGACCTCCTCAAAGCAGGTATTGTAATTATTTCAATCAATGAATTAACATGGTTAAAAATATATAGTCTACCATATATAGTTTACAAAAATATTTTACAGAGCTATTAAATAACATTTACAGATCATTATGAAGGATTGCTTGTGAAATGCTGTGATGCTTTTTAATTAATTATTTCATTTGTTTATATCTCAAATGTTGCCCCCTATCCTGGTCCACCCTCTGACAGTTCTTCACCCCATCCCCCATACTTTTGTTTCTGAGAGGGTACTTGCCCCACTGGGGCATGACTCTCTAAAGGATTAGGCAGACACATCTTTTTCCACTGAGCTGAGACAAGGCAATGTTCTGCTACAGATGTGCTAGGGGTCTGGAATCCAGCCACTGCACACTGGTTGGTTCTTGGCTCAGTCTCTGGGAACTCCCACTGGTCCAGGTTAGTTGACATTGTTGGTCTTCCTATGGGGTTGCCATTCCCTTTAGCTCCTCAGTCCTTCCCATAACTCTTCCACAGGGTTCCCTGACTTGTCTGGCTGCTAGTAGAGCCTCTCAGTGGATAGCCATAATAGGCTCCTTTCTATAAGCACAGCAGCATCAGTAATAGTGTCAGGGTTTGGTGCTTGCCCATGAGATGGATCCTAAGCTCGGACAGTCACTAGTCAGCCTTTCCTTCAGTCTCTTCTCCATTTTTTTCCTGTATTTCTTTTAGACAGGAAGAGTTCTGGGTCAAAAGTTTTGAAGGTGTGTTGGGGTCCCCATCCATATACTTACAAGGTATACTTACACTTTCCTATTGTAAAGCTTCTAGAAATTACCAACACTCCATCTTTCTCATATGACATGAATTATTACATCGAGTGACATGTATTATGCATCTAGTAAGACATATTTTAAAGTCTTGCCTGGCCATTCTCTCCTTCCCCTCTCTTCCTCTAACCCTCACCTCCTTCCCCCCCTTTTTCTCCCTCCCCCACCCAGCCCATTCTCTCTCTCCCTATTCTTTATTTTCAGATGTGATCTTACCACATGATCCATGCTGGTTTCCCACTTATGGGCTCACACTACCTTCCTGCCTCAGCACCACCAAGTCTAGGCATGTTACATTGTAAATGCCATTATTAATCTTTTGAGAATGTTGAAATCATTCATAACCTCGTAGGGATCTCAGCATTGTTATTCCACTCAGCTATCTTTGCTTCCTTCTTCTCAAACCTGCTTGTGATTATTTTCTTAAATAACATCCTGTCCTTCTCCAGGTGTATTGATGTACAACTGAAGAATGAAAACGTATTCATCATATGCAGCATCTTATTTTGGCATATATATTTCCTGTGAGATGATAACCACAATCAAGAAAATTAGCATACCCTTCATCATGCAGGGTTATTTTATTAAATGATAAGAATGTTGAAGATTTGCTTACAACAAATTTTACACAAACAACACCACATTAATGAACACAATCATCATGCTGTATATCAGATACAATATAGCCTTTTATTCTGTGTAACCAAAACCTTGGTGTTTTTTTTGTTTGTTTGTTTGTTTGTTTTTTATAACACTTACCTATTTTCTTTAAGTTTCCAGGCCCTGGAACACCACTATACTTTCTATAAGTTTAAGTCATTCTGTGTGTGTGTGTGTGTGTGTGTGTGTGTGTGTGTGTGTGTGTGTGTGATGTTGGGTGTTGGGTATTGGGTATTGGGTATTCAACTCGGGGCCTCATGTATGCTGATCAGGTGCTATATCACTGAAAAAAACATCCCAAGCCCAGAATTTGAAAATTTTCAAGGACTTGTAAGAGGAGGTCATGCAGCACTTGTATGTCCATGACTGATTACTTGGATGTTAAGCAATTAAGAATTTGACAGGATTTGGTAGGCAGCTGTAAAATAGAATTAGAAGAGCATCCAAAATGAATACGGGCACTAGGAAATTGCCTTCTCTTCTAAAAATAGGAACTAAAAGAGCTAAAGAGCTTTGCTTTTGAGATATGTAAATACGGGAGAATGTTAGCTTACACAAGACAAAGGGACAGACACTTGTATATCTGCAACCTGATCCAGAGAACATGAAGAGTGATTCCCAGGGAACCACCACTGAGATCCGCATGGGGCAAGAGGAACTTCTCCCTTGTAAGGTCAATAGGAAAGTCCAGCAATCTTTTAGCATAAAGTCAATAGTCACAACTACTATAAAATTTCATAGTTGCCCTAGACTTCCAATTAGGAAGACTTTACAATAGGGCCATGTGTGGAGTCCACACATGAGTCTTGTGTTTGGAGAAAGAAGTAGGCTAGACACTCCCAGAGTCCATACTGTTCTAACTTGACTGGGGAGTTATTTATGAATGAATACTTTTATCTAGTCAGAAACCCACATATATCACCTTTTCAAGGAAGCTAGAGGCATCCAGGAGCACAAGTACGGGTGTCTACAGCCTCGCAAGGCCAACACCAATCAGATGAAAAAACATGACCTCAGAACTCAATTCAGGCAATGCCTTTCACTAAGAAAAGAGGTGAAAGGCAACAGCTACTATTATAAGAATGGAGAAATAAAGAGACTTGTGTGCTGAGACCTAGTTTAAAGGCAGCCAAAGGGCTTAGAGTAGGCAAGAAGCTAATGTCCTTACCCTCAGACATTTTATTGAGGGTGCTGAATGTAACTGAAAGAACACTGGACGTCATGCTTCAGCAATATCACCTACACTGGAAAGTAGCCACTGAAGGCTCACACCACCAATCAGTTGCTTGGCAGACACCAACGTGGTTAAGAGTGCAAGCTATAATTTTCTACCCCCACTCTCACCTGAAGTCATTTAACATGATTTCCTACAAATATATCATGTATAGAAAATGAAAATTTATTCTGGCACCCCTCTTTTTGTGCATATGTGTGTGTGGTATATGAGGGTACATGTCTGCACATTTTAGCATGCGTGTGATCTTATGAAGGGCAGAATTTGATGCTAGGAATCTTTCTCAGTAGCTATTCCACATTACTCTTTAAAGTAAAGTCTTACCATTAAACCTACAGCTTATTAATTCAGCAACTCTCCCTAGCCTCCTTGCTTTGTGGAATCTCCTATACTTCTTACTACTGAGAATGAAATTATAGGTGAGTTACAATGCCCACCAGCACTTATGTTAGCTCTGGGCTAATTCTCTTGCTTTAGCCTCAAGAATTTAGATCACTTTATCTACTTAGCCATTGCTTTGGTAATTTCCATATTTTAAGGTTAAATGACACTGCATTGCCTTTTTTTTCTATTTATTAATAAAGTTGATGAATAGTTTAACTTCATGTCTTGGCCATTATGAATAATACCACAATGAACATGAGTATATATCTATTTCTGACACACTAACTCTATACCCTTTGCCTGTACAAAACATGGGACTGCTATGCTATAGGCAGATTGTTATTAAGTGTGGGCACATGCCACATAAGAGTCTCTATGTAAATGGTATATATGGCTGGCAATAGTGTGAAGTTTGAGTGTGTTTTTAATACTGAGAACTTATTGAGAGTTATTAGGTTATTTTCAGTTCCCTACCATTGGTGGGAAGCTGTCAATCATTTCTTTTCTCTGACTTGAGCTGACCACTGGTTCTGACATGTGCCGTGTCATTGCCATCTGGTTAGAGATCAATCAATGAGCTGCCTAATCATGGGCTTGAAAGTCTAGAATTTTGAAATGGAATAAAGGTCTTTCTGTTCCCTTTTGAGCATGGATCGAGCATTTTGTTCTAGTGACATGAAATTAATAAACTCATATAAATATGTTAGGAATTGGTTTTTTCCCTTTGTCTTTCTTTCTCTTCTGCAATATAGTCTACATGGAATTTGTACCCTCTGAAGGAAACAACAACAAAGTATCATCTTGGAAACAGAAACCAATTTTTACAAGATCCTTGAATGGCTCAGAGTTATCTTGATCTTTCCAGGTTCCAGAGCTATGAAAAACATAATTCTGTTCTCTGCTAACTACCCAGTCTTAGATATTTTGTCAAAGCATCAGAAATGAACAAAACCAAGGTCTTTTAGCTGTTACTTTTGCTCATGTTATTTATTTTCTTGCTACCAAAGCTTTTGAGTTCTTCATGTATTTTGTATACTAATGCTTGGTTTCAGGTATTGTTTGTTTATACTTTTTGTTAATTGGTAGGTTGTCTTTTGCTCTTGTTTTGCTTGCTTTGTAGTAGGAGGTTTCCTTTTAATGGAACTCCCCTTGTCCACTCTTTTAATTGTATTTTCAGGGTTATATAAAACAACAACAACAACAACAACAACAACAACAACAACAACAACAACAGGAAATATTCTCAAGCAACATCATTAACTTTTTTTCTATTTGATTTATTCTAGGTATTTTAAAATTTCAGGGCTATGTTCAAGTCTAATCTATTTTGATTCTATTTTCTTATCTTGCATGACATCCTGACCTAGTTTCATCCATTTGTGGATGCATAACCAGGAGCTTAAGAAAATTGTTCCTTCCCTATTGGGTGTTCCTATCATTTCTTTTAAATGTGAATTAGCCATAAAGGCATCTATTCATTTATGTCTTATGGGTTGATGAGTCTGTCATAATTTTACTATCATTTTTATTACTATAATTTTGTAGCAGAATTTGAAATCATGAAGTGTGATATCCCAAATTTATTTTTGTTGTGTCTTTGCTTATTTACGAAACCATGTTCTGATTTAGCTTCATATTCCCCAAGCATCAGTCAACATCAAGAATTATGTCACCTCCCTCAACATACCTTCGATTACTAAACATATGGTGTTGTTTCTAAAATAATAGTATTTTAAAATCAGCAAGAAGGGGTTGGAGAGTTAGCTTAGTGATTAAGAGTGTATACCATTTTGGTAGAGGACCAGCATTTGAGTAAAAGCTCCAAAAGAGGACAACTTGCAAACCAATGGTAATTTGTTTCTTTTTGCCTCTGTGAGAACCTGTACTTACATACATACACATAACTAAAAATAAATATAAATCATGTGTGTGTATGTCTGTAGTGGGAAATATTTAAAAGTACACTATCCCACACTGTACCTAGCTACCCTAGCTACTCTCTTGCTTGGTGTGATGGCCAGCCATGCATTGGGGGGCAATGGCCAGCCTGTGTTTTTTTTTTTCTTTTTTTCAAGACAGGGTTTCTCTGTGTAGCCCTGGCTGTCCTGGAACTCACTCTGTAGACCAGGCTGGCCTCGAACTCAGAAATCCACCTGCCCCTGCCTCCCAAGTGCTGGGATTAAAGGTGTGCGCCACTGTGCCCGGCTGTTCTTATCTTATGGAGACTTTCTGACTCAGAGCTCCAAAATCTCTCCACCCAGCTCGCTAAGTTCCCACTGGCAGGTTGCTACCACACCAGTCCCATACTTTGAAACTCCCACGGCCTTTTGTGGTTCATATCAGGCAAACCCATGCTTTGCCACTGTACCTTTCCCTCTGGAACCTGGTTGAACCTCTGCATGAAGGAAAACACCACACAAACTTAGCTCAGAATTAATGGTAACTCAATCGCTGGATGCATCAGCTAGAATCTTAATCTCATAAGCATATTAAATCTAAGTCCCCCAGTGGAGAATCCTGGCAGATTCTCCATGTAAGCCAGGAGACACTAGTAGCTACATCTTGTCCTCATACTATCCCCCTCCCCAAAGCCCCTTTCTTTCCTCTGCCTACTCCACCAGTGATTGGCTCCTTTATTCATTAGGGCGGTGGTTCATAAGAAGTCACCTGAGTACATGACTCATTCCTTGACAAACCCTCCTGGGAAAGTGGAATTAATATCAAAATACAAACAACACCAGGGCCATCCACAACATATGTCATATATATATATTTGAAATTTAATAAATTTATGTGGTTAATGACTAGTGCTTATGATGCCCTTAAATCTGTAAAACATTTTGCAAAAACCTATTAAAATAACTAATACCCAAATCTTATACGTTTTGAATGTAAAATAGCATCCCTTTTCCCTTTTCTTTCGAAGCTTCTTAAGAATTCACATTACAGATAAGATTTTTTGAATGAATTAATGCCTTCCTGTCTCCTTAGCAAGTATCTTCAATACAATGCTTGCTGCTAATATGTGAACTGGCAAATGTATTATTCTTTTCAAGCAACAACAACAACAACAAAAAAAAACTCCCACCCAGTTAAAAAGATGTTTCATTTATTTTATTTTGGAAGAGCACTTAGAATGTGTTTTGTTACTGAGGAGCATGGGGCTGGTTGAGAGACGAGTACTGTGACATCTTTACCACAATTGGGATTTATAAGCACAGTGGCTCTATTCAGTAGTTTCCAAGAATGATAGATTATAGGTGCTGTGTGTGTGGTTTCCATTAGGCTGATGAAACTTCTCCAAAGACATTCTGCCCTTACTGAATTAGGATGAATGGCTCACCTATCAGTGGGCCTGGGTACTGCAGTGATAAATCTGACCTCAAAGGGGCAAAAAGTAAAGATTTGGAGTGAGTGTAAAGTTAAAACTCTGATAAATAAAACACTTTGAAGACTCAGAGATGCAATCTTTAAGTGGCTGGCAATTGGAGAGACTGTAATTGCCAAAAGAAATGGGAAGCTCATTGTGGCTGGCCAGCTGGAGCAGAGTAAAATACTGGGAGCAGTAAATCTTGCACACTTTCATCTTTATGAAGGGATTTTATTTATGGCCTCACTGAAAATGATTATCCTTTGGAAATGAAGCATCTCAGAGTGCATGTCTGAACTACAAAGCACTTTGGGAAGTTCTTGCATTTCATAAGTCAAAGTGCCTTTAAAGGAAGCTAATGAGTCTACCACCCACACACAGGGGTTCAGTATTTTCTGCCAGGCAATCCTGACATGTTTTCCAGTTGAGAAATTAAAACACTGTAAGACATGCTTAAAATTTTATCTGCATTTGTGTTGATATAAATGCATTTATAATAAACATATATTATTGCTAAAGAGTGGAACAATTCTATTTTCTGAATCAGACTAGGTTAAGGCGTTCTTAAATAATCAACACACACAGTATTGGGTAAGTTTTATCATCAATAGTTTTCTTCTGTTCTCTCTCTCTCTCTCTCTCTCTCTCTCTCTCTCTCTCTCTCTCTCTCTCTCTCTCTGTGTGTGTGTGTGTGTGTGTGTGTGTGTGTGGGATGAGTGTGGGTGTGCATGCATGCACATGTGCCTACTCTAGATATTTCTATCTAGAACAGTGAAGAAAATACCACATCACAATTTCACTTCCTGGTGCCCCTTATATTTTGTATTTTTCCTTTCTAAGTTTACTGTGTTTGTTCAAAACACTCTTCCTGAGACTTAACCAGAAAACAAAACCTGTTGGGCTTTTTTGAGACCTCCTTTGCCAATTCAATTAGTATAAATCTCTTTACCTTATCTTCAGGTAGACTCTTCAGATAAGGGCAAAAAGTAGCCACATTCTTCACCAAAATACCACAAAAACAGTTTCTATGCCACATGCTGATATTCTCCTCTGAAACCTCTTGGGTCAGGCCTGCACAGTTTAAATTACCCTTAGCAACAAAGTCTTCAATATTGCTGCTAGGATGGCCCATTAAACCCCATTTAAAGCATTCCACCACTTTCCAAACCCACATTCTTCCAAAGAAAAGCATGGTCAGGCCTATCACAGCAATACCCCAGTACCTGGTACCAACTGTCTTAGGGTTTTACTTCTGTGAACAAGCACCATGACCAAGGCAACTCTTTTAAGAGCAACATTTATTTGGGCTAGTTTACAGGTTCAGAGATTCAGACCAATATAATCAAGGAAGGAGTATGGCTTCATCCAAGCAGGCATGATGCGGGAGGAGCTGAGAGGTCTATATTTCCATCTGCAGGTCTCTAAGAGAAAACTCACTTCCAGGCAGCTAGGACTAGGGTATTAAAGTTCATGCCCACATGACACTTAACTCCAACAAGGCAACACCTCCTAATAGTGCCAAACCCTAGCCCAAGCACATACAAACCATCAACTGCTTAAACAATTACAAATGAAGTTTGGTGGTTAATCAGACAATCTATCAAATAGATAAATTACAAAGAAAATGTCCATGCATTTTCAGATGATCAACAGACACAATGCATCAGATAGAAGCACACATATAGAGTTTGTTGTTATTTGTACAGTTCTCTTACATAGCAGTCCTATCACAGCAAATTAGTTAACACCAATTTTCTTACCAAAGGATGCATTTAAATGTCATTACAGTGGAGTAGAAGTGAGAAGTGCAGACTATGCTGCTAGATGCTCAGGTATTTGATCTCCGAGGAAGAGAGCCAACTGTGTACAGTTACCAATCTCATCAAATCCTCAGAGGCATGCTGTGCTTACTGGTATGTATCAGTTACATATTCAAAGTACAACAATGGTGGCTATGCCACGTAAACTCCAGCAGTCCAACTTTAAGTGGAGTGTGTATTTCTTCTAATGCAGGAATATTGACACAGAAACCATCCCACAGACATTCATCTCTGCTTCAGGTAGAGCTGAGAGATGGCAAACCTTCTAATGTGAAGGACAGAGTGGTTGGAATGAAAAAGATGACAAAGTCCTTGGTGCAGAAAAACACTTAACATTAATATATATTTCAGAGACATTTCCAGATCGATAACATAAAGGATATAGTGTTAGAAACATACACTGAAGAATGTGACAAATTATTCTTTTTCTGTCTTGTTTTTTAAATTAAAATGTTATCACACAGTTTTCCAATCTTGCTTATATATCTGCTAACTCTCAAATTCATGGCCTCTGGAGTCTTTTTCTTATTACATATTTCCTTAGTGTACAAAGCCTGCTCAGTTTATATAAAGTTACTTGCTTATATTTTTTTAATTTTAGCGTTGATCACATACTTTTGCATAGAGGGAGCTCATTCCTAGGGAATTCTAGTCTATCACTAATTCGCTATCTCTTAGCAGTCATTAGTTGCCTGTTGTTCTTTACCTGCGAGACCCCATGAGGTTACCCTTTCCATTGCAGCTTTTCTGTTGTTGTCCTTGTTTAGCTCTTGCTTAGGCAGCCATGTTGTTGAGACTTTGTGATGTCAGAACCCTTCTGTTGCTTATTTCTGTCGTTACAAACTACCTTTTGGTTTTGGAAACAACATAGATTTTTAAATTACTCAACTATTACTCTTTTCAATGTTGATAATATTTGGTATTAAAGACATCTGCCATCCTCTTGTCTACTTGTTCTAGTCAGCCACTGAGTAAAAGTTAGGTCAAGTTTTCTTTGTAAAATCTCCAAATACCTTCTATTTCCTAAGATTGGAGTTCTCCTGGTTCCAGTGGAGATGTTTGTCAGAATTAAAATGTTTTTCTGTCATCACATTGGAAGATAAGTTAAAGTAATGTCTCCAGAGTCAAGAACTGCTATTTTGTTCTTTTTTTCTTTTAAAAAAAATGTTTTTTTTTCACTTTACATACACAGCCACCCTCCCTTCTCTCTTCCCAGTCCCACCCTTACAAATCCCTTCCCTGATTGTCCCCACTTCTTCTCCTTCAGAGAAGGGGAGTCTTCCTTGTGTATCACCCATCTTGGAGCATCAAGTTCCAGAACATCTAGTCTAGGCACACCTTCTCCCACTGAGGCCCATCCAGGGAGCTCTAATAAGGAGGAAGGGGATCCAATGGCAGAGAACAGAGAGTGGAAAAAGTCCCAGCTCCACCTGTTAGGGAAACCACATGAACACCAAGCTGTACCAAGGTCCAGCTCCTGCATACCCCTTGGTTTATAGACCAGGCTCTGTGAGTCTCCATAGTTCCAGGTTAGTTGACTCTGTGAATCATCTTGAAGTGTCCTTGGCCCCTCTGAATTGTTCACTTCTAACCTCCACTTTTTCATATGATTCCCCAGGTTGCACCTAATGTTTGGCTGTGGGTCTCTGCATCTGCCTCCATCTGGAGCTGAATGAAGCCTTTCAGGAGACAGTTATGCTAGGTTCCTATTTGTAAGCATAGCAGAGTATCATTAATAGTGCCAAGGATGGGCTCTCTCACAATGGGATGGGTCTCAACTTGGGGCAGTCATTAGTTGCATTTTTAAATGTTTATTTATATCTAGGTTTACAAAACTGAAGAGTTGGCCTTGATGCTAAGAGCACTTGTTACTATACCAGAGGACTTGGGTTTGATTCCCTGTTCTTACTTCATAACTAGTTATCATCTGTAACTCCAGTCGAGTGGGATCAGTTCCTTTCTGATTGATGATGGCACTGCATGTGAAAATGTTCATGCACATAAAATAAAAGTATATTCATTTTAAAAGTAAAATAAAATAGAGTTATCTCTGGATCTCAGATATATTATTTTGGCTGCTATTAATCAGCAGCACTTGACACATGAGTTATTTGCTTATCCACAAGTGCCAGATGATGCAGTGACAGGAGTTAGCAGCAGAGCCTCCTTGATCTCTCTTGATATATATATATATATATATATATATATATATATATATATATATATATATATATTGCAAAAGTCTCCAGAAATTCAAGGGTGTTGTATTTTTGTTGTGTTTCTGATTTTGTTTAAGGCAAAGTTTGTATTATAATTTTCTGGATCATTTTATTTTAAATTATAGTTTAAGAGTTAAATCTTTTCTTTTCTTCTTCTTTTTGTTGTTGTTGTTGTTGTGGGTTTTTTTTTTTTTTTTTTTTTTTTTTTTTGCTTTTTTTGTGTTTTGAGACAGAATTTCCCTGTGCAGTCTTGGCTGTCCTGGAACTCACTTTGTAGACCAGGCTGTCCTGGGACTCAGAAATCCTCCTGCCTCTGCCTCCCGAGTGCTGGTATTACAGACATGCGCCACTACTGCCCGGCTGAGTTAAATCTTTTCGGCTGCCAACATCACAAGTATGCTATTTGCTTACTTATAACTTGTGTGTGTCTCTATGTGTGTGTACGTGTGTATGTGAGTGTATGGATGTATACATCTGAGGGATATGATATACGTGGAGCAATGTGGTAAGAGGATCCCCGGTAGAAGGCATTTGTCTCCTTCCACCATGTGATCCCTGAAGATGGAACTTGGGTCATCAGCCCTGACAGCCCTTGCCTTTACTCACTGAACATCTCCTTAGCCTAGGCAGTATCGATTCGTTTTTATTTCTTTAGAATTCAAAACTAAAATTTAAGAAAGATTTTTATTTTATAGATATCATGACTGGCTGGACTGGCAATGTTTGGTTCTGTTTTATTTAGTTATTTCCTGGCTTAAGGATGAAGTCTTTACCTGAAGCTCACGTGCTACATGCTTGGTTACATTGGATGGCGGTATTTTGATAGGTTCTTATATATTTAGAAGGCAAGCCTTTAGCTAAAGAAGCAGTTGGCCATCACTGCAAAGAGAGGCCCATTGGACTTGCAAACTTTATATGCCCCAGTACAGGGGAACGCCAGGGCCAAAAAGGGGGAGTGGGTGGGTATGGGATTGGGGGGGTGGGTATGGGGGACCTTTGGGATAGTATTGAAAATGTAAATGAGGAAAATACCTAATTAAAAAAAAAAAGAAGCAGTTGGGAGGCATGGCACCAGAGGGTATAATTGTTTTGATATTTTCTCTCTTACTTCTCTTTCCTGTACACTGCGAGAATGGCTGCTGTCATAGGCTTGCACCATAATGTTCTGTACAAATGCCTGGAACCAAGTGATGACCAACCACTTCCTCTGAAACAATGACCTAAAGTAAATCCTTTTACTCAGGCCTTTTACTTCACAGCCACATACAAGTACCTAGCATGTTTACTTTGAATGAGATTCAAAAGGCAGAGTTCCTGCTGAGCTTGAGATAAACAATGCTAGTTTTCAACATTACACCTGCTGTTGGTTCACATAGTTAATATAAATTTGTGTGAGACGTTTAACATGTTTACTTCTGCTTATAGTGTGATGAGGAGGGAGGGGAGAATCAAATAAAAAGGAGCTGTACACTTGGAAGTGAGTGGGGGCGTCATGGGAGGGGTTAGGAGGAAGGGAAGGTAGGGTGATGATAATATAATTCTATTACGTTTTTTTTTAAAAAGGCAAAACATTAGAATCATTCAGGAACTCATTCCAACAGTTGCAAAATGGGTAGAGATGTCTTCTAATGAGGAGAGTTGGCTCGATGTGTGTAATAACCATGCTATGATATCATCCAGGAACAGGGCAGACATGGGAAAGGCTAAAGAGACACAATGTGTATAATGCTCTAACCATTCACATTGAAAGACTTGGAATAAGGCAGGAGGCAATCATACAAGGGCTCTTTTTGGACAACTGGGTAAAGAGTGGCTACTACTGTTCAGCTTTTGAGAGCATTGGAAACATCTTGAAAAGTTTTTAATTAACTTGATTGCCAATTTTTTTTGAGGGGGTGTGTGCTTTGAAAGTCAGAAACTTGTGGCCTATTATAGATGAGAAAAATATTTCATTGAGTAGAGTTGCTGTTCTTGGTCCTTTATGTAGAAGAAAATCCAAAGCTCTCAATCTGCTTGTAGCTCAGCTGTTCTCAACTTTCCTAATGCCGTGACCCCTTAATAGAGTTCCTTATGTTATGGTGGTCCCCAGTCACAAGATTATTTTCATTGCTACTTCATAACTGTTATTTTCCTATGGTTATGAATTATAACGTAAATATACAATTTTTGATAGAGGTTTATAGAGAAGGTCGTGACCCACAGGTTGAGAACCCCTGATCTGGCTGCAGGCTATGTTTTCAGAGCAATGAAAACCAGGGGTCAAGAACAACTGCTGGTGTAGGGACACTGGCCTCAGTCATATCAACATGCAATAGTAAGTGAAACAACTTAGAAGTCCTGTTTGAAAGTGCTGATTTGCAAGGTAGAGATGATAAAAATCTCCCAAACTGTTCCCGTGTGTTGCATAAAACCACTATCCATTACTCAGGAACACTCCCTAATTATGCAGACTTGGAAGATGGTCAGAGCTTTTTTTATCCCTCGATGCATTTCCTCTCTTCATTGTGATTCATTCTATGCTTTCCTTGTAGCAAATATAATTTGAGATAGAAATGGCCTCCTTGGGAATGTTGCTATTAACCATGATCTATTTTTTGATACACACTATCTATTATAACTTAAGCAGAGTAACAGTTTTATGATCATCACAGAGTTGGCAAGGCAGAGGACTCAGCAGGAGAGTCACACAGGTGAAATAATCCCTATGACTCACTACAGTTTGAGAGAGCTTCCATAAGTCTAAGGAAAGCCTCTGGGAGGATGCTTTCTGTAAATGTGTTCTCATTCACCATAGACAAACCATTTATTCATTTTGACTGAACCTACAATGCACATATCAAAAAGCCCCTTCTCTCCCTTACAGCTAGCTCTGTGAGTCAAACTCTGGATGTTCTAACTCAAGCAAAGTCCATTGAAATGCGATCCATTTGTCCTTGTTAAAGTTGTTATTTCTCAAAATGCATTTTATGCAGGGAATCGGTTGTAAAGCTCTTGTCGTGTCTGATGAATAAGTTCATAGCCTCAGCACACATATGAATTTGAGTGGGATGCATCTGTAGTTCTATCATATCAGTCACTTGACTTGCTCATGAGAGGAGGAAACATTTAGCCAGGGACTAGTGGAGCAGTATTGGGGCTTATGCAGTAGCAACAAGTGACCCCATGAAAGGTGAGGGAAGACATCTGAGGTTGTCCTCTCATCTTTACAGGTGCCATTGCATGTGCTTTTCCATGCACAGGAGCACACAAATAATTTTGTTGCCTCATTTAGTTAATCCTTATAAAAAAAGTTATCTTGTATTGATACAACTGATAAGATAGTTCTCTGCCAGTGAAATGAGTCAATTCATATTAGAATATATTAAAGACAGGTTTATTGGGAAGCTGCTCTCAGGTGAATTCACTGAGCCCAAGGACTGAGGCCAGGGAAGCCATTGTGGGGAAGAGGAAGAGGAAGAGGAAGAGGAAGAGGAAGAGGAAGAGAAAGGGCAAAGGTGTAGAAAGAGAAGAGACAGGAAAGAAGGAAAAAGAAAAAGGAGAGAGAGAGAGAGATAGATAGATAGATAGAGAGAGAGAGAGAGAGAGAGCACGCCTAAAATGTCTATAGAGAAGAGACTCTGGGGGAAGGGCATCCCAGCCACAGGGCTGGAAGTTTAGGGATGGGGGTAGATTATTGCAGGTAGGGACTGAGGGATGCTGGGAGAATTTGGAGGCCAGGTCTGCTTTGGTATGTAAAATATGTACCTCAGTCCCCAGTACAGCAGTTGAAACCAAACAACAATTATTTTAATGTTGTTTGTATTTGAATGCAAAAACAGTAAAAATGTTTTCTTAATACAGTGTTTTATTTATCACTCATAAGGGCCTCATTTTCTTTCTCTCTTACTAGGGTTAGGTATTTTTCCTACAGTAGACACCTGATGAAAGTTTATGTCAGTGTTGACAGCAATGAAGACAAAATTTAATATATGTATATAATTTTATTGCTTAGGATATCTGGACTTTAAAATAAACTTGCATAGAAAACAACCAGAATATACTGTTTGTACTGGCTGGTTTTGTGTGTCAAATTGACACAAGCTGGAGTTATCACTGAGGAAGGAGTGTCCTATGGGCAAATGCCTCTATGAGATCTAGCTATCAGATACTTTCTTAATTAGTGATTAAGGGGGGACGACCCAACCCACTGTGGGTGGTGCCATTCCTTGGCTTGTAGTCCTGGGTTCTATAAGAAAGCAAGCTGAGCAAGCCAGTAAGCAGCATTCCTCCATTGCCTGTGCATCAGCTTCTGCCTCCAAGTTCCAGCTCCGTTTGAGTTCCTGTCCTGACTTCCTTTAGTGGTGAACTGCAGTGTGGAAGTGTAAGCTGAATAAATCCTTTCTTCCCAACTTGTTTCTTGGTCATGATGTATTTTTCAGAAATTCAAATCCTGACTAAGACACTGTTTATAGGGATGTTTATCTTCCATTAGATAGTAACCTTACTCAGAATAAGAGCTGATCTCATCCATGCCTGATGTGTAAGCATTAGTAATCTTAGTAAGGAGACAATCTGTAATTTGCATAGTCCTCGTTCTTCTATTGTGATTTGCTGGGACAGATAGCAGCAGTCAGAAAAACAAAGCTATCATAAAATTACTATTGTAATCAAGCAACACTAGGCTCATAATAAGTAGCTTGTATAGTTTTAAGCAGTGACTTTAGGTAGGACCAAGAAAGTCAAGAGAAGAGAAGGTAGCATGTTGGTTAAGAAGGCCCTCTGTAGAGATGGTATTTAGCAGGAATGTTGTTGAATAAGGAATAAGTGAATGTGATCAGTGGACTAGAAACCAAAATGGCGGAAGCTTATAGTTAGGAAAGTATCCAGCGTGGATGTGTTAGGAAAGTATCCAGCGTGGATGTTAGAAAACTCTAACAGGAAATCAATGTGTACCAGATGAAGCAACAGATGGAAAATATACTAAAATGAAGAACTATCAATGGGCATACGTTATTTATAGGTGCGTGGGTTGGTTACATTGCTATTGGAAGGGTATGAGTATTCAGAGAGGGTAATGGCTGAGGTATTAACTAGTTTTGTTCCTTAGACTTTAATAAGCTTTAATTAAATGAGCATATAGTATTTTGTAAAAGGGTCATTTCAAAATAAGATCAAATATGATTGTCCTTTGAATATAAAACATGCATACATCAAAGACTTTATTGAACTTGTTAATCAATGAGAGAACTTAATAACAACTTACAATTAGAGCATTCAAAGTACCAAACATCACTAGCAGGGAATACTGAATTGAATCTATAAATGGAGGCAAACTAGTCTGTTCACAAGGCAACAATAACCTCCATTGTTTCGGGTGCAAATCATTTGTATATGTGTGTATAGAAACGTGTGTGTTTACATGTACTTGCATCCTTGTCAATTTTGTTGTTGTGCTTGTTTTGTGTTTTTGTTTTGTTTTGTTTTTAATACAGAGCTGAGTTGTGAAATAGAGCCAAGACAATCCTAGGTTGAGGTCAGGGTTTACTAGGCAAGGCTCATTATAATCATTTCAAGACTTGTAAACTCAGAATAAAATTTAAAAATTCAAAGATGGAACCTCAGAGATGCCTCCGTGGCTAAGAGTATTTTTTGCTCTAATTGAAGATCTGAATTTGCTTGCCAGCACCTGCACTGAGTAGCTCACATCTGCCTGTAACTCCTGATCCAAGAGATCTGATGCCTTCTTCTGGTTTGCTTAGGGACCGGCACTCAGGAGCCCAAATCCTTACGCAGATGCATACCTACACAGTTAAAACAATAAAACAAAAAATAAAAATACAAAAAAGTAAATTAGAAAAAGATGTTTCTTAACATTATCATACTTAAAACACTGAAGATTGAAGGAGAGTGTCTATGCAGATTACACATGAAGGGAATTTAAAATCTTACTGGTGGAAGAAGAAAAGCCACAAACAAGTGAAGGTCTACTGCACATGCTCCTGGAATGAAAGACATGAAGCCACTGTTCTTTTAACAATAACTTTAATCGATGTCTTAGTCACTATTCTCTTGCTGTGAGGAGACACCATGACCAAGGTAACTCTTAAAAAACAAAACAAAACAAACAACAAACAAAAATCCATTTAACTGGGGGAGTTGCAGTTTCAGAGGCTTAGTCTATTAGCATCACAGTCAGGGGCATAAAGTATGCATGCAGGTGCTGGATCAGTCCTTAAAAGCTACATCCTGCTGTGTGGCATAGAAAGAGTGACTTGGTCTGGCTTGGGCTTTTGGAACCTCAAAGCCCACCCTCAGTGACACAATTCCTCCAATAAAGTAACACTTCCTAATCTTTATAATCTTATCATATAGTGCCACTCCTCAACAAGAAGACATTCAACTCTATGAACCTATTGGTCACATTCTTATTTAAACACAACAATTGATTTAATTATGATTGACAGCAAACATGTATACTCTTATTCAGTATAATGAAACTGAAGTTGAGTTGTAGGGAACGTGCTAGGGGTGGAGCTTAGATGTCTAGCACTTACTAGCCTAAGCAAAGTCTTGCTTTTATTCTATAGCACTGAGAAAAAAATAAGAAAGAAAAGGGAAAAATGAAGGACAGAGAAAGAGAGAGTCATGGAGTGACAAGAGAAACAGAGAAAGAGACAGAGAGAGACAGACAGATAGACAGAGACAGAAACAGAGAGACAGAGAGAGGAAGGTTGGAAGAAAAAGAAGGAAGCAAGGAATGAAAAGTAGCTGAATATTTTTTTAAAGGAACTCTGATAAAGAAATTTCTTGATATCAAAGACCCCAGTGCCACAACATTAATAAAATCCTGTTGCATTATTGGGCAAAGAAAATAGCCGATCTGTAAAACAGAAAGCCTAGGAGTAATGAATGTGTAACCCAAATATATGAGTTAAAACACGAAGTATAATTATATTATTATTTAGAAAATATAGGAATAGTAGATTTTATTTTTTAAAATGAAATGGATCTCAGAGAGTCTAGCTTCTGGACATAGGCCTTTGTGTGATCCACTTAATCCATGGTACTCTATAAAAATGTATAATATTTACATATCTGCTAGCATAATTAATTAAACATATTTTGATAGAATAAGTAAATGACCAATATAATATTGGGAATAAAGTGTGGGAAAGGGGGATTCCAAGATGGGCTAATAGAGAAGATTTTTGTTTACTTCTGCTCCACAAAGGAAAAGCGATAACAGGTACAAAGTAAGACAACTTGTCCTTTGACTTCCAGTCATGATCTGTGACACTCTTACCACAAACACACACATACTCACATACAGAATAAACAGATAAATAAATGCACAATATTTAAAATCCTTATGAAGAAATATGAACAAACAAGTGACACAATGCCTCAGAAAGAACATGATAACAGCATATTCCAAAGAAAACAATATTGAAAAAGCACCCAACAGAAAGTTTAAAATGATTACAAGAAAACTCAACCTGTCCGAAAAAAAGACAGTCGCCATCAGAGGGACCCCGGGAAGCATGCGGGAGGTGAGAAAACATATCAGTATAATGATTAAGATGTTGAAATTGAGCCAAACTGAATACTTGCAAATGAACCCAGTAGGTCAAATAGAAAATACAGTTGAAAGTTTCAACACAAATGGAAAACAGAATATATTATTGAAACATTGTAGGCAGACAGAATATGAAGTATGCTTCTAGAACTTTTGTGACATATCAAGTAAAGAGGTATTTGTGGTTTTGTGTTTACATAGGACAAAAAAGACACCTATAGAAAACCCATTTAATAGAACACTAGGTGAAAACTTTTCGAGTGTTGAGAAAAATATGGAACCTAGTAAAAGCGTGATGAGAAAAAAATCTTCAGTCAGATTTATTAGTACTCAAAGTAGCAAAAGTCACATAAAAAAGATGTCTAAACATTTCAAAAGGAGCATGTAGGGGCCTCTCAATAGACTAACAGCTTTCTTGGTAAAAGCCTCACTTACCAAGAGAATATGGAATGACAATCTGAGCTGTAAATTAAAATCAAACAGAAACACCACCACCACCTTATCACCGCAAAATAGTAGATGTTGGACAAATCACCCAAAAACATTAGATGTAGGCCAAATCAGTAGTATTTAGGATAAGAGACAGGAGAGTGGATTTAGAGCAGAAGACAGCAGGAACGTAGATATGAGTAAATACAAGGGCATAATTGTATCAAATATCATGATGAAGCTTATTATCCTACAGGGTACAAACATTTTTACACAAACTTCATACAGCAAAGCTATCCTTCAGAAATTCCCAGCTTCTTTTACACAGGAACATTTAGTAGACTTTATGACCTACTTGGCTTTGGGCAGTTGTACAATGTACAGCCCACCAGAAAGGAAAACACACAAGAGACAGGGGGCTTATTTGGTTTGAATTACATCATAGATGTTAAACATTTTTTAAAAAGTAGTTCGAAATTACATGGTAAAAAGAAGATAAATAAATGCAGAAGGTAGAATGTATTTAACATTCTCCTTTTCTTCTCTTTTGTGTACCAGCTGAGAAAAATCTATTTACACAATCTTGCCAAAGGCAGGAAGAAAGTGAAGTGTGTCAGCTCTTTGAGAAAGCACCAGGAACTGAACATTTCTGGACTCTTTGCAGAAGGTCTTATAAATGTAATGAGTATTGAACTTGAGTAATGAGGTCTATAAAGTACAAAGGGCTGAAGGACAGGAGAAATAAAGACTACACTAGAAAACTAAGTAAAGAGTGTATGTATAAAGACGAATCTTGGAAGGAATTCCTTTTTACAAACCCAGACAAAACTAAAACATGATGCTGGAAATTGGTTTGTATCATTAATCCCCTGGGTTTTCAGTGAAGAAAATATGAAGATACTCTTATGAGCTCTATTTATTTTGCCTTTTGGTTTTCCTTTGCATGATTAGCATAGGACATTTGTGTTCATGTTTTGAAAAATTCATCTATGCATAGCATTTCAACCTCTTTTTAACTCCCCGTGTAGTTTCTTCATGCTCCCCTCCTAATCTCTTACCTTCTTTATATTTTTATATTTTAAAGTTATGTTTAATTAATTCTTTCATTCATTAATTAGAATCTACATGTTTTATGTGCTTTGCATGTGTCCAGGAGCCTGCAGAAGCCAGAAGGGGATGCTGACTCCCCTGTCCCTGGAGTTCCATGCTGTTATAAGCTGCAATGTGGGTGTGGGAACTGAAAATTGCTCCACTATAAGCATTTTAAGTTTGTTTGTTTGTTTATTTTTATAACACAGTGAAGCCAACTAGTTCTGTCCATACACACAGATAAGTCTACCATTGTCTAAAGTACAATCAACTTACCAGTGACTAAAGAAAAATGACTCTCTGTGGAGAGCCGTGCAGCGAGCAATCGCCATTATAAAATGGCGCTGGCCTCCGCTGTGCCTAACTAGTAAACAAGCCTTGTACGCAGGTGCAAGAGTGAATTCACTCCTAGTTACTCCCATTCTCGGGGTGTAATAGTGGGGTGATGGGCAAGCAACGAATCAGGAGCTGTCATGCCATATCAGGTGCTGAAACGTCACGCTGCAGGCTATAAAAGCGGCGCTATTTTCCCGGTTGGGGTCTTCCTGAAGAAGTAAGCAATAAAGCTTTTGCCACGGAAGATTCCGGTTTGTTGCGTCTTTCTTGCCGGTCAAGTGGGACACAATAACTCTCCCTCCCCTAGCAGCACCCAAATGTGATTAACTCCACAGCTAGGGATGGATGCTTGTATGTGTTTCCCCAGTTCACACAGGTTAGTGACTGTCTTGATCTTGTAGAACATCAAAGCTGCTGTAAGTTCATGAAAGCAGCAATCCTATTACAAGCAGAGGACATTGATTCTCACCATTCCTGCCTGATATCTGGTTCTTACAAATTTTCTCTGTCATTTTCCATGTTCCCTGAACTTCCAAGGAAGGATGATGATAGAGATTTATGGCTGAGCACTCTGTAAGCATCTATTCTCGGCACTTGGCCATGTATAAGTCTCTGTATTTAGCACTGTCCACCGAACAAAGGCACAGAGGTGCTTCCAGGTAAGGACTGAGTACGAGGTCTAGTTCTTCTCACAAAGAAGGTAGTGGTGGAGAAGACCCTTCTCTAGGCTTTCTCCAAACCCATGTCTGAGTGAGAACCAGCCCTGTCTGTATACTCCCTTGCCTCCTCTGAAGGGAATTGAAATATATTTACATTTAAATGCAGTAAAATGCCATTGATGCCTTTCAAGTTGGAGAAAAAACATCTTGAAAACTAATGTATAGTTTATGATAGTAGTCAGAGTGAGCATCCTCACTGAATGCTGACCACATTTAATTGGAAAGACCACTGTGGAAAATCCCTTTTCAAATGTAAAATACGTGCTCCATGTTGAGCCAAGCAAAACACTCAGGTACAGTCATTGGAAGATCTACAAAAGGTTTATGTAGTATATTAGAAATGTTAAATTTATAATTATGATCATTGAGAATAATCACATAATATAAAGATTAGGTCAAATTATTGAGAAAGCATTGCATACAGAAAAGAACAGTAGAGGACAAAGTTATTCACCACACTCTTATGTGTAGATAGAGTTACCAATACAAACTGTTCCATTTTGGTTTTGACTGTTGGTTTCATTATATTTACCTATACTAATTATATCTAACATAGCTACCTGTACTTCTCTCTGTATTTCTGCATGGAGAGACAGAAAGTGAGAGAACATAGAAAGAGAAAACAAGAGTGGAGACTCTGATTCCTGTGATTATACAAGTTTCTATGGTTATACAACATTTTGCACTTTAAAAAATGTTGAGATTATAATTACAACATTTCACCTTCCTTTGCTCCTTTCATCTTCCCCCTATATTCTTCCTGGCTGTCTTTCAAATTTCTGGCTTTTTGTTATTGTTATTACATTCTTATATGTACATGTGCACACACACACATATATTTAAGTATAAATGGCTGAGTCTACATAATGCTGCTTATATATATGTTTTCAGGACTGACAATTATTCATTGGTGAATACCCAGTGAAGTGTTCTTCTCTGGGGAAGAATATTTCTCCTGGTTTATTTTGTTACTTGTATTGTTAAATAAAATAAACGTTCTTTAAAAAGTTACTGGGTGTTTATTTATGCTGTTCTTATTTTCTCTGCTTTCATTGACACAATTATTTTATGAAATGTTGATTATACTAAATCGAGAACAAAGGGAATTTATCCTGCCTGTTGGAATGCTGAAGTGGAACTGAGGGAGTGAAGCCACTTATTATTCTGTCCTAGAACTTGACATTTTATTTTTCTGTCCACTCAGCACTAATTATACCATGTTAAAATTTTATAATGTGTTCATTTTGTATTTGTATAAGATAAAAACATCAATTATATTTTAACTTGGTTTTGAGATTTTGAAAATACCAGACAAACACCATTTCATAATTTGTTTCTAAGATCTTTAATTTCTCAGTTCTCCAGAAAAAAAGCATCATGTTGGGCAATTTTGGACGGGACATAGTTTGTTTTGGAAAATTCTGCCTCCTTGTCCTCACGGACTCTGGCACAGTCACTGGTCTATCTCTGACCAGCCAGCAGTGGCTCAGCACCTAAACTCCAAACTGTGTTCCTTTATTTGGTTTATTTGATTAGATGGCTATTTGAATTCAATCGACATCTATTTAAATGTCACCTGTTTAATGTTAGGCTTGACATTAAGACAACTTGGCAAACAAGATGGACAAAAATACATGTACGTCTATATTTCTACATGGAGAGACAAAGTGAAAGCATACAAGGGAAAATTACAGTGGAAATTCAGTGTGTGTGTGTGTGTGTGTGTGTGTGTGTGTATAGTTTTAATAATATGTATTGTATAAGCTCACATAATTTTAGCAATTTAGGCAGTTTGAATATTTTCTAGACCTCTTCTCTTCCCTCCTTGGGATTGGAGAAACCTACAACAGTACATATGGCCAGTTATTACTTATGATCATTTCATACTATTTTATTAGCTTATCTGGTAGGGTCCATTATATTTGTCAAAAAGCTAACCTGCTTGCATAATAGTTTTGTGTGGAAATTTACACCAAGGAGCGTGAGATTGGTTTCTCCTTAGCATCTGAGCATGGAAAGCTCTATAACAAACTGTTGTAAAAATCTAATTAAGGAGAAGATGCCTTCTTATTTATACTTCAACTCTCTGTGACGGAATTCTTTCATCAGTTCCTCTAGATTGCTTGTTTTTAGGTTATATTATTCTTGATACTTTGTGTTTGGAAGAATGAGGAAATATTCAGTTATGGTCTTGGCTTGATAAAAGCAGCAAAAGTCCTCAAACATATAAATTCATAAGACAAAATGTTATTAAGTTTTAATGCCTTTAAAAATATATTATTCTATTGGAATGGACCACGACATAATAAATCCTCTTAAAAGTGCTTTTTTTTTTTTTTTTTTTTTTTTTTTTTTTGCATTAGAGCAATTATCACTGCAGCTGTGGCAACAATAAACCCAGAATGTCCTGGAGTTTGCCACAATAAAATGATGAGGGTCAAATGAGTTTGGTGAGTATTTTCTAAAGGGAAACTCTCTCCAAATAGGACATAAACATGAACTCTACTAAGATAAAAATGTTATTTATAAGGATGAAGCAAGAATTACAACTTAATGTACTAAGTATGTACACTAGATATATAAAAATTTAAATGACATGGCTTTTGAATGCTGTCTTTCTCTGATTCTTTGCTGTTGGAGTAAGAGATTGCGTATAATCAAGGAGAATTGACTCAGAAGCAACCCTATAGTAATGAATTAGAGTGAAAAGGTTAGTATAAGCTCATTTTTAGTTTTCCTTTCCTCTCCTGCTCTATCATCTATGTATCTAATATAGACATATAGTTATAGGAACGTATGTTAAAAAATAGCAAGATGCATTTATGTTATTTTCAATCTCTGTGTACTCATAGGACTCAGTAATGATATATACTGTTGCCAACTTCTTTTAAAAAAGGGTTTAATTTCTAATTATACTTGTGATTGTTTTGCTTACATGTATGTCTCCATGGCATGTGCATGCCTGCTGCCCGAGGAGGCCAGAAAAGTGTGTCAGATTCCATAGATGGGAGTTACAGAGAATTTTGTACAACTATGTGGATTCTAGGAACTGAACTCAAACCTTCTGCAAGAGCAACAAGTGATTCTAATATCAGAGCCATCTATTTTATTTTATTTTATTTTATTTTATTTTATTTTTTCTTTTAAAATATTTTTACTAGGTATTTTCCTCATTTACATTTTCAATGCTATCCCAAAACCCCCCATCCCCTCCCCACCACTCCCCTACCCACCCACTCCCACTTCTTGGCCCTGGCATTCCCCTGTCCTGGGGCATATAAAGTTTGCAAGTTCAATGGGCCTATCTTTCCAGTGATGGCCGACTAGGCCATCTTTTGATACAAATGCAGCTAGAGGAGCTAGAGAAAGTACCCAAGGAGCTAAAGGGAACTGCAACCCTATAGGTGGAACAACAGAGCCATCTCTTCAGGCCCCTGCTCCTTTAGTTTCTGCCCCTTCCTTCTTCACTTTCCTCTTCCCCTGCTTTCCTTCTTTGTTTTAGGACAAAATCTTATTATGTAATCTTTTTTTTTTTTATAGGATTTCTTTTTTTATTAGATATTTTCTTCATTTACATTTCAAATGTTATCCCGAAAGTCCCCTATACCCTCCCGCGCCCTGCTCCCCAATCCACCCACTCCTGCTTCCTGGCCATGGCATTCCCTGTACTGGGACATATGATCTTCGCAAGACCAGGGGCCTCTCCTCCCATTGATGGCCGACTAGGCCATCCTCTGCTACACATGCAACTAGAGACACAGCTCTGGGGGGGTACTGATTAGTTCATATTGTTGTTCCTCTTATAGGGTTGCAGACCCCATTAGCTCCTTGGCTACTTTCTCAAGCTCCTTCATTAGGGACCCTGTGCTCCATCCAATAGATGACTGAGAGCATCCACTTCTGTATTTGCCAGTCACTGGCATAGCCTCACAAGAGAGCTATGTCAGGGTCCTGTCAGCAAAATCTTGTTGGCATATGCAATAGTGTCGGAGTTTGGTGGTTGTATATGGGATAGATCCCCATGTGGGTCAGTCTCTGGATGGTCCTTCCTTCCATCTCAGCTCTGAACTTTGTCTCTGTAACTCCTTCCATGGGTATCTTGTTCCCCATTCTCAGGAGGAGTGCAGTCCTTTCAAGAACTCACTCTCTGCTGTCTGTAGAAAACTCTCCATCCAGTGTTTCTGACTTATGATCACATCCTCTTTGGCAGATCTGATTTGTTTTCTAGCTCAGTCTCTAACAAAGAAACTGATTTTTCTCTATCAGTCTCACTTCTGTCCCAAGTACAAGGGGGAACTGGAAGACAACAGCACCTTCACTGGGAAAGGAAGATGGTCCTTGTAAGTTTCAAGTCACTGGTTCTCACAACTCCCCATCTCCTAAGTGCCCTACCTGCAAGCTGCTAAGTCATCTCAGAGTTCAGATGAGTGCTGAAATGCACTTCTTTGTAACAAATGGAAAGAATGCCCTGCAGCAATGTGTGGGGTTGTGGCACATCCATGGTTACAAAACAATCTTGAGGATTGTACAGGAGTTAGACTTGTCTGGCTCCTTTAGCTCCCAATGGGAACCTTCATTTTTTTTTTTTTTCCATTTTTTATTAGGTATTTAGCTCCTTTATATTTCCAATGCTATACCAAAAGTCCCCCATACCCACACACCCCTACTCCCCTACTCACCCACTCCCCCTTTTTGGCCCTGGCGTTCCCCTGTACTGGGGCATATGAAGCTTGCGTGTCCAATGGGCCTCTCTTTTCAGTGATGGCCGACTAGGCCATCTTTTGATACATATGCAGCTAGAGTCAAGAGCTCAGGGGTACTGGTTAGTTCATAATGTTGTTCCACCTATAGGGTTGCAGATCCCTTTAGCTCCTTGGCTACTTTCTCTAGCTCCTCCATTGGGAGCCCTGTGATCCATCCATTAGCTGACTGTGAGCATCCACTTCTGTGTTTGCTAGGCCCTGGCATAGTCTCACAAGAGACAGCTACATCTGGGTCCTTTTGATAAAATCTTGCTAGTATATGCAATGGTATCAGTGTTTGGATGCTGATTATGGGGTGGATCCCTGGATATGGCAGTCTCTACATGGTCCATCCTTTCATCTCAGCTCCAAACTTTGTCTTTGTAACTCCTTCCATGGGTGTTTTGTTCCCAATTCTAAGGAGGGGCATAGTGTCCACACTTCAGTCTTCATTCTTCTTGAGTTTCATGTGTTTAGCAAATTGTATCTTATATCTTGGGTATCCTAGGTTTGGGGCTAATATCCACTTATCAGTGAGTACATATTGTGTGAGTTTCTTTGTGAATGTGTTACCTCACTCAGGATGATGCCCTCCAGGTCCATCCATTTGGCTAGGAATTTCATAAATTCATTCTTTTTAATAGCTGAGTAGTACTCCATTGTGTAGATGTACCACATTTTCTGTATCCATTCCTCTGTTGAGGGACATCTGGGTTCTTTCCAGCTTCTGGCTATTATAAATAAGGCTGCTATGAACATAGTGGAGCATGTGTCCTTCTTACCAGTTGGGGCATCTTCTGGATATATGCCCAGGAGAGCTATTGCTGGATCCTCCGGTAGTACTATGTCCAATTTTCTGAGGAACCGCCAGACTGTTTTCCAGAGTGGTTGTACAAGCCTGCAATCCCACCAACAATGGAGGAGTGTTTCTCTTTCTCCACATCCACGCCAGCATCTGCTGTCACCTGAATTTTTGATCTTAGCCATTCTGACTGGTGTGAGGTGGAATCTCAGGGTTGTTTTGATTTGCATTTCCCTGATGATTAAGGATGTTGAACATTTTTTCAGGTGCTTCTCTGCCATTCGGTATTCCTCAGGTGAGAATTCTTTGTTCAGTTCTGAACCCCATTTTTTAATGGGGTTATTTGATTTTCTGAAGTCCACCTTCTTGAGTTCTCTATATATGTTGGATATTAGTCCCCTATCTGATTTAGGATAGGTAAAGATCCTTTCCCAATCTGTTGGTGGTCTTTTTGTCTTATTATGTGTTCCTAGCTACTGGGGACCTCTGTACAGTCTAGATTGACTTTAAATTCCTAGCATCCCTCTATCTTCTACTGCCCCATATTGAAATTATAAGCAAGCACTACCACATTTGCCTCTACTTCTGGAGTTTTTAACAGTATTCTGGATGAATAGATAAATAGATAGATAGATAGATAGATAGATAGATAGATAACAACAAGAATAAAAAGTCTAGGCTTTTAAAATAAATGGCTGATCCCCAAGAAGAAATAGAAAAAAATTACTGTGTCAACCCAGAATACCCTGGTAATATTTGAATCAGAACGTGCTAAAAATCAAAAATATGTTCCAGAGAGACATGAGAGCTAAACTGGAAATTTTTTTCACCAGACAAAGCTAGAACAATTTGTCAATGTAACTACTTCACCAAGTAGACATGAAGTAGGTTTCAAGCCAGAAAACAAAGTAAATATATATAAATTCATGTTGATGTAAATAAATTTTATAAATAAGTAAAGCATGAAAGTTTAACTTTTCCTTGTTGAAGTATTATGAAAAACATACTATGTAGAAATGTACTCTGAGGTTCAGAAGGCTATAAATGAAGCCCCTAAAGATTCAGTAACTTCTATGTGGAGGCTCAGTAAGAGTTAAGTAAACAACTCAGAAGTCTCAGAAAAATCCCTGAAATTGACCAGACACTCAAAAGCCTCCCTTCCTAAGATGATTGTATTAGTAACTTTCCTGTTGATGTAATAAAGTTATGAAATGATCTTCATTGAAATAGAAGACCAGTATCAAACAACAGAGGAATGGTTGAAAGTAGTCATGTTTTTCTTAAAATGTTATTTCCTAGGTTCTATTTAAAACAAACAATAAAACAATCAAACAAACAGACTGATCATGATATCATCTTGTTTCTTGATGCCATATTTCGTTCCATGAGTGAGACTTAACACTTTGGAACTATAAGTCCAAATAGAATACTTCCTTCTATATGTTTTCTTGGTCATGATGTTTTATCACAGCAATAGAAATCAAACTAACAGTTATATAAGCAGTTAAGAATGGTTAAATAGATAGAGATCAGCAGGGCTCTCTGGAACAAAGTCTCTAACATGTCAAGTTGCCTGTAAGTTCTGCAGTGAATTCAAGGGTTTGAGATTCCATGAACCATTACCACCACCCTGGGGTGGGCTGCTTTCAATATAGTTCTTCCTGCTCCTGTAAATATGGGGTTATTATGGATGAGGTATCATCCATACACATGTAATTGACTCCAATAATCATACTGACTCACTATATTAGATTTCGGTGGTATCATTACTTTCATTCATCATTATTTGTCAAACTAGGTGGGATGACTAGGTATTTGCTCATGACTTTCCAGGAAAATCCACATAACCCATATGTAAGTCATTCCTCCACTAGAAGGTATAGCAGAGTATCCATTCAACAACTTGAATGTAGCATGAAATCAGTGGCCTTTCTCCAAGTCCCAACTAAACATGCTCCAATAAATAATTGCCCACTTGTATTCATGCAATCATCCCTGCTTAACTCTGTGGGTTAATTAAGCTAAAGACGTGAGGGTTGGAAAGAAGCTGTTTAGCAGGAGATGAGGTAGGGAAGAGAAATGGTAAGGGCAAGTGGAAGTGACCAAAAATTCAATAAATATATGAAATGGTCAAATAATTTTACAAAAGGAGGAAAATGGAAAGTTTGAGTCGAAGAAACCTAGAAGATGCCACCTTTACCAAGTAGTTAAAAAATGCTTTGGTAACATATTCATATATATGAAAATAATCATAGTTTTATATTTTTAGATATCTGAGTCTAAGAATATAGTCAACTGAAAATAATTAAATCACTTAGTTATTCTATGACATTTTAGATACATTATAAGTTTATATATAAGAAAATATATCTATCTTTCTCAATATCTACACTTTGGCAACTACATAAAATCTACTTATTATTTTAAATATTTAGCTTAACTAGAGAATATATATATTTCTTAAACAATATCCATAGTGCTTTTATTTGCCCAAAGCACATAGTTCCTCATGGTTAGTCAATTTGAGCCCCATAGCAACTCTGTAATTAAAGATTATTTTTAGGATTAATTGCTTACATTTTCTTTTTGCCAATTCTTGATTATTTTAAAAAAGAACCTAAATATTGACTATCTAGATTACCAAAAAGACCAAGTCTTTTCTTCTTAGTTATGATAAAAATCAACAGATATGGAACATTGTTGTAGGTTTGGGGTGTTATCTCCCAACACATGGCAGCCATTCAGTACTGCCATTAATGGCCTGTATATAGTGAACTTTCATTAAAATAGATTCAGGGGTTAAGAAAGTTATAATGTATTATATAATGTTGTGTAATCCTCATATATCAGTGAGGTGCATAGTCAGTATTACTCTGTGGAAAGAGAATTCTAGACTATCAATTGGCATAGGATATAATCCTATTTAAATCACTCTTAATCTGATGCATGATATGTAAAAATTATACATATTTATGGAGTAACGTGCCATGTTTCAATACACTTATAGGCTGCATTATGCTTAATTGGGGGTAAATATTTCTATCTTCTCAAATATTTATGATTTTATTAAAGTAAAACATTTAACTCATGTTTTCTTTAATGTGTGTGTGTATATATAATATACACATAATGTATTATCATTATGTAGTTCCCCTAACATGTGACAGCATTACAGAATTTAATCTAAAGTGCAGTATGCATTAACGAGCCTTTCCTCATTCCTTCCCTGTATTCTTCTAAGCCTATAATATCATCTCTCAAAAGTTCTAGATTCTGTTTACTTGTTTTAATATATATATATAGTGATTTTTCTTCTGTGCCTTTCATTCACAATGGTAGCTCCCAGATATACCCATATTTTACAAAAATGATAAGATCCTATCTTTTTGGGTAAAGAATTTACACACACACACACACACACACACACACACACACACATTTCCCTTATATGTTTCATCAGTTGATGGACACTTACACTGTTTCCATTTCTCAGCTTTCATGAATACTGTTGTAATGGGAGTGTAGATATGACTTCTCAGTGGGTAGGTGGCTCACACAGTACTTATTTAAAATAATTAAATATCCCAACACTGCTTTTCATGTGGCTTTAATAATTTGTATTTCAACCAACAGCATGTAAGAGTTCCATCTTCCACATCTCCATTGAGACTTGCTTCCTTCTATCAGTCTCATAGTAGCTATTGTTATTCAAGTGGAATGGTAGTTTATCCTCCCCTGTGACAATAAACTTCACTTTCCTGTATATTCATGACATCGAGTCTCTTTCCATGGTTTTAGAAATGTTTGCTAAGGTCTATTGCTCACATTTTCATTGGATTGTTTTTAGTTTGTCTTTGTGTTGAGTTCCAGATACACTATAGGTATCAATTCCTGTCTTTTCACTGGAAATTGCTTCTTTAGCATGCATAAATATGTTTCTATTGTTTGAGAATTTCATTCATATGTACAATGTGTTTATGTGTTTTGTACTTTAATATAATCAGTAGTTTACATATTAATTTTAACAAAGTAGCAAATCTGATAAATAAACTTTCTGTTTACAACAAGTAAAAGAATATGCTACAAAGATACACATTTATGAATATATGTCAACAAGATCAAACTTAGTCCCTTCTTTTATTAGCACTCATTTTCCTGTTTTGTTTTCCTTTGTTGCATTTCAAATATTAATATTACTATATTTTAAAAAATTATTTTACTTTTATTCCAAATGTTGCCCCATTTCCCAGTCACAGAGGAAGAGTTAAAATCTGGTTGGCTTGTAAAATCATTCTTATGGCTATTTACTAGATAAATATAAGTTATCTTATCTATTAAAATATGCATTATAAATGATTTCTAATATAATGTTTTTTGTAGGGATTTAAAGCCTTTTTAAAAATTATTCTTATTTACTATGTGTGTGTGTGTGTGTGGTGTGTGTGTGAATGTATATACATAGGTGAATGGATATGTGAGTGTGTACAGATAGATGAATGCATGTGTGAGTGTGTACACATAGGTGAATACATGTGTGAGTGTGTGTACATAGGTGAATACATGTGTGAGTGTGTGTATATAGGTGAATGCATGTGTGGGTGTGTGTACATAGGTGAATGCATGTGAGGGTTCATTTGTGGAAGTCCTCTGGAACAATTTAGGATGCAGATTTTCAGCATGCAGTCTAGGGATTGAGTTAAATTCTTCAGATTTGCTTTTATAAACTGATACTCTTGGTAGTCATTTTTACGTTTCTCACAGTTAAAATTGAGATGAATAATCTCTATATATGTTTACAATGATGTGGCATTGAGATAAATAAGTAGAAATACATTTGGTGACTTGACTTGTGTGCATGTGAATGCTTATGGAAGAGTAAATTATAGACATGTTATTTGCAGTTGTTTTTTTACTCAGAAAATACTATCCAAAAATTTCCAATATATGTTTATGGGGATATTCACAGGAATATTCAGTAACAGTTTGTACAATGTACTATGTACTGTAGATTTTTAGTAGCTGTTACAATTCAGTGTCCTTAGTCTCAAGATACAGAAAACATGGTTTTCCTGAAATACATTGTATCTTTTTGGCAAGAACTTTTGAATGTCTTGATATTTATATGCTTGGTAAAAAATAAAGACAGGGAAATCACATTTAAAATACAGTCAACTTTCAATATGGCCAGCTGCTATTTTATGTGAACTTTCTACAAATACCAAACCAAGACTCAGTGTAACATTGCAACTAGGAGAAATTTGGTAGTAGTTACCTTTAAGTCTCTGTTTACAATTTTTCAATAATTAACAGCCTTATGATTTTTCATTTTAGTACATTTTATTTAATATACATTTGACCTATTAATATTGAGGTCAGAGATAACAGTAATGCCAATAGTACGTAGATAAAGCTTATTGTGCATTTAACTGTAAGGCATGACATAACTGCCTGTGCTTAAAAATATCAGACAATAGGCAACATTATACTTGGCTTCAATTTAAATAGCAAAATCATAGATAGAAAGACTTACAGACAGAAAAGGACAAAAGATGAAAGGAAGTGAGAAAGGAAAGAAGGGGGGAGGACAAAATTAAAAGAAGACATTGGAAAACACAGAATTTAATAGACTACAAAGCCTGAGAGCTGAAGGCAGAATATCACCTTTTTCTATTTCAGCTGGAAACATAATCTACTGGGTGGCTCAAATTTTCCGTTGCTTTACACATGTCGGCAAATATTTTTGAAATCACTGTAAGTGCTGATTTCAGAGCAGTAAATAACCGTTAAGGTGGTGCAGGTGAACAGACAGAATCCACAGTTGATGAGGACTGACTGTATCTAAGTGCTGTGCTGCTGCAAGCTTTACTTAATGGAGCCAGAGTGAATCAGAGCTAGAGAGGCACTTTAATCTTAAAACTTCTTGCAGCTTTTTGGAATTCTCCACACCAATTTCTATAGTGGCTGCACCAGTTTGCAGTCTGACAGTGAACTAGAGCTCACCAGTATTTGTTGTGGTTATATTTCTCAGAGTTAAACAAAGAATTCTCACCTGAAGAATACCAAGTGGCTGAGAAGCACCCAAAAAAATGTTTAGCATCTTTAATCATCAGAGAAATGCAAATCAAAACAACCCTGAGGTTCCACCTCACAGCAGTCAGAATGGCTAAGATCAAAAATTCAGGTGACAGCAGATGCTGGCAAGGATGTGGAGAAAGAGGAACACTCCATTGTTGGTGGCATTGCAAGCTTATACAACCACTCTGGAAATCAGTCTGGCGGTTCCTCAGAAAATTGGACATAGTACTACTGGAGGATCCTGCAATACCTCTCCTGGGCATATATCCAGAAGATGTTCCAACTGGTAAGAAGGACACATACTCCACTATGTTCATAGCAGCCTTATTTATAATAGACAGAAGGTGGAAAGAACCCAGATGTCCCTCAACAGAGGAATGGATACAGAAAATGTACATTTACACAATGGAGTACTACTCAGCTATTAAAAAGAATGAATTTATAAAATTCCTAGGCAAATGGATGGACCTGGAGGGCATCATCCTGAGTAAGATAACTCAATCACAAAAGAACTCACATGATATGTACTCACTAATAAGTGGATATTAGCCCACAAACTTAGAATACCCAAGATACAAGATACAATTTGCAAAACACATGAAACTCAAGAAGAATGAAGACCAAAGTGTGGACACTTTGCCCCTTCTTAGAATTGGGAACAAAACACCCCTGGAAGGAGTTACAGAGACAAAGTTTGGAGCTGAGACGAAAGGATGGACCATCTAGAGACTGCCATACCCGGGGATCCATCCCACAATCAGCCTCCAAATGCTGATACCATTGCATACACTAGCAAGATTTTGCTGAAAGGACCCTGATACAGCTTTCTCTTGTGAGGCTATGCCAGCAAGACATAAGTGGATGCTTACAGTCAGCTATTGGATGGATCACAGGGCCCCCAATGGAGGAGCTAGAGAAAGTACCCAAGGAGCTAAAGGAGTCTGCAACCCTATAGGTGGAACAATAATATGAACTAATCAGTACCCCCGGAGCTCGTGTCTCTAGCTGCATATGTATCAGAAGATGGCCTAGTCGGCCATCATTGGGAAGAGAGGCCCCTTGGTCTTGCAAACTTTATATGCCTCAGTACAAGGGAAAGCCAGGGCCAAGAAATGGGAGTGGGTGTGTAGGGGAGTGTGGGAGGGGAGAGTATGGGGGACTTTTTGGGATAGCATTTGAAATGTAAATGAAGAAAATACCTAATTAAAAAATAAATAAAAATAAAAAATTATTTATATTTAATTTTCAATTTTCAAATTATGTATTTTAGTTCTTGAGATAATAATATGATTTAATCATTTTCTCCTTCCCTTTCCCCACTCTAAAGCCTTTCATATACCCCTCTTTGCTCATTTTCAAATATATGGTCTCTTTTATCCTTAATTGTTGCTACATATATACATGAATACAGACACAGACACGCAGACATACACACACACACATCAGCACTTACAGTGATTTCTTTTTTGTTGTTTGTTTTTTTTGTTTGTTTTGTTTTGTTTTGTTTTGTTTTGTTTTGTTTTGTTTTGTTTTGAGACAGGACTTCTCTGTATAGCCCTAGCTGTCCTGGAACTCACTTTGTAATCCAGGCTGGCCTCGAACTCAAAAATCCTCCTGCCTCTGCCTTCTGAGTGCTGGGGTTAAAGGCATGCACCACCATGCCTGGCTCTACAGTAATTTCAAAAGTATTTATTGACATGTGCAAAGCAATGGAAAATTTGAGCCACCCAGTATACTGTGTGCAGCTGAAGTATATGTGTGTGTATTTCTAAATATGTTTAACATATCCTGCTCAGTCTGCAGAATGCTACTTGTATGTATGTTTTCAAGGCTGACTATTTAGTATTTGGTAAACCAATTGGTGTGGTCCTTTGTGTTTCCCTAATGGCTTAGGGGTGTTGAACACTTTTAAAGCTCCGTCTTAACCATTTTTATATCTTCTTTTTAAAAAATTTGTGTTCATATTTGTATCCTATTTTCAATATTCAGTCATTTATTCTTAATTTTCTATTTTTTGAGTTCTTTGAATATTCTAGATATTAATCCTTTATCAGTTGTATATCTGGCAAAGATTCCTAGACTGTGAGCTTCCTCTTTACTCAGTTGATTGTGTAAATTGTTGGCTTTAATTTTTAAGTATTTGTAGTTCTATTCAGAAAGTCTTTCTTGTAACTGCATTTTGTAAACTCAAGGTTAGCTAACTTTCTTATATAAACTAGGACTACAATTGTATAGAGATAGTACCACCCACAGTGATCTGGACCTTTGTACATCAATGAAAAATGAAGGCAGTCCCAGCACAGACATACCCAAGGGCCAATCTGATTTACCCATTTCTTCAGGGAAGGCTTTCTTCTCAGCTCACCACAGGTTGTGTCAATTCAGAAATTAATGGTAGGTAGAACACTGTATATGTGTTTTGTGAATATTCCTCTCTGTTTTCTGCTAAATATTTTATGCAAAGTTGGATTAGTGTCTGCTGACATCCTTAGTGGCCCTTTCTCTATAGAGTGACACTGAACTGGCTTAGCTGGATAAAGAATTTTGATATTAGAGTCAGTCCTGTTCTCAGGAAATATATACATTACTAAAAAATGGCTACAGTATTCAGCGTACATAAGAAACAGCACAGAGTGCCAAGCACAGCACATAATCTTAGCTCAGTAACACAGGAGACGAAACCCTAGGAATCTAAGTTCAACAGTTTCACAGTTTTATACATACCAAGTCCAAGTATTGAAGCAATTCATAATGAGCAAAAATAAGACACTTTGCTGTAAGAAAGGTATTATAGTTGATCAGTGTAAATCTTACTGTGAAAGAATGGAGGATCTTCTGCAATGTGTGTGAAGTAATACCATGTGATACGAAGGGTATGGCTCTTTGCATCATGCATAGTGTGTTGAGGTAGGTGACAGACATGTGAACTGAGCCCCATTGGCATATACCTCGGTTGCTTGGTTAAGCTAGCTGCAGTTATTTTTGTGATGTTGTTTTGTTTTGTTTGTTTTCTCGTGGATGAAACCTTGTATAAGCAAAGACAAAATCTATCTTGTTCCTTACTTGTTTCCCAGTAAGTCAGTGGAACAATTGGATATTTTGGACACAGCTATCAGGACGTACTGCATAATGCTGTTGGACTGGGTGTTCTGGAACTCCGGTTTGGGTTGTACTTTAGTATCCCCCGTCAATATTCATAGGCACAAAGTAGGGCTGCTGACACTTGAATTTTGCTTATGTCTCATTTTTTCTTTTCTTGATTCTGTTGCAGAATATTTCTGACATTAGTATGTGTTTGCCATCAGTAGCCTGCTTTTCCTCTTAAGTTTCTGGTCATTGTGCTTTGCCATATTCAGAGATCTGAAGAAAGAACTAGTAACTATACCATAGTAGTACAGTGTTGAGAACAAAATAAAGGCGGGGGGTGCCCTGGGAGGGCCCGGGGGAAGTGGGGGAAGGGAAACGTGCCTAACGTCCAGCCAGAACTCCTGTGCTCTGGGGTAGGCAGACGTAGGCAGAGCTGCCTGCCTCTTTTCCACAGGGCCCTGGGTGAGAATGCCTGACCCACTCTGCACGCCCCTGGAGCTACTTTGCTAAAGCCACCAGGGTTGTGGGAGAGGGAATGGGGAAGAGGTTCCCAACACTGACCAGAGTGCGCAGCAGAACTTGAAGGGCAGAGACTCTCTATGATTTAAGAGCTTTATTATAGAAATGCAGGGGAAAGAGAGGAGAGAGGAGAGAGGGAGAGAGAGAGAGAGAGAGAGAGAGAGGACTAGAGAGAAACAGAGAGGAGAGAGGAGAGGAGAAGAGAGGAGAGGAGAGGAGAGGAGAGGAGAGGAGAGGAGAGGAGAGGAGAGGAGAGGAGAGGAGAGGAGAGGAGAGGAGAGGAGAGGAAAGGAGAAGACAGAGAAAGGAAAGAGGAGAGAAAAGTGAGAGATGAGAGGGCAAAGGAGTGAGAGTAAGAGTAAGAGAGTGAGGTGGGGGCTGAGCACCCCTTTTTATGGTCTTCACTGTTGCTAGGTAACTGGGGAGGAGTTTAGCCTGAAGGTCAGAAGCTTGGGTCATTGCTTATGTGACTACTGACCATGCTTCTCTTGTAGAGGCTGTGGGAGGTGGTACCTTAGGCAGGAGCCGGAGTTCCAGGAGCATAAGGGACCGCCTACCGTGTCATGTAAGTGAATTATGACCACTGGGGTTCGACTGGAGACTAGCCTGCAATTCCCCACAGCACAGAGCAGGCAATCTCTGTAGGGGTACTGAGCATGGCTCTGTGTATGTGTCTAATCAATTTACTCAGCCATGGTCTTTCCCTGCTTCTGCTAGGCAGGTTTTTTTTTTTTTCCCTAATACAGCTTCACTGGACTGTGTGGATCTGGCTTTCGTCCAGGCTCAGCATATTTCATCAATGCTGTCATGGTTTGGGATGCTTGCCACCACAGCAATATGTAAACATCAAGAAGTAAACCCTGGTTTCAGCACTGATCTAAAATGAACAGTGACTCAAAGGAGAGTCTATTTTGAATTAAGTTTCTACCTATGATACCTTTCTATCTCTGTTGACCTATTTGAGCTCATCTTTTAAGAATCCTCTGCTCTGACCCCTGCCATGATTCTTGATATGCTTGGCCACTCGTACTTTTTTTCACCGATCCCATTCAGCAGCTGCAAGTACTATACTTTGATGCAGACATGCCTTCTTTGCCTGGTTTGCAGAGATCCTCAGAGGAGACGCCATAGCTGGAATTCTACCCGGCCCAGCTCAGGTTAAATTGTTCTACTTTTCCTCTGTGCCGTGGCTCCTTAGTTTAGGAGTACATTTTTCTTTGCTTTTGTCAGTGCTTTAGATTTGGGGTAGGGGCATTGTGAGTTTGAGGCTAGATTAGACTACATGAAGAGACTCTGTCTTTCAAAAATGGTCAGTTGTACTCAAGTGAATTATTGGCTTCAGGAAGAAAATGTCCCTTCTAAGGTTTATTTATTTTCAAGATACTCAGTCTTGTAAGAACTCTGAAAGGGCAATCCTGCCAAATGTCTGTCAAGCTTACACATAAATAATTTGACTAATAGGAAATTTATTATTTGCTGCAGCAGGTCATTTAGCATCTACAAAACTCTTTAATAAAGCTGATCCTAATATGGAGATTAAAAAAAAAAAAACCTATCAAGAAGCTGAGCTGTGGCTCAGTGGTAGTTCGTCTGCTTAGCCTGTAAGAGGCTTTGGGTCTGATCTCAGAATCAGAATAAATTATCATGTTCCCAGACCTAGAGGTTATATCCTTTTAAGTCACTCTGAATGACACAGGCTTTGTGTCCAGGAAATCTCTGAAATAAATACAGAAAGTTAACCAAATCCACTGACACTGAAGTCTCTGTTCTCTCACTCTGTGCTCACTTCCCAATCTGAATTTCTAAAAATACAGCCATGAGCCCTTGCAATGTATATTATTATTATTATTATTATTATTATTATTATTATTTAAGAGTGTTGATTATCTGTTAGATCTTAGTATCCAGAACAACTTCTGCAGGTTGTTGTTGTTGTTTTCTTTGTCTTTGCTTTTATTTGTTAAGTAATTTTCCCAGCTTGAAGAAATTAGATACCTAAGATTTTGTGTTATTTTTCTGTTAACTGCATTTTAGGATAATTCACAGAGAACTTTAATGGAACTATTTATATAGATTGGATTTTAAACCATCTGGAGTTTAGGAACCACCTATTTCATTTTTTTTAAATGAGTCTCTGCATTCTATATGGTTATAGTCAATGTCCCTTGAGCTTTGCACTATTTTAATTTAGCATAAATTCGGTAAGCTACAGTGCCTCTTAATTGCTAAAATTAGTAAACTAATGTATATTTTTTAAAGACTTATTTTCTTGTGTGTGTGTGTGTGATTGTGTGTGTGTGATGTGTGTGTGTGTGTGATTGTGTCTGTGTGATGTGTGTGTGTGTGTGTGCTTATGGGTGTCAGATTCCCTGGAACTGAAGCTATAAGCTTTTGTGAACTGCCTGGTATTGGTGTTTGGAACGGAACTAGTGTCCTTTGTAAGAGTGACAAGCACTCTTAACTGGTAAGCTGTCTCTCTAGTTTCTACTCAAATAATTTAATAGTTCTTTGTTAAAGCTGTGCCATTTGATTATACAACTTGCTTCCAAATACTCATATTTAGCCCCAACTTAGATTTTGGAGTGTTTATTTCAGCTTGGTAAATGAATCTGTTCTTGTCAAATTCAGCTTCCGTCTCAAGTAATTTTAATTATCAGGTGATTTGTCACACTACTTCCCTTTACACACTCACAGAACCCATATTTACTCTGTTTTCTCATACTGAATTTTATATTTGTGACATGCCACACATATAGTTGTCAGGGCATGAGACATTCTTTAGATATATATTGGGCAGGATATAGATAAGGAAACTTCTGAAAAAAATTACACATGAATAGATTACTAGACTTGTAGATCAAGTGGATACAGTGCAAATGCTAGAAATTGTGAGAAATTAGAGAAGAGTTAATTTTTTATCATAACACTGTGAACATTGTCAATGTTTGTTTGAAATACCTATTAACTAAAAATTAAACATTTTTAAAAATTCTATTCAAATAAAGCATAACACATATGATATGATATTGGAGTCTTCACAGAAATGATTAAGAAATATCCCCCAAATACAAGAATAGCAGTCATGAAGGTTGATTTCCCTTAAAACAAATCCTGCAATTGCCTCTTACATCAGAAATATCCCCAAGATGTTAGGTGAAGGTATTAGTCAAGGTTATCTAGAGTCAAAAATGTTTATGGAATGTCTCTATATATTAAGAGAAATTATTAGAATGACTTACCGTCTGCAGTCCAACTAACTCAACAATGAGCAGCTGTAAATAGGAAGTCCCAGAATCTGGCAGTTGCTCAGTCCCACAAGGCTAGGTGTTTCAGCTGGTCTTCTGTATAAGCTAGAATCCTTAAAAAGTATGTTCCAACAGCTGTGCTAGCAAGTAAGTGCAAGTAGATGAAGAAGAATGAGCCCTTCCTCATTTTCATTGTCCTTATGTAGGCCTCCAGCAGAAGGTCTGGACCAGATTAAGGTATGTACCATTGTTCCTGGATTTCGAACCTGCTCTGTCTTGGAACCCAGGCTGGCCTGGAACTCAGAGATCTGCTTGCCTCCGTATTTTGAAATTAAAGGCATGTACTACGTTGCCTGGGCCTAAGCTTTTCATGGCTACTAATGTCTGAGGATCTGGATCACAGATGTGCCCTCTATTACTGGATTGTAGTTCTTTTCAGATGTAGTCAAGTTGACAACCAGGAATAGCCATCACAGTGAATAAGCAAAAATGCCTTGAGCAGATTATGATAAATAAGACTAAAGAAGATGGCACATGGCTAGCTAGTGAAGTGTGAAAATATAAAGTGCTTGATGGCTAGGGGAGAGAATGTCAGTTTTCTTCAGGGAGGTGGTCCCTGGTAGTTGGCCCATGTTCCAGTGAATAGGTTCTAACATCCATGAAAATATGAGAAACACTTATTAGATTCTGTGGGCTAAGATAGAAAAGTAATGTAATTGGGAAGGAATTATTGGGTAGAGACCTGGAAATAGTTGAAGAGAGAATGATGAGAGTGCAATGTACAAAATACACTGTGCAAATGTATAAATATTTTCAAAGAATAAATTAAAATGCATTACATTAAAAAAGAAGAGAATGCATGACTGACCTTGCATTTTATTTCCGTCTCCATTAATAAGAATTCTTCAAATTCAACATGCAGAAAGAAAAATATATGCTCACGAATCATCACAAACTCACTAACAACACTCAATGGGCAATAATCAGCTACCAAACTGTAAGGTGACAATTAGCTTTCTCTATGGTCTACTTTACACATGTATTGTTTAGATAGATTATTCCTTCCAGGTATGGATAAATGTGAATATTCTTTACATGGTAAAAATATTCATAATAGATGTCATTAAAATTACATTACCCAAATGCTGTGATTAAAACTGAGAGGACAGGACTTCAGCTTCTTCTCATAAATAGGTATTTTTTTCTACAGTGATACGAGGACATTGCCTGAGTGTGTCCCAGAGTAATTACATCTTAAGATTCCAATGGTGAATCATGCACTGATTAAAACCACGATGTCTTGGTTTATGAGCTACCTTAAAGACTCTTGGATCTTTGTTCCAATGTAATGCTATATTATTACACATAAGTTAACCTGGGACCTGGTCAAGTCAGAAAATACACTTTCTATCACATATACCATGCATATCAATAGTTTGCATATAGGACACATGAAATCATTCACCACCAACAATTATAGTACTTCATGAGCTCCATTAGTACTTATAGTACTTTATTAGGATTAATATCTCAGATTAAAAATTATGAGTATATTTTCACTGTTATGCACATGCTGTTATTATCTCATGTAAGACAGGTATTTTTTGCCTATGAGTATATGAGTATATGAGCAATTTGTTGACCATAGATATTTTTGTATTTCTTCTACTTAATTTCAACTTCAGATCAACTGCCTTTTTGTATAACCAAAGTTATCTCAATTCTACTGTAGCCCAAGGTATCATGTCTTATTTGAGCTGTTTAATAATACTTGGTCCTATTAATATAAAATTGGGACAGTAATAGGTGCCTATGTCAAGGTTCTTTAAAAAACAAAAGAATGTCTCTATTGATCATTTGAACTCAGCTTCAAGACTGCACTTTTATATTTCAGTGTATGGTTGTTGAATCTGCAATTTAGTGTTAATTTCCTGGGAAATCTAATATCTACAGGGATATGCCATGTATATTTAGAGAAAGTCCATATCTGTGCCTGCTATTGGAAGGCTGGATCATCTGGATCATTTATGTTATCAGGTCACTAACATGGGTGTTTCATGTGATGATGATTACAGACTTATCAAGGACAGCTATAAAGTACTAATTCTATCCATAAATAGTTTCCAATCTGTATTAGTGCTACCATGTTTCCTATTATTCCGAGAGGAAGGAAAAAAAAAAAACATAGCTAACCTAGATTTAAGAAGGGAGGGAAGGTTATATTTCCTGGTGTCCCATTGAAGGAAAAAATTTGTAAATTCCCCTATTTCCACAGTATATAGTATCCAAGTGACATATCCATCTTACTCCACTCTCCAAAATTTTACAGTGGTAGGTTGCCACAAAACAGCAATGCATTTGTTAATGTTTTGCAAACTGTTTAAGAAATGTGTGGTGATGGTGGTGTGATTTCCTCCACTTCAATCGTTATAGTTGTTATATTAATTCCCTAGCCTCAGTGTCTTAAAATTTTATTACTTTTATTTTATTTATATTATTTTAAAGAACTAACATTTGGATAATTATGCATGTATTTATTCATTTTTGTTATATAACATAGACTGAGGCTTTCTGTTTTTATTCCTTCTCTCAATTCAATTTTCTGGTTCTCTTTTCCTAATGGCTCTCTATCCATCATTTACATCTGTCAATGTTTGTTGCGAGATGATATTGTAATATACGGCTCCCAAATCTGAGTACTAAAACATTTAACATTATATTTGTCAATTTGGTTGCTTGCCATGGGCTGTTTGAAGACTGACACTTGCCCACAAACAGCTTTTTCTACCATCAGAGCTGGTAGTGCACCCAAGGAACAGAGTATCAGAATTGTAAGCCTCGATTTTACTTTGATATGCTTGTATTTTCCCAAGATCAGAAGCTCAAAACATCACTTCTCGACCTGTTGGCTAAGATCAAGAACAGAAACTCAAAATATAATCCATGTATGCTCAATTCAAACATCGTAAAATGTTAAGAATCCTCCTGAAGCACAATAAGATGCTTCTCATGTTATTGAAGCAGGTAGCATAGAACATATGTGACTCTTATTGTCTTATGAAGAGGACATTTTTGGTTTCTTTGGAAATTCAGTTGTGTCATGTGATGTTTTTCTTGAAACTGTCTTATGATAGGATATTTTTGCTTAAGCAGACACATGGGAGGATGTTTTTCTGAGAACATACATGTAGTGTTTCTCTGGAAGCTGCCTGGAAAAGAGGCACGTGACGACTTGCTAGAGGGGATGCTGGAGAGAACACATGATGTTTGGAAAGGGTATAAAAATTGCCCATCAGACTGTGGATGACAGTGTGGCATTGGTTTACACTGACATTCTTTGCTGGTCTTCATTGGGTTTGCTGATCACGGTCTTTGCTGATGATGCTGTATGGTATTGATTCACGTTGACACTCATGGATGATCATTCTTTGTCATGAATTGGTAGAGAGAAACACACTAAAGAACTTCTGGTGGTGCTCTGATGACTTCTTGCCAACTCCCTGGACACAGGCCAATTGGCAGGAGTCTCAAGATTGCTTCTGGATCAAACTGCCACTGCTGACTCATGAATTGTGTTTGCTAGGGGATCAAACTACTAGAGCTAATTTGTGTGAACTGAACTGCTCACATCCTGACAAAGCAGATTGGTTTGGCCAGAAAGAACTATTTCTAAACAGGTCCACACCTACCTTTGCTCCATTAAGCTTTCCTTTCCACTACCTCTGGTATGTGGTGGACTAGAACAGAGGTTAAAGCATTTAAGTACAATTATTAACGTAGAACTTTAGAGATATAAGCCTAAAATCCTGTGGATTTTGTTCAATGTGATGACTGTTAGGTGACAAATACCCATTACTTTCATTTTCTGAAGCTCTTCTTTGTGTTGTATGTTGGACTTCAGGCAACACACTTCTGCATCCTATAGCATTGTAGAAAAGCTTTCTATGATTTATAAAACAAGTGCTTCAGCATGTAAAATACACAGTCAGTATTTTCCAGAACCACCCAGCCATGGCCTAGAGTAAACTTCCAGCAGCTTGTGAGACTGGCAGTTTTTCTATGAGGGGATTTTATTTTCTAAAGCCTTACGTGCACCTGATATTCCTGTAAGGGCACAGCCTCTAGAAGATAGAATTTCAAGGTCATAAATTAGTTTTAACAAAGGATATAAGGTAGCTGAATTTGGTATTCTCTACCCACTGCAAAATTAATGCTGTGGCTTTTGCTAAGCTTGGGTAAAGCTGGGAAAAGGTTCTGTTTTCTTCTGTGCAGAGCACCATCATAATACTTACTTTCTATTTCAATTTGACTAGAGGGAGAAATTGACGCTGAGGGATATGTCTGATTCCATTATGCAGTTTAAAGTCCTTGCTGTAGCACAGAATTAATCTGCCTGTGTATTTGTGTGAGATTTTAAGAAATATTTTTTGGGGTGTGGTTGCTAAAACTATTACATTTTATATTGCTAAAACAAAATGACAAAAATTAGATTATTCATAATGTATAGAAAATTATTTGTGTTGTTGCATTAGAAGCTGGAAAATCTAGTGACATAGTTTTGACATGATATCTGTTCCTCATCTGGTGAGGGCTTGGGATAAATCACAACCTAAGAGGAGACATCTCATGACAAGACATAGCAAGGACTCATCTTTCTAGTTCTCTATTCATAAAGCTACTGATGCCAGTATAGAAACCATCTCTTCGCAGCCTTGTCTAATTATAATTATATACCTATGGCTTGACTTCCCAGTAACATTCACAAATGAAATTTGATATTACAAGACGTAAAATTTTGTGGTATACTTTTCTTTTCTTTCTTTTTGTTTTTTGATTTTTAAATTAGATATTTTCTTTATATACATTTCAAATGCTATCCTGAAGGTTCCCTATACCCTCCCTCTGCCTTGCTCCCCTACCCACCTACTCCTGCTTCTTGGCCCTGACATTCCCCTGTACTGGGCCATATAACATTTGCAATACCGAGGGGCCTCTCTTCCCAGTGATGGCCAACTAGGCCATCTTCTGCTACATATGCAGCTAGAGAAACGAGCTCTGGGGGTACTGGTTAGTTCATATGGTTGTTCCACCTATAGGGTTGCAGACCCCTTCAGCTCCTTGGGTGCTTTCTCTAGCTTCTCCATTGTGGGCCCTGTGTTCCATCTTATAGATGACTGTGAGCATCCACTTCTGTATTTGCCAGGCACTGGCATAGCCTCATATGAGACAGCTATAACAGGGTCCCTTCAGCAAAATCTTTCTGGCATATGCAATAGTGTCTGGGTTTGTTGGCTGATTATGGGATGGATTCCCAGGTGGGGTAGTCTGTGGATAGTCCATCCTTTCATCTTAGCTCCAAACTCTGTCTCTGTAACTCCTTTCATGGGTATTTTGTTCCCTTTTCTAAGGAGGAATGAAGTATCCACCCATTGGTCTTCCCTCTTCTTGATTTTCTTGTGTCTTGCAAATTGTATCTTGGGTGTTCTATGTTTCTGGGCTAATATCCACTTATCAGTGAATACATATCTAATGACTTCTTTTGTGATTTGGTTACCTCACCAAGGATGCTATCCTCCAGACACATCCATTTGTCCAAGAATTTCATAAATCCATTCTTTTTAATAGCTGAGTAGTACTCCATTGTGTAAATGTACCACATTTTCTGTATCCATTCCAGATGTACCCAGAGGGACATCTGGGTTCTTTCCAGCTTCTGGCTATTATAAATAAGACTGCTATGAACATAGTGGAGTATGTGTTCTTATTACCAGTTGGAATTTCTTCTGGGTATATGCCCAGGAGAGGTATTGCTGGATCTTCTGGTACTATTATGTCTAATTTTCTGAGGAACCTCCAGACTGACTTCCAGAGTGATTGTACAAGCTTGCAATCCCACCAGCAGTGGAGGAGTGTTCCTCTTTCATGTGGTACACTCTTCAACAATAATGATACTATATTTAGGTTGTAGCCTATTGTCTATGTATGACCAAGAAGACTTTAGCATTCTTCTTAGCTTTACACAGTGAATTTTAGCAGTCAAGTTGGAGACTCAAAAGCTATACAGAGTGTTTGCTTCTCATGTCACAGAATCCTAGCATTTTCATGCAGTTTTTTTCTAGTTAATCTACATTTCTGCATCCTTTGATCAAACTAGAATTACTTTTGACAGATCTTTATCTGGTAAAAGTCTTTACTATATCTATCCATTTTGTTTCAGTTGGGAATTTCATTTCAGTTAAAATGTTTTCTGCTCAATTAATTTGCATACTTGCAACAATATAGTAGTATAAGTATGGGTAAATAATATTATTACTCATTAGTGATTCTTTTTATGTATTAAAGGTTGGTATCAAGACTTTGGGATTTTTTGTTTAAGATGATTACTGTCAGTTTCTTGCTTTCTGTACATGTACATTCTGCCTATTACCCCCACCCTCACCCCTGTGTGCTTTCTGCCTATGGAAAAACTGAATGTGATCCTTGTATGGCTAGCTTTGACCTAGGCTGTATGGTTTGTTTGGCCAATGGGGTATGGGAAAGCAGCCACTTATTCTCTAACCTATATCTGATCTAACATCCCTTTGATTATCAGGTAAAGTATACAGAATGTGTTCTAGGGAGACCATACTCTTCTATCAATCCCAAAGCTCAGAAGGTCATTAGATATTATCTAAAACTTATAGCAGATATTTTAAACTTGCTTGATTTTTTTCTCTAATGAATTTGAAAACTTCTTTGATTTACAATTTTCTGTTGGTCTGGACCCACCCATGTTCATGTCATTACTTCTCCATGGGAACGTGTCATACAGGGCAACCTGAATTCATGTTGCTAGATCATGATCACTGATACATAATAAGAAAACAGTATTTTTTCTACACTTTGATGTGAGATCTGTATTTTGCACCAATGGTGACATTCTGCAACTTCTATGTATAGGTAGGTTTTAAAAATTCTCACAACAATTGGATCTCTTGAAGTATGTAATTTCTGGAAATTTACTGTAGTAATATTCAGTACAGTGAAGGAGTCTGCCTCTGATATGAGTTGTTCAGGTTAAGAAAAAGGTCAGGTAGGTTGAAGTGCCATGTTGAGAATGAAAAGGCAAGAAGAGCTGATATTTCAAGGTTTTGCATAAATAGATAAGAGGTCAGTGAAACTGTTTGCAAATTAGCCATTCTCAAAGTTATGAAAAATACAAAATATTTGCTTCAAATTCTTGAATTATCACATAGCTGATTGTACAGAAATAAATTACATCAAGAGTAGGAGAGTTCAATATTAGATTTATATCATTTCAGAGACTCCTTCTCCTTTTCCTCATTACAACACTGGTGGAAGTTTGCAACCATGGAGTGAAAATATTGGAGCAGAACTCACCCCCTCTTTGAATATACCATTGCTACAGACAAATTGTCAAGGTAAAAGTAGAGCCTTTACATGTTCAGAGAAGTAGACCCTAGATTTAGCGTTTTGTTATGCTAGTCTCCTATGAAACCTTAATCCAAGCTTCAGCTCCAGACTGAACCTCATTCAGTATTCTATCTTCCTAAACACACATTTTGAGCAGGAGCTAATAGGCTATAATCCAGATGTTAACCTTGATATTAACCTCAAAGGAATTACTGAACATTTACACGTCAAATTGTCAGCCGCAACATCATAATTCTGAATGTTTTATGATAACTTGATATTTTAAAGGTGGCATAGGGCTCAGGTAAGACGGCTCAGTAGAGAAAGGCATGTGCTGGCAAGCTTGATGAGCTAAGCTCAATTTCCTGGATATCTAGTTGGAAAGGGAATCAACTCCTAAATACTGTACTCTGATCTTTATATGTGTGATCACACACACATACACACACACGGGGGGGGGAGAGAAAGAGGGGGGGGTACACATACTATGCAGATGTAATGATAATACAGAACAAAGTAATGCATGTAGTACAAAGTAAATGTTCAATAAATCGAGTCTCTGGTGCTTTCTGCTGCTGCCCATGTGATTCATCCAGTAATATTGTCTTTCACTTTGCCTGCTTCTTTCTCATCTCTTATTTTCAAGTTCAAATAATATTAATAATTTCCATTGGCAATTTGCAGATGTGTCTTCTGGCAGCTATCAAATGCCAATAGTTTCTCTGTTAGTTGTGGGGCTCATCAAAGCTGGAATAAAAAGAATGTATTAACTCATTGGAAATTTTATAAATGTATTTGATCATTTTCACCTCTTACTGCTTTATGGAACTCCTCTTATATCTATTTCCCCACATCCTTAAAGCCCCCCAAATTTGTGTCCTCAATTTTTTTTTAAATGTAACTCATGGAGTCTCTTTATACTTGTATGCACTCACATGTATAGGGCCATCTGCTAAAGCTTAGTTCACCTCTCATGGACCGACCTTTACAAACAAGCAACTCCTCCTTTACCAGAAGTCATCAACTGTCAATCATTTTCCAGCAAAAAAAGGATTTGTGAGATATCTACAGCCTCCATGCCAGAATTTGAATAACCTGATCTTGTTAAAGTTTTTGCAACCAGCCTCAGCTGTTGTAACTTCATGTGTACAGTAGTAATATCATCTCCAGAAGACAATGTTTTACATAACTCTCCCACAATCTGTAATTCTTACATGTTTTCTGCAATGGTCTCTGAGCTATGGAGTGATCAGTTGGTCAGGCAGTGGTATAGATGACCTATTTGTGGCTGAAATATAGTTTTTGCAGTTCAACTGATTGTGTGTTTTTATGTTAAACACTGCCCACAGAGTTTCTCTGATAAAAAATTATAGCTTCAGTAACAAGTGAGTATAGAGATATGACTTTAAAGGACAGTTTTTACTCTGTCCCTTTAGAAGAATAACAGCAGCATGTTCACCCCTATGTCCCATGAGCCCCACAGCCATGAATTATTGGCTGGATTTACAGTCTCACATATGTGCCTCTGGAACAGCCATATCCACTGGAAATGGCAAAAAAATAAACCCAGCAGAGCTGTTGGACACAGTACCAGCCAAGCTGAGGCAAATGCTGTGATCACTTTTAACTTTTAGTCTCTGCGTGCTGGATTCTTGATTCTTGGGGACTGTTTTCTATAATGGCGGCACCAATTTGCACTCCCATCAATACTGTAAGATGATCCATGTTCTACACATCTTTGCCAGCATTTGTTGTATTTTTCCTTTTGCTTTTCTTTTCTCATTTTTTTAATGGTTTGTCAACACAGGGTTACTCCATGTAGCCATGGCTATATTGGAACTCACTCTGCAGACCAGGATGCCCACAAACTCAGAGCTTTGTCTGCTTCTCCTCCCAAGTGCTGTATGTGACTATGAAGCTGCTCAAAGTAGTCTTAATTTGCGTTCCTCTGGTGGTCCTTTTAAGGGTGGTGAAGACTTTGAAAAATATTTCTTGGCTATTTGCATTTCTTATGATAATTCTCTGTTAAGGTCTATATCCTGCTTTTAACCGGGTTGTTTGTTTTCTTGGTGTTTTACTTTTTGAGTGTTTTTTATGTTATAGACACCAATCCTGCCAGATTAACAGCTGGAAAAGATCGTTTCTATGGGATGCTTCTCCATTGATTAACAGTTTCCTTTGCAGGATAGAAGTTTTTAGGTTTTGTTTGGTTTTGTTTTGGTTTTTTTTTGTTTTGTTTTGTTTTGTTTTTGTTTTTGTTTTTTTTGTATTCCTTTTTTTCCAATTTTTTATTAGGTATTTTCCTCATTTACATTTCTAGAAGTTTTTTAATTGAATGAAATCCCACTTCTTCATTGTCGGCACCAATCCTAGGAAACCCTGGCTCTGATTAAGGAATCCCTTACTTGAACCTATAACCTGAAGTGTGCACCCTGTTTTTTCTTCCAGAAGTTTCAGAATTTCAGAATTAATGCTGAGTTCTCTGTTGTATTTAGAATTGACTTGTTTACAGAGTGGCAAGCAGAATTAAGATTCATTCTTTTACACATAGATAACAAATTTCCCCAACATTTGTTAAAGATGCTGTCTCTACCCTAATGTTTTAAATTTTGCATCTTCCTAAAAATTCTGTTTGCTGTATGTGTGTGGGCTTATACCTGAATTTTTAATTCTATTCCATTGATCTCTGTGTCTATTCTTTTTATTATTGATTCTGTAGTTTAACTTGAAATCAGGAATAGCAATACATATCTCCAGTAGCATTTTTATTAGATATATGAATATATATTATATATTAGTATAGACTCATATATCTGCTGTCTTTTGGGCTTTCACATACATATCTAGATTTTGTCTGTAAAGAATTGCATTGGAATTTTTATAGGCAATTCTTTGAATCTATAGATTGATTTTTTTGGGGGGGGAGATGGCTGTTTTCATATTAGCCACACTAGTGTAATTTTATGAGAGTTCTCTCTATCTTGTGGTATTTTCTTCAGTATTTTTCCCTCTAGTGTTTTAAAGTCTGAGTTGTTTGAGTATTTCCTTTACTTGGTTAGGTTTATTGTAAGGTGTTTTTTGAGGCAATTGTGGATGAAATTATTTCCCTGATTCATTCTCAGTCTGATATGTGAGCTTTGGAGGAAGGAAGTAAATAAATATTCTGTTCAGGGCTGAACACTCCCACCAGGGCTAAGCACTCCTACCAGGGCTGAACACTCCCACCAGGGCTAAGCACTCCTACCAGGGCTGAGCAGTCTCCAACCAGAGCTAAGCACTCCGACAGTCAATGTTTTCTTTTCATTTCAACCAGCTGTAAGTCTTCATGTTTATTAACCCATCACTCATTTCATAAAAAGGCTTCTGTGATGTGAGTTGAAACCTGTACTGAACTCATACTGGTGTAAAAATTAGAATTTAGAAGACAAGCTGATACTGTCAATTTAGCAGAATAATAAAAGTAGGATTTCTACAATGCCATCTACAGGTCTTAGTTTATATCACAGGCATGAGTTTTGGTTTGTGTAGTATTTCTTAAATGGAATCAGTAGGCATTTGGTTACATCCCAGAATATTCATGCCATTATTGCATATCTTGCCATATCCTGGGCATATGCTGATTATCGCTGAGCCTACAGTGTTTACTACTAGGTAAAAATGTTAATAACTTTTCTCCTTGAATAGGCTTTACAGCATCCTTGGCACTACAAATGCTTGCTAGAAAGAGATGTTTGGATATATTAACAGAAAATCAATTCCAATAAATCTGGAGGAAATGCTATTGCTCTTTTTTTGTTTTGTTTTGTTTTTCGAGACAGGGTTTCTCTGTGTAGCCCTGGTCTCTGTGTGTCCTGGAACTCTCTCTGTAGACCAGGCTGGCCTCGAACTCAGAAATCTACCTGCCTCTGCCTCTCAAGTGCAGGGATTAAACGCGTGGGTCACCACTGCCCGGTGGAAATGTTATTGCTCTTTAATTGGACTTTTAATACTCAGAGTATACATTAAAACTACTCAAGGATTTAAATATGAACAACTTTCAATCACTGACTTGATTTAACCACAAAAATAATTAATTTAAAAACTTAACAGGGAAGAAAATATTAATTCAAGCTGAGACAAGTGAAGGCATTTGTTTTCTACAACGAAACCAAACTAAACCAACCGACCAACTGACCAATCAATCAATCAGACAACCAACCAACCAAACTAGGATTCAAAACAAAACACCCTATAACTTAAGATAAAGGTGTTGTCTGATAGAAGAGGAATAACAGGTCTTTATTAATGTCTATTACCAGAGATAATGTGACCTATTAGCTATGCAAGCATACACTGTACTTCCTTCATGGCATGCATTTGCCACCATGGATATTTCGGAAAACCAAACTCTTGCCAATGCCTGTGGAATTTCTCTCCCATCTCTGTGCCTAATGACTTGTCCAAACTAAGTTTTGCATTTCCTAAGTAATAGCATACTTGGACTATCCCAGGGGCACAACTCCATGATCTCAGTAATCATGTTGTCAGAAAGCTGTTAAAATCTTTGTAAAGGTCTTCTTTCCTTTTGCTTGCAAGCTTCATCTCTAGAAATAAACACATTTATAAAATCGAGTTCCTTTCCTTCCCCTTTTCACTGTCTAAGGATTTTCAATAATTCTGTGGTTTTATTTTATTTTCCAATCTAGTTGACCGTCTAAAATGAGAGTATATTTTACTAAGTGGGTGATTGTTCTTTATGATCATAGTTAACTACTTTATTTTCCACATCAGGTTTTCTAATGTCTAATAATTTAAAACACAAAGACACCATATTATGCCACATAAAAGTTTTAAATTTACATACCTCAAATCAATATGCAGTTGAGAAAAAAATGAATAATTATAAAATTTAGGAAAGGCACCATCATTTCAATTTTGCCTAGCATTAAGCTAACAGTTTTAATAGACTTACATACACATATATTATACTACATATTAATCTTTGTACTTCGGGTTTACTAAGAAGTAGCATTCTAAAATAGCAAAAGTCATCTAGAATAAAAGAGGAGATGCACACTTGTTTTTTTTTTTCTTTCCCATTTTTTATTAGATATTTTCTTCATTTACATTTCAAATGCTATCCTGAAAGTCCCCTATACCCACCCTGCTCCCCTACCCACCCACTCCTACTACTCATTTGTATTTTTTTAAGTTGGAAATATTTCCCATAGGCTCAAGCATTTTAATAGTTGATTCTCCAGTTGGTGATGCTATTTTTGGAAGTTTAGGACTTGTGGCTTTGTTGGAGGAAGTGTGTCACTGGGGTTGGGCTTTGAGAGTACACAGGCTGGTACTTTATGCTCTTTTTCTTCTTTCTACCTCAAGTTTATGGCAAAAGATGTAACATTCCAGCCCCTTGTATCTGCCTTCATGTCTACTGCCGTGCTTCCCTGGCATGATGGAGTCTCATCCCTCTGGAACTATCAGTCCAAATATACAAAGGTCCAGCCTCGGTATGAGGAGATCCCTGAGAAATGGGGGAATGGGAGTAGAGCTAATTCAATAATGACTCAGAGTCAGTAGTGGATGCAAGCTTTCAGGTCACGTGCTTTCTGTATACCCAAGGATTCTTACATTCTTCCCTCTCCTCCTTTCTTCCTTTTCTCTTTACATTTGTTTTCCTTCTCCCTTCTCATTTTACCCATGACTCTTTTCATTCTCTTACCTTCTCTCAAAAAGAGAGCCTCAATGCAGTCTTTTATTTGCTAAAGTTACACCATCAAGGATTTGAATAATGTTTTAGAAATTCTTAAATTTACACAAATTCTATGAGTCCCAGATCAATAGTCCCAACCCCCCTTCCTTAACACAGAAACTAAACACAAAGCAAGAGCACATCTCCTTATAGCGTTTACACATGGGTTCTTCACAGGTAGTTGGGCACAGCACTTGCAGTCTCCTGGTAGAGCAGACAGCAGTCTTTAGTAACTGCTTTCAGGTAAGAACAGATAGATGACAGATTACTAAGGTTAAAATAATTCCTCACAATATTTTTAATTTAATGTAAGTAAAGCGTCTAGCTCTCTCTAATACCTCTCTATACACTGTCATTTCCAATTCTTCAAGTAGCTAGGAAAACTACAACTTTTTATATGCTTATGCATCTTCTTTTAATTCTCTAATCTTTGTTTTCTATTTTAGCAATTTCATGGCCTCATGTACTCTCTTTTATTTTTATTTTTTTAATTAGGTATTTTCTTCATTTACATTTCCAATGCTATCCCAAAAGTCCTCCATACTGTCCCCCTCACTCCCCTACCCACCCACTCCCACTTTTTGGCCCTGGCGATCCCCTGTACTGAGGTATATAAAGTTTGTAAGACCCATGGGCCTCTCTTTCCAATGATGGCCGACAAGGCCATCTTCTGATACATATGCAGCTAGAGACACGAGCTCCGGGGGTGGGGGGAGGGTACTGGTTAGTTCATATTGCTGTTTCACCAATAGGGTTGCAGACCCCTTTAACTCCTTGGGTACTTTCTCTAGCTCCTTCATTAGGGACCCTGTGATCCATCCAATAGCTGACTGTGAGCATCCACTCACAAGAGACAGCTATATCTGGGTCCTTTCAGCAAAATCTTGCTAGTGTATGCAATGGTGTCAGTGTTTGGAGGCTGATTATGGGATGGATCCCCAGGTATGGCAGTCTCTAGATGGTCTATCCTTTTGTCTCAACTCCAAACTTTGTCTCTGTAATTCCTTCCATGGGTGTTTTGTTCCCAATTCTAAGAAGGGGCAAAGTGTCCACACTTTGGTCTTCATTCTTCTTGAGTTTCATGTGTTTTGCAAATTGCATCTTGTATCTTGAGTACTCTAAGTTTCTGGGCTAACATCCATTTATTAGTGAGTACATATCATGTGAGTTGTTTTGTGATTGGGTTACCTCACTCAGGATGATGCCTTCCAGGTCCATCTATTTGCCTAGAAATTTCATAAATTCATTCTTTTTAATAGCTGAGTAGTACTCCATTGTGTAAATGTACCACATTTTTTGTATCCATTCCTCTGTTGAGGGACATCTGGGTTCTTTCCAGCTTCTGGCTATTATAAATAAGGCTGCTATGAACATAGTGGAGCATGTGTCCTTCTTACCAGTTGGAACATCTTCTGGATATATGCCCGGGAGAGGTATTGCAGGATCCTCCGGTAGTACTATGTCCAATTTTCTAAGGATCCGCCAGACTGATTTCCAGAGTGGTTGTACAAGCTTGCAATCCCACCAACAGTGGAGGAGTGTTCCCCTTTCTCCACATCCTCGACAGCATCTGCTGTCACCTGAATTTTTGATCTTAGCCATTCTGACTGGTGTGAGGTGGAATCTCAGGGTTGCTTTGATTTGCATTTCTCTGATGATTAAGGATGCTGAACATTTTTTTCAGGTGTTTCTTTTTCTTTTTAGAGACTAAGAAGAACAACTGTGAGATAAATATCTCTTAATGTCTTGCTCAAAACAAAACAAAACAAAGGAGTATTGGCATTAGCTCTTTTTTGGAAGTAGTAGAATTCTGTGCTAAAACTCTCTTGCCCTATGTATTTTTAAATTAATTAATTAACTAATTAATTAAGTTTACACTCCATATTTTATTCCCTCCCACCCCTGATCCACCCTCCTACTGCCCTGCTAGGGTTCACACTTGACACAGGATTGGAGTTCTTAACTGAAAGCAGGGATATCTAGAAGGCGCATAATAAATATATACAGATTACTTTTTGGGTACAAGCTGACAGGCAATTTTTCAAGGCTTAGAGTTTCTCTCTCTTCTCCCTCATTCTCTGCTGTCTTTCTCTCTCATTCACTCGCAGCTTGAGGCTGCACACACTGCATTCTCTTGTGCACTCCGCCTTTCTCCTGTGCACTTTTCCTTTCTTGAACTCTTACGCTCATACACACCTCAGTGTGTTCCCCTTTCACTCTCACATACACTCTTCACACCCATCTCTCTCACACACACCACATGCACTCTTCTTTCACTCACACACACTCTCCATACACGCCTCACATTCTCTCTTCACTCACTCCTCACATTCTCTCCTCACTCACTCTACATTCTCTCCTCACTCCCTTCACATTCTCTCCCCACTCACTCTTCACATTCTCTCTTCAATCTTCACATTCTCTCCTCACTCACTCTCTACATTCTCTCCTCACTCTCTACATTCCCTCCTCACTCACTCTCTACATTCTCTCCTCACTCACTTCACATTCTCTCCTCACTCACTCTTCACATTCTCTCTTCACTCACTCTTCACATGCTCTTCTCATGCTCTCTCTCCACTCACTCTCCACATTCACCTCACATACTCCTCACTCTCTCTTTCTAGATGCTCTCTCCTCACTCTCCTGCCTTTCTCTTGCCCCAGTCTTTTATTGATACTCCAAAAGCCAGTAAAAAAAGACAATATATAATCATTGCCAAATCAAATTAAAAGAATAACCATGTCCCACGAAGAATCAAGAATTACAATTGTTCTGCAAAGCTTCCCTATTCCCGGGCCTATAGCCAAAATAATGATAATTGCAAACTTACCATTATTTAAACTTTAACTTTAACTTATTATACTTCAGAACTCAGAGCTCTGAGGCCAGCTACTTGCATTTTCCTGTGAAGCTCTAATGATAAATGACATGGGCAAAGCTGCCGGGTAGTGGCCAGAAAGAATCAAGTTAACACTTAACTCAGTAGTTCTGCTAGCTTTCTGCTTCTGCACATTGCACACAATGACTCTCTTAAGAGTCACAGTGTTTTGATTTAGTTTTACTAGTATAAAATTTTGGATATTCCATACTTGCTTATCCAGGAACCATTCGCAAATGTTGTGCAAAACTTATTTCATGACTTCAATAGTTTTTTTCTTTTCTTGGGGTACCAGTGTTGGCTCTAATTCATTTTCTAATAATTTCTTCAAACTTTCTTTGCAAGTCAAGCATTGATCTGGAACTACCATTGTGCAGTTATTACATTGTTTCCAAGATGAGAAGACACAGCATGTACCTGGGCCATTAGGACTGTGCTGTGCTGTGCCCCATGTCTCAATTTTTAATTATTTAAGAATTATTACATCAGGAAACATCTGGTTTCACAGAATTTGCCAGAACAGAAGGAGAAAGAAATAAGAAAGTCAGATATAATAGAATAATTATACACACCAAGGCCAACTGAAAAGCAGTCACACACAAATGAAATCTATACAGCCATTGTCCAGGGCTAAGGTTAGGAGAAACAGGAGCAACTGTTTTTTACAAGAGCTGCTGCAGGCTACTGAGATGTCTCCATCCTGGCCAACTGCAGGGAGTCCCTCCATTTATGCTGTCTCCAGCACTACTCCATGTCCCATACCTCCTCCCCAACCCCTTGTACCCCCCTCCCCCATGCACCAATGACCTCATAACTCCCTGGGGCCTCTTGAGGGGTAGGTGCATTATCTCTGAATGAACACAGAACTGGCAGTCCTCTGCTGTATGTGTGTTGGTGGCCTCATATTAGCTGGTGTATGCTGCCTCTTTGGTGATCCAGTGTTTGAGAGAGCCTGGGGGTCCAGATTAATTGAGACTGCTGGTCCTCCTACAGGGTCACCCTCCTCCTCAGCTTCTTTCAGTCTTTCCCTAATTCAGCAACAGGAGTCAGCTGCTTCTGTTTATTGGTTGGGTACAACTATCTGCCTCTGACTCTTTGAGCTGCGTGTTGGGTCTTCCAGAGTGCAGTCATACCTGTCTTCCTGCTGGAGGTGGCTCTATAAGTTCCCTCTCCCTACAGTTGGGCATTTTATCTATGTTTCCTCCCTTGAGTCCTGAGAGTCTCTCCCCTCCAGGTCTCTGGCACATTCTGTAGAGTCCCTCCAACCTCCTCCCTCCTGAGGTTTTCCCCCTCCATTCTCTCTACTGATTCCCTATGTATTTTTGGTTGGGAGATTTTAATGACTGCATCTATTTTTCTTAGGGCCTATAGGTTTATTTAAATTGTTTTATCTGATCTTGGCTCTGATAAGTGGTATCTATTGGGAAATGTATCAATATCTTTTAAATTTTTCAATTTTGTGGCATATAGATTTTTAAAGTATGACCTAATTACTCATTGGATACCCTCAGTGTATGTTGTGATCCTCCCACCCTTATTTCTGATTTTGTTAATTAGGACAATCTTTATGTTTTTTAGTTAGTTTAGATGTTTGTTCATATTTTGATTTTCTGAAAAAAACTTTTTTTTTTCAGTGATTCTTTGTATTTTTTTTCTATTTTATTGATTTCAAAACTCAGTTTGAGTATTTTCTGCCATCTACTCCTCTTGGGTGTGTTTGCTTCTTTTGTTCTAGAGTTTTCAGGTGGGCTGTTAAATTGTTAGTATAAAATCTCTTCAATTTCTTTATGAGGGCACTAGTGCTATGAACTTTCCTCTTAGCACTGCTTTCTTTGTGTTTCATACATTTGGGTATGTTGTGCATTAATAATTTTCATTGCATTTTAGGAAGTCCTTAATTTTTCTTTCTTTCTGTCTTTCTTTCTGTCTTTCTCTTTCTCTCTCTTTTTTTCTCTTTCTCTCTCTTTCTCTTTCTCTCTCTTTCTTTCTCTTTCTCTCTCTTTCTCTCTCTTTCTCTCTCTTTCTCTCTCTTTCTCTTTCTCTCTCTTCTCTCTCTCTCTTTCTCTCTCTCTTTCTCACTCTCTCTCTTTCTCTCTCTCTTTCTCTCTCTCTTTCTCTCTCTCTCTCTCTCCCCTTTCCTTTCCTACCCTTTCCCTTCCCTTTCCCTTCCCTTTCCCTTCCCCTTTTCCTTTCCCCTTTTCCCTTTCCCCTTTTTCCCTTTCCCCTTTCCCCCCTTTCCCCTTTCCCCTCTCCCCTTTCTCCCCCTTCCCCTTTCCCCTTCTTTCCCCTTTCCCCTCTTTCCCCTTTCCCCTCTTTCCCCTTTCCCCTTCTTTCCTCTTTCCCCTTCTTTCCTCTTTCCCCTGCTTTCCTCTTTCCGTTTCTTTCCCCTTTCCCCTCTTTCCCCTCTTTCCCCTTTCCCCTCTTTCCCCTTCCCCCTCTTTCCCCTTCCCTTCCACCTCTTTCCCCTTCCCCCTCTTTCTTTCCTCTTCCCCCTCTTTCTTTCCCCTTCCCCCTCTTTCTTTCCCCTTCCCCTCTTTCTTTCCCCTTCCCCCTCTTTCCCCTTCCCCCTCTTTCTTTCCCCTTCCCCCTCTTTCTTTCCCCTTCCCCCTCTTTCTTTCCCCTTCCCCCTCTTTCTTTCCCCTTCCCCCTCTTTCTTTCCCCTTTCCCCTCTTTCCCCTTTCCCCTCTTTCCCCTTTCCCCTCTTTCCCCTTTCCCCTTTCCTTTTTCCTTTCCTTTCCTTTCCTTTCCTCTTTCTTTCCCCTTTCCTCTTTCCTCTTTCCTCTTTCCTCTTTCTTTCTTTCTTTCTTTCTTTCTTTCTTTCTTTCTTTCTTTCTTTCTTTCTCTCTCTCTCTCTCTCTCTCTCTCTCTCTCTCTCTCTCTCTCTCTCTCTCTTTCTTTCTTTCTTTCTCTATCTCTCTGCTTCGACGGAACAGTCATTCCATAGAGAACTGTTCTGTATCCAAGAGTGTGTAGGCTTTCTGTTGTTTCTGTTGTTATTGAAATCATTTTAACCCATGGTGGTCTGATAGTATGCAGGGCACTTTTTAATTTTTATTTTATCTGCTGAGACTTGCTTTATGACTGCTGATGTGCTTAATTTTGGAGAATGTTTTTAAGACACGGGGAGAGGGTATATCCGTCTATGTAAAATGTTCTGTAGATATTTGTTAGATCCATTTGGTTCATAGCATCTGTTAGCTCCAGTATTTCTCTGTTTAGTTTTTGTCTGGATGACTAGTCTATTCGTGAGAGTAGACACTGAAGTCTCCCATTATCAATGTGTTTGAGTCAACATGTGATTTATGCTTAATATTGTTTCCTTTACAGACAGAGAAGTCTTTGTTTTTGAGGCATATATGTTATAAGAACTGAAAGATTATCTTGGTGGACCTTTCCTAGAAGGAGTATGAAGTGTCTTTCCTATACCAGCTTGTTTCTTAGGTTCATTTGCTCGGAAAATATTTTTCTAACTCTTTAATCTGGGGCAATGTTTATCTTTGATATTGAGGTGCATTTCTTGTATGTAGCAGAAAGATGTTTTGGTATCCATTCTGTTTGTGTCTTTTTATCGGGGAATTGAGTCCACTGATATTAAGAGATATCAATGACTAAGGACTGATAATTCCTGGTATTTTGTTGTTTAGTGATAGTAGTGGTAGTTTGTATGTGTGTTGCATTTTTTGGGGGGGTTGTTTTCCAGTTTTGTTGGTGTGAGATTATTTATTTCCTATTTTCATGGGAGTAGGTAACCTCCTAGTACCTTCTGCAAGACTGGATTTGTGGATATGTTTTGTTTAAATTTGACTTTATTTTATTTTCTCTATCTGTGGTGATTGGAGCTTTTGCTGGGTATAGTATTCTGGGCTGGCAGCTGTGATCCCTTAGAGTCTACAAGACAACTGTTCAGGCTGTTCTTGCTTCTCCATTAAGAGTCTCCATTGAAAAATCATGTATAATTAAGCTTTCTCTCTTGCAACTTTGAACATTCCCTTTTTGTTTGTTTGTTTTGTATATTTAGTATTTGGTTATTATGTGGCAAGAGGGATATCATTTTCTGGTCTAATCTATTTGGCGTTCTGTAAGCTTCTTGAACCTTTATAGGCAAGTCCTTTTTACGGAAAGTTTTCTTTTATGATTTTGTTAAATATATTTTCTGGGTTTTGAGGAGGATTCTCTCATTCTTCTATTCCTATTATTTTTAGGATTGGATTTCTTCATAGTGTAACAGATTTCTTGAATGTTTTGTTTCAGAAATTTTTCAAATTTAATGTTTTCTTTGACTAATGTATTTGTTTTTTCTACCATATCTTCAATGCCTGAGATTCTGCCTTTTACCTCTTGTGTTCTGTTAGTGAAGTTTGTAGCTTTAGTTTCTGTTTGTTTACCTACATATTCCACCTCCAGGATTCCCTCAGTTTGTGTTTTTCCCTTTGTTTTTCTATTTTTAGGTTCTGAATAGTTTTGTTTCCTTCAACTTTTTTTTCTCTTGTCTTTCTCGTTATTCTTTAAGAGTTTTATTCATGAGTTTCATGTGTTTTGCAAATTGTATCTTACACTTTGCCCCTTCTTAGAATTGGGAACATAACACCCACGGAAGGAGTTACAGAGACAAAGTTTGGAGCTGAGACAAAAGGATGGACCATCTAGAGACTGCCATATCCGGGGATCCATCCCATAATCAGCTTCCAAACGCTGACACCATTGCATACACTAGCAAGATTTTGCTGAAAGGACCCAGATATAGCTGTCTCTTGTGAGACTATGCTGGGGCCTAGCAAACACAGAAGTGGATGCTCACAGTCAGCTACTGGATGGATCACAGGGTCCCCAATGGAGGAGCTAGAGAAAGTAACCAAGGAGCCAAAGGGATCTGCAACCCTATAGGTGGAACAACAATATGAACTAACCAGTACCCCCCGGAGCTTGTATATCTAGCTGCATATATATCTGAAGATGGCCTAGTGGGCCATCAGTGGAAAGAGAGGCCCATTGGTCGTGCAAACTTTATATGCCTCAGTACAGGGGAATGCCAGGGCCAAGAAGTGGGAGTGGGAGGGTGGGGGAGTGGGTGGGGGAGTGGGTGGGGGACTTTTGGGATAGTATTGGAAATGTAACTGAAATAAATACCTAATAAAAAATAGAATAAAAAAAGAGTTTTATTCAATTCTACCTTAAAGACTGCTTTCATCTTTATAAAGTAGTTATTTTCCTGTGTTTCCAGATGCACTGGAGTACTCAGGGATTGTTGTATAACTGGGCTTTGGTGGTGACATATTGCCCTTGCTGTTGTTGATTGGGTTCTTTTTTTCTCCCATTTTTTATTAGGTATTTAGCTCATTTACATTTCCAAAAGTACCCCATACCCACCCACCCCTACTCCCCTACCCACCCACTCCCCCTTTTTGGCCCTGGCGTTCCCCTGTACTGGGGCATATAAAGTTTGCGTGTCCAATGGGCCTCTCTTTCCAGTGATGGCCAAATAGGTCATCTTTTGATACATATGCAGCTAGAGTCAAGAGCTCCGGGGTACTGGTTAGTTCATAATGTTGTTCCACCTATAGGGTTGCAGATCCCTTTAGCTCCTTGGGTACTTTCTCTAGCTCCTCCACTGGGAGCCCTGTGATCGTTGATTGGGTTTTTATGTTGATGATTAGGCATTTGGGTTTGGAGTGATTATAGATGTAGATGCTTTTTTGTGTCATTGGGTGTTTTCCCCCCTCCCCATTGGTTTCCATTTCCTCACTGACTTCTGCCAGAAGTGGTCTATGTTTGAGTGGTGTGTCTTTACTCAAGTTAAATAATGGGGGTCTGAAACCCTATAGTAGGAACAATAATATGAACTAATCAGTAACCCCAGAACTCATGTCTCTAGCTGCATATGTAGCAGAAGATCGCCTAGTCGGCCATCATTAGGAAGAGAGGCCCTTGTTCTTTTGATGATTATATGCCCAGTACAGGGGAATGCCAAGGCCAGGAAGCAGGAGTGGGTGGGTTGGGGAGCAGGGCGGGGGGGAGTGTATAGGGGAGTTTTGGGATAGCATTTGAAATGTAAATGAAGAAAATATCTAATAAAGATGGGGTTTTGGTGGCCAGCAGGGCATCTGTACCTGAGTTGGAAGGTGGGGTTCTGATAGCAAAGAGTGTCCTCTGGTCCAACTGGGCAGTTTATACAGGTGCTGCTGGAATATGGGGATGGGGGCTGGCTGGGGGTTGGGGAAGCATATAGAAAGTGGAACCATCCTTGGGCAGTCAGTCTATTTGGGGCGCTTATTATTGGCTTGTACTATGGTGGATTATGGGTCTTCCTTCAGAGTTGTGGGCAGGGACATGGTGATAAGGATAGGTAGGCTGTTGGTGTTGATAGATACCAACACTCCCTCAGGAATTATGTTTAGTTTCTGAATAACAATCAGTCACTCTTGTTATTCAGCTTTCCTAACGCAAGTTTAGTTTTTAGTTAAATTAATTAAACCTGTTTCCAACAGCATCTCCTGATCACATATAGGACATATGTATAGAAATATGAGACTTTGCTCACTGGCTATAGTATAACACCCATGCTGATAAATGAGATATGAAAGTTGTACTTCTGGGATTTGAAAAGTATCTGTGCCCCCAAATAAGTATTTTGGATAATCAAATTCCAAGTTTTTGTTTTCTTTCTCTTATGTTGCATTATTCATGAATAAAGTCAGGTTCATACCATAGACAGAATAATAAATACATGAAGGATTCAGTATCAATTACACACCATTTATATTCCATTTCTACAAAGAACACAGAGATTCAACTCGTGAAATCTATATGGACAGGATCTAACAGATATTCTTTGACAGTCATTTGGTTAAGTATTTCATTAGATACCCCATTATACTAGCAACATCCTTCCTTCAGAATGCCAGTGAAGAAATATTCTGAGCATAGAGCTTGCATTCTTGAGTTTTCCTTTCACTAACCCTTTTCCTAAGTGCTAAGGCAAAAACATAAAAACATATTACTTCCGAAAATGCAACCATGTTCAGAATAGAATACAATGATCAATTAAAAATAAGATAAAGCTAGTATCCAACAATGTAGAATTTGCACTATTTGACATCTAATGTAAAAACTACAGAAATATGATTTCTACTGAGGATCATAATGATTCCTTTCTGTGAGTTATTTGCATTAGTGGTATTGTTCTCAATATAAAGAAATCGCTTCATCACTAAAGTTATGCCTTTTCAAAATTAGGCAAGACCAGGGCAGAATTTGACCTATGGACAATTTCATACGAAAATTGTGCTAATAAAAATGCCCAAGTGTTCAATACATTATGAGATTTCCTGAATGGCTGGTCAAATGGACATTTGCTATCTCAGCCCCGTGTAACTAAAGCAAAGTGTGTAGCCTTTCATCTTTTCATGTGGTTTTCTGTCTGGAAATTGTTTCCCCCTGATCAATGCTTAGTTCATGGAGAAAGCCCACTACCCTTCTTGATTTCTCTCTTTTAAATTTCCTTCTGGGTCTCATTTATACACTGCTCCCCATTAGGTCTTTTTGACCCAAGCACTCTTCCTGCTTTTCTGCCTGGGGAGTGGCCCCTACTGTGCAGAGTCAGGAAGTTCATCTATTTCATTTGAATCCCTTAGTTATTGGTCTTTTCTCCTTCGCTGATGTCCAGCATCTTGGAATGAATTTTTACAGTTATTCTGCTCTACTGTTAAATGCTGGGAGAAGATATTCTACCTTAGTCGAGGGTAGAAACTTTGAAAATAAACTCTTTAATTTTACATCAATTTTCACATGTTTAATTTTTGGCCACGAACAAGGAGGCATTCTTACTCAAACACAAATTCACATTAGTATTCTTTCTGCCTTTTATGTTCATTTACTTACATAAATCCCAGTGGCTAAAAGGCAATTAGACAGCAGATGGCTCAGTTCAAATCAATTAAATTGAATGGTATGTGCTGTGCATATCTAGGCCTATCAATGTATGTGTTAAAAAATAGAGTTTAATTTTTTGAGAATCTTTATACATAATAGCTTGTATTCACACCATTCATAGCTCCCGCCCTGTTCCCATCCAATTCCTCCTATGCCTCCTTTAAAGCCTATAATATTTTTATTGATTAGTGTTAAACACACACACACACACACACATACACACACACACACACACACACACACACACACACATGCTCACACACACTTGAATATAGTCTGCTAAGTCCATTTGAAGTTGATCAAATGTGTGTTATATGTTTAGAGCTGACTACTCAAGATTGGATAGCCTATTAGTAGGCTCATTCCTGGAGCAGTCTCTCTCTCAGCAGCCATTACTTGCCTCTAGTTTTCATGAATAGTTGGGGCTTTGTGAGATTTTCCCTATCCATGCTGGCTTGTCAACTGATGTTGTTGTACAGATCTTATGTAAGTGACTATACTTTTTAGATTTTGCAAGCAAAACTTCCTTGTTATCTATGAAATATACTGTCCTGTTGCTGTAGTTTGTTAATCCACTTCAATCTCCCCAGTTTCTCGCTACTCCATTCTCAAATGAAAGACACACATGTACAGCTTTATATTTAATATGCCTTAATCAGCTCAATTGCTGGGCCATTCCCAAACTTCCACTTTCCTAATGCATTCCCTCTGATACTCCTGAATTATTGCTTACTAAAATCTATATTCCATCGTTGTTACTCTAGATCCAATGGGGTGGGGTTGGGGTAGAGCTGCTCTTTCCTGGCTCTTACATGACTTTATGCTTTTGCTTCTGCAGCTCTCAAGCCTGGATTTTATTCCTTTTTCTCACATGGCGATTCTGCTCCCCCACTTCCTGCATTTCTTTCCTGGGAATCCTAAAAGTCCCATATATGTCTCCCTTTCCAGCCATTGGCCATTGACAAATTTATTTACCAATCAAAGCCAACTGGGGGCAGGGACCCTCAGAGTCTTACATGCAGATGTGAGAATTCCCATGTAATTTTGGGAAGCCAATTGACATAATACAAGCAATAAACCATATCCACAATACTGTCTCATAGCAGACTTCTGGTTCATATAGCACTAATAACCTTTCTGGCTATTCCCTGAGCCTTAGGGGTAAGAATGGGATTTTATATGTACCAGCTGAGGTTGGGCACCCCACATACATGTTTTTTTCCTCTAAAATACAGTTATTTTTTTTTAACAGATACTCTTGTGCTCTTGATAGTCTACAGTTTGGCTTCAACTTTTAAATATTATAACTCCTCTTTTTCTCATTTATAAAGTAGCCAGAAGAGTAAAACAAAACGAAGACGGGTGCCATTGTCATTTACTACCCTTTTGTTTCATGTATTATCTGTGTTTTCATATATTTCATAGTAAGAACTTTAAATTTTTACTTTTGGCAGTTTTAAAATGGAATGATATTTATCATGCTCCACAAGGAGTTAAAAAAACTAAAAAGAATTTTAAAAATCCTCTTTATTCTCTTTGGGTTTTATTTTCTTTCTCCCTCATGTCTCTATTTCAACCCTCATCTTCTTAACCCCAATTCTGTTCCTTTCTATGATTTAGATTATTTTAAGTTTCACCCACAGTGACAAGTGGCAGGACTATCTTTTTGGGTCAAGATTATTTTGTTTTGCAAAATTCTCACAGATTTCTTCCGTGCTGCTACAAATGATAGAATTTTCTTTTTATAAAGGACTTGTCATACTTTACTCTATATGTGTAAGATGCAACATTTTATCAATTCTTCTTTTGATGACATATATTGCCTTTTACAAATTGACTGTTATGAATCCTTACTGCAGTGACTATGAGTAGAGATATCACTGCAACACATTAATGTCCAGTGAGTCTTTGAAATTAGGATTGCTAGACCACATGGTCATTCTAACATCAGCCTTTTAAGGAACCTCCATACAGTTTTTTTTTTTTTTTTTTTTTTTTAATGGTTGCTTTAGAAGTTGCAACTATCCCTCTTTCTATACCACTGCCCACATTTGGTGACTTTTATGAGGTGATTTCTAACCATGAGTTTGGTTTACATTGTCATAATTATTAGTATTATCAAACAGTCTTTTATGTATCTACTACTTTAGTTTTAAAATAAGAAATGTACATCCCTGGAGCTCTTGTCTCTAGCTGCATATGTATCAAAAGATGGCCGACTAGGAAAGAGAGGCCCATTGGACACGCAAACTGTACATGCCCCAGTACAGGGGAACGCCAGGGCCAAAAAAATGGGAATGGGTGGGTAGGGGAGTTGCGGGGGGGGGGGGGCGGGGGAGGGTATGGGGGACTTTTGGGATAGCATTGGAAATGTAATTGAGGAAAATATGTAATAAAAAATATTTTAAAAGAAGAAGAAGAAGAAGAAGAATGAAGCTAATGATTAAAATAGCTTGAAGGCAAACAAAAGGTTTCTAATTTTAACTTGTCTAGGATAATGCATCCTCCTAAAAGTACAAATTGTTACTAGTGGTCTTCAAATAAACTAGTTTTTCTATCAGATTTTGAATCACTTTAATGTACAGCTATAGAATAATATTTATATAAGCATGGAATACTGATAACAAAATAAAAATTCAAGTGAAAAAAAAAGAAATGTACATTCAAGTTCAAATATTTTGTTCACTATTTAATTCATTATTGTTTATAACAATTTTGAAATACTGTTATATGGAATATTATCTTTTTATCAATGGCATTGCCATGGTTATTTTCTCCCAATTGATAGTATGTTTCTGCACTGTGTTAATTGATATTCACCCAGAAGAATAAATTTGCATACCCTATGCAAAGTTTAAATGCATCATGAAAACAAAAAACATAGCACAATGTCTAAAACTGTAAAAGTTTAGAAACCTCTGAATATTTGGATGGATGATGATTTCAAAGGCAGAACTCAAAAAGTTTAGATAGAAAAGAAAATTAAATAAACAGAATGCAGCAACAAAATAAAGGCACTTACAGCTTTTCAATAGCAAGCAACTCATGCCTTTTTTTTTAAAACCACAAATCAAGCATTACTTGAAGATTAACTAGGTATTTGTTTTTTCAATTATTATTATATTTTATTTTTTAAAACTCGACTGCATATAATTGACTAAATGAGTACAAAAGGATGAGAGAAGAATGAAAGGTTAATATGATCAACTTTACACATGAAAACAAATATCCAGTGTTTTTTAAAGAACCTAATTGAATTTATAGGTAATGAAGAAAGTAATAATCCATGGGATAATATATTTCATTACTGTATTTCCTCTCCATGATAATCCTAATGGTTAAACTCTGCTTTGATTCCTAAAATTTCTTAATCCCTAAGATTCCCCTCCAATATCTACTTGACATACTATGTGCTGAATTCCATTGTCAGTTTTCAGTTGATTGAACCACACTTTATTAGATGTTCCTTTTTATATAAAACACCCAGAGCCAGGCAGTGGTGGTGCAAGCCTTTAATCCCAGCACTTGGGAGGCAGAGGCAGGTGGATTTCTGAGTTCTAGGCTAGCCTGGTCTACAAAGTGAGTTCCAGGACAGCCAGGACTACACAGAGAAACCCTGTCTCAAAAACAAAACAAAACAAAACAAAACAAAACAAAACAAAACAAAACAAAACCAAACAACCAAACAACCAAACAAAACACCCAGAAATAGAGCCAGTGTTGAGATCTCAACTTCTATTTAATTGGCGGTAATGATCCTCTTTTTCTTAGCACATTATTAGCCTTACCTATAGATAATTATGATTATTGACTGAGAAATCCTTACTTAAAAGTACTGGAGCAGCACCTCCAAATAAAATAATGTATAATAAATTATATCTTTTATTTCACTGGTAATTCAATACATTTTCTTTAATTAATGTGAAAATGACTTAATTTTGTTAACTCTTTCTCAATAATTTGGGGTGAATTTATCAATATAATTTTTCTAGCTTAGTAAATTAACAATCGAACTCTTTCATCTTTTTCTATCTAATTCATAAAATAAATATATGGTAGTTTATTTTAAATACCATCATATAAAATCAAATTAAATTTGAGAAGATTATAAAGTCTATACTGTTATAGAAGTAAGGTAGTTTATTACAAAAATATTTGTTAAAAGTAGGCAATACCATAAACCAAAAGTAGATATGCTAATTAGTCAACTGAAAATTAGATTTAGTAATCTTTTGAACAATTTTCATATATGCTGTATAAAATATATTTAAATATATAATCTATAAATTATGGATAATATATAACATAATATTATATATCATTTATAAATTATAAAATATATCCAAGTATCTTATATATCATATATAAATTTCATAGTATGTACAAAAATTATATATTAAAATAATATATAATTATATATAACATATATGATATGCATTATATAACTTTATATAATATGTACAAAATTATATATATATGATATATGTATATATTTAAAGATGAACAACAGCAATATTTAACTTCAAGGAAGATACTAACTTGAGCTGGGGATATTTACAGCATCAGAAGTTTCCAGGGCTGTGAATGGTAGATTCTTTGACAGCATAAGTCTAGAGACCTGACTTAGAGTGGGAGGAAGGACTCTACAAGAGGATAATTTGGCAGATTCCGAGGATGGAAAGGGTAGATCTTTGAAGTGAAATGCCAGAAAAATCATGAACCGGGTGAAGAAGATTCACTTAAGGTGTGTCAGAGATTACCCAGCAATAACTGTTGAGAGCTGTAGTGGGTAGAGAGGAGACTTGACAGGAAAATGGGCTCTAGAGTGCTCGACATCCAATAGAAATAGAGATTCAAGGAGTAAGCTGGGTTTAATTTCAAAAACAAAAACAAAACCAGGAAAAGCACTTACATTAGTTTCAGAATATTTTCTAGAGGATTTTGTGAAGAATATTGTGTCTTGGTAACAAAACTGACTTGACTCTACCTAAATGGAAGCAAAAAGAAAAAAAAAAATATGTTGTTGCTCTCAGTTTTGTGCCCACAAACACAAATCCACATTCTCCTGAGATTAAATAAGCAGTGTGATGAGTGTCTACAGCTTAAGCTGAAAATCAGAAAAGAACATCAGAATAAAGTACATTTAAAACAAAAAAAAAACTGGTAAAATTCTACTTACTACTTCATTTGCTCCTTTAACATCATCTGAGACTAGTAGTCAAGAATATATTTTCTTCACACTATACTCTGTGTACTGACAATGGGAGAGAAAATTTGGGAGATCTGACTCCCAATTATGAATATATTCTCTCTTTACAATAAAAATATATAATCTAGCAGTTATTTAATTATTTAGCTTTCTTGTCAGTCCATTTACATGTTGATAATTCTAAAAGTCTATGTATTTAAACAAAAAAGAAACTAAAAATTTTGAACTCTAGATTTTAGAACAAACCTATCTTTCTAAAAAGTTCTTGCTTTTACATATATTTAAATATGTGTGTGTACATGCATGTGTGCATGAGTGTGTGTGTGTGTGTGTGTGTGTATGCATGTTTGCATGAGTATATGTGGATGAGTAAATGTTCCATGCATGTGGAAAGGTACAGGGTGTGAGAGTCATTTCTTTCCCCTACCATGTTGGTTCTTTGTGTCAAATCCAGGCTATAGCCATGGCCACAAGTTTCTTTACTTAATGAGCCAGTCTTGTAGTCCCAAATCCACCTTAATTCTAGCCTTTATTTTAACTTTACAGCTAACTGCATTATAGAAAAGGAATTCAATATCTTGAGGGTTGATTTAATCAGCTTTCAAAATATTCTTCTGATTTGAAATGCATTAAAATGTTCCTTTAATACTAAAAAACAAACAAACAAACAAACAAACAAACCAAAAAATATTCTCCTGATAACCTCCAACATCAGAAAGACATTATTAACAAGCCACTTAAACACCAACCTTAAGAGATGGTCTTGACTCATGCCTCTCACTTTCCAAATACTAGAAGTCAGTCATTCTCCAGGTCTGTACCTCCATCCACTCTGCCACCCCACCCCGATTCAGTTTCTTTATGACCTGTACGAACTGCCATCCTTGCATCTCCAGCATGCTAACCACTCACAGTAACACTGGAGTTGTTGCAATCCATTTTTCCATTTCTGTAATAAAATGTTGGCAAGTCTCTGCATGAAAAAGAGAATAATCATAAATTCTGTTCATCTGTAATACACATTCCAATCTTTTCACATGAGCTAGCACTCACTAATTCCTCTTTCTTGTTTATACATGCAATAAATATTCATCAAATATATAGCAAAACGTACATATTGCTGTAAGCCAATATTTCTATGTCTAGTTGTAATAGATAATTTTCCCTCCAGGGCATACCTTCTCTTGAAAGTTAGTAATGTAATTTAGTTGGTAAACTGCTTAGCATGAGAGTGAGGACCAGATGCAAAAATCTAGGCTTAGGGTTAGGTCTTCCATATCCCTGAGCTAGGGTAGAAGAGAGAGAATCTCTGGGCTTCTCATTCAGTCATTCTAGCCTCATTAGTGAGCGAGTCTCAGGTTCTAGTGAAAGTCTCTGCCAAAAAGAAAGGCAAGTTTTCCACTGCTGGGGAATGAAACCCAAGGCTGATCTGTAGCTTCCACCCACTTGCATACACATGTATGTGCACCTATGCACACACATGCACTCAAAGACTCATGTATGTACATAAGCAGGCACATGCATTCACACACAGAGAAATAAAAAATAGTTTTGTGGGAATAAGTAAAAAAAATTACATTCCAATTAGCCATGTGTCAGGTTTCCCTTTTACCATATCCTTGCAAATATCTGCTGTATTTTTAATCATATTTATTTTGTACTTCTCTGATGGTTAGTTACTTTGAACACTTTTTGCAATTTTTTGAGCATTTGTATTTTATCTTTGAAAATGGGCAGACAGACAGAATAAACATGGGGCTTTTATTCAGCTGATGATTTTGATTTTTAAAACAATTCACATCCCAGGGATACAGAATATTGCTGCAATGGGTTTGATGAAAAAAGTGGGTCTAAATACCTGAGAATAAGAAAGAGTCTCTAATAAAAAGAGTCACTTTATCCTGGGTATGAGGGAAGTACTTTTGTCTATGCTAAGTATATGATAACAAGCCATTAAATAGAGTGTGAAGAGATATTAAAGTGCAATACCCAACAGAAACAAGAGAAAGAAGAGACAGGTCTTTGTCACCTTCAAGCACTAAAATGCCTAGATCCACTCTACAAAGTGAGCATCTTCCCTCCATCCAAAGAAACACAGGGCACAGCAAAGCACCTGGAGGCTTCAGCATCACTCCATTTGCAGAGTCATTTTTAAGAGAATGAAATTGAAATTCTACAAATATATATGAGAAAATGCAAGGGTTCTCAATAATGTTAAACAAATTTGAAAACAAATAAAATGAGCACAGTGAGCATTTGTTTACTTGCCAAAATAAAGACAGGCATACTCTAATACATGTAATTATTGAATCTACTTCATCCATATCCTCCACTTTGCAGATGAAGAGGCTTAATACAGGCTGAGGTCCCAGTCTTGTACCTCCATCTCTTCCAACAGGAAAATTTTATCTCATTCTTCAGAGAACAGATGTAATAGTTTATGTGGAAGTACTAATCCTCTCATTAGAAACAGAGGCCAGGGAATAAGAGCCTATTGTTTCACAGGCATTTTTAAAAGCTAAAACAACTACTTTATCTACTTACTATTATATTTGTTCCATCTCTTGTTACACTTCAGAGCTTTTAAGAGAATTTAGGGGATTATTTCTCTGAATCTGGTTTTATGTCCTCTTATCTAGGTTATGATTTACTCCTGTTACCTCCAGTCAACATGGTTTCACCCACTTTCTAGAAATTCTGCCACAAGTCTTATCTCCCCATGACTACTACTGTAGAGGAATATTAATCCAGCATGGCTACTCTAACAAGGGATAACATCCAAATACCTTCTAGGTCTGTGTGATAATGACCGGAATACAGATGCACATCTTTTCTATCATTTCATATAGACATCAAAAATGAGAAGGGATAATTAATGTAATCAATCATACAATTCTGGGTATTTCCAGGAATGTCATATGCTTTAGTGAGCATCATCTAGGGTATTAAAAGAACACCCAACTCAAACTCAGACATGTTAAATCAGAAGTGACGACCTGGAAATTGCTGATCCACACTTCTAAAGAATTCCAGGAGATCTTAATGGGTAAGCCCATGTCTTAGTCAGGGTTTTTATTCCTGCAGAAAACATCATGACCAAGAAGCAAGCTGGGGAGGAAAGGGTTTATTCAGCTTATTACACTTCCGCATTGCTGTTCATTACCAAAGGAAGTCAGGGCAGGAGCTCACACAGGTCAGAAACTTGGGGGTATAAGCTGATGCAAAGGCCATGGGGGGTGCTGCTTAGAGGCTTGATGGATTACTTCACCTGGCTTGCTCAGCATGCCTTCTTATAGAACCTAGAACCATCAGCCCAGGGGTGATACCACTCACAATGGGCTTCCCCCCTCCCCTGATCACTAATTGAGAAAATGCCTTACAGAGAGAAGCATTTCCTCAATTCAGGCTCTTTTCTCTGTGAAACTACAGCTTGTATCAAGATGACACATAAAACCAGTAAGTCCAGTATATATTCCTAAATCTGTCAGGACAGACATTTTGCTTGCTCTGGCAGCTGATGCTTTCTATATAGATAAATTAAGGATTATTGAATTACAGTGCTCTGAAATTTCAGAGTATAAAAATTAAGATCAGTTACTGAGTCTTAATTCTCTTAGGCGTTATAGAATTAGATAACACATATACATGCATATTCATATGTACACACATGTATACACACATTCATATATATTTATTTTTCAATTCCTTTGTAACTAACATACATTAGAAAACAACCTGATTCATGTGATTTTGTGAACTGTTTCCTTTTCCTGTTCATTGTTCAAGTGTATACACACATATCTAATCTGCAATCATGCCTAAAATCCTTCTCTTGTTTTCATGCATACAATAGTTTTTTTTTAACATTTTAATTTACATTGTAAGATTTTCAATCATCAGGCTGCATCACCATACAGAACATAGGATTGTGTTGGATGAATTCCCTCATCTTCTCTCTCCTCTCACTTTTTTTTAATGGGATAATAAATTGGTTTAGTGTATCTGCAGTAGTTTGGCACATTATAATGAATAAACTGACAGCCCAGAGCAGAATTTCACCCTGGAAAAATGACTCACCGAGCTATAAATACATTGGGAGCTCCCAGCAAGGTGCTGAGGAATCACACAGCAGAGGTTTTCTGTTAGGAGGATGCTGGGTTCAGAAAAGTCATCGGAGAGGTGCAGTGTTGGGAATGAACAGCAAGTGTGTGATTATCCATGCATGTTTGTACATCAGTATAAATGTATAAATATGGATGCTTTCTGCAGATCTTACTGATGATCAAAATAAGAGCATCTTCCTCTAACTATGTCATGCTTGATCCACAGTCTTATTGAACTGAGCTGCCCTCACATCATCCTTTTGATGGATAAGCACTGAAGTTGAGCAACTCCCTGTGGTCTGCTGCAGGGAGAGAGACATGCTTTTACTTTACAATAGGCCTATAGTATCAGCTCATTACAACACAGAATGAGTCACATTTTCTCAACACTGCTTGGAAGCCAAAATGTAAATCAAAGAATAATGTTTTTCCATTATAGCATCTTTTTCACTGTGGTATAATGAACATGTCATAGCACTATCTATCATGATCATTTTCAAGCATGCAGTTCAGTAGGGTTAAATATCTTCACACTCATGAACAACAAATTTTCAGGACGTTTTTATCTTTCAGAACTAAAACCGTACACCAGAAACACCAACTCCATGTTGCCCCCACCTAAGTCCCTGGGTATCACTCTCTTTGTGGTTTTATGAATTGAACCTTGTAAGATACCTCACACCAGTAAGATCATATATTTCATTTTTGGTCGGGTTTAATGTAGTTAGTCCCAAGATGCACCTTGCTATAGCATGCATTAGAATTTCAAACACCACTTTTAAGCCTGTACAATATTCTTCTAAATGTTATATTTCATTTAATCATTCATTCCATAATGGGTTAGTACCTTGCCTCCATATTTCTACTGTTGTAAACACTGCTATAACTGCTTCTGTAGTAGATATGGGGTTGGAAAAAGGAAGAAAGCTTAATGCAGGTGAAAGGGTGACTATAGGAGGAGATGGGGAAAGAAGAATTAATGTTTTCAATACACATTGCATTAAACCTTTAAAGGGTTATTAAAACATTTGTTTAGAGCAAAGAACAATAACAGTTCCTAACAGACTCCAGGAAGTCTTTAGGAATGTTACCTGTATCAATTTTCTTCCCAATGCTATGACAAAAAGCCTGATAATAAGGAATTTCAGTGTTTATAGAGATGGCTGAGTGATTGCTGAAGGGACCCTGTTATAGCTGTCTCATATGAGGCTATGCCAGTGCCTGGCAAATATAGAAATGGATGCTCACTGTTATCTATAAGATGGAACACAGAGACCCCAATGGAGAAGCTAGAGAAAGCACATAAGGAGCTGAAGGGGTCTGCAATCCTATAGGTGGAACAACAATATGAACTAACCAGTACCCCCAGAGCTCATATCTCTAGCTGCATATGTAGCAGAAGATGGCCTAGTCGGCCATCACTGGGAAGAGAGGCCCCTTGATATTGCAAACTTTATATGCCCCAATACAGGGGAATACCAGGGCCAAGAAGCAGGAGTGGGTGGGTAGGGGAGGAGGGCAGAGGGAGGGTATAGGGAGCTTTCGGGATAGCATTTGAAATGTATATAAAATAAATATCTAATAAAAAATAAAATAAGAAAAAATAAAACTGCTGTAATGAGAGAGAGAGAGAGAGAGAGAGAGAGAGAGAGAGAGAGAGAGAGAGGAGAACTGGCTGCTCTCCTAGAGGATCATGGTTCAATTCCTAGAACCCACATGGGGTATCTCACAAGTTTTAGTAACTCCAGTTTCAGGGCTTCTGGTACCCTCATACATACATACATACATACATACATATATACATACATACATACGTACATACAGGCAAAACACCAACATGCAAAAACGGAGAAGCAATCACATATTAAAAAAAAAAACCCAGGAAGTTAAAGCAATAAATATTTTTCTTACTTACTGTTATGTAGGGTTTTGTTCCATCCTCATGGGTCAGTAGTGAGGCAGTGCACTATGTTGAGGCATAAAGTTGCTTATCTCTGACACTTTGGAGAAAGAAAGGAAAGGGAAGGAGGCCAGAGGAGAGGGGCCAAACACCATATCTCCCTTTCAAAGGAGCACTCCACTTAGGCCTTGGATCCTAACAGCTCATTAGAAATGAACTGAGTTATCCAGTTTTGGTGGTGCATGGGTAGAATTTTCTGAAAGAGCCAAAGACCAAAGATAAGAGTATCACTGCTTGTAGTTTATCCTCGAAATGAATTCATGGAAAGATTAATTCATTGTTAATACTAGCATTCTCAGGGGTCAGTTAACTCCCAAATGCAGTGCTATCTCAATTTGAGAACCAAACTTTTATTTAAAATAAGAAAATTCATAAGGAATCTCTTAAGTCCAAACTATAACATTAATTTTCCTGTAGACCCTTCCCAGATTATATAACAGAATTCCACCCTCTAAAAGGAAATTGCTACTTGACAAAAGACATTTATTTGTCCACTATGCATATGAACATTTGCCTGCATGTCTGTGTAAGTACTTCTGTTCAGTTTTATGGGCTGTCTAATATTCCTCAAACAGATTTCACTGGGTTTTATTCCTTGTATTCTAAGAATCTGATCAGATATTATGGCCTTAATCTTATTAATAAGAGGTAAATGGCATATCAATTATGCAGAGCTGTAACACTTCTCTGTTTTTTTTAAATATTTGGTTGATGAGGACAAAATATTGAAATACATAGAACAGGTCAATAATTTTGAAAGCATGGAGAGAAGTTACAAGCAGGCAGGGTTAGTGCAAATGATAGCATGCTAGAGTTTACTGATGATTAGGCATTTCTTCAGAGAAGAGAAACAGCTGAATGTTTTCTCCATAATTTATGGTATAATTTATTTTAGCCTTGTCTTTGTTCTGGAGCTGTCATTTTTGCATTTTGATTTGCTCAAGTTTAATTGCTTTCTAAACAATTTGCCATTTTACTAAATTGTCCCAGATTTAATAGCTTAAGAGCTATCAACAATACACCACAAATGTACTCTAGCACAGAAAGCAAGGGCAGGTAGATGATGCTATCTTGCTTGAAAGCAAACTGAAGTGGTCCTTATAAGATTTGGCCTTATGTTATTAGATAGCAATATTTACATTTGTGAATAGTCTAGTTTTCTTTCTCCATATCATCTTTGAGGAATTATCTGTTAAATATGATAAATTAAATTTTGATTGAAACATTCAAAGAAAATTGACATCAGACTGGACAAACATGTAGTAAACTGGAAAATAATTGACAGCATGTACATTTTAAATTTTAATGTGGAAGTTACAAGACTGTGCATATATACCAGGTATTTTTATAAAAGATTCATTTAAATTGAATTAAGAACATCTGCAGCTTAGTCAGAACTATTCTAGACATAAGGATACAAAAATATATATGACATGGTCCCTTATTTTGAGGCAAAATATGTTGGTATGGAGTACCAGTAGCTATTGAAAGCACCAGATTAAGATAAAGAGGCTTACTATCAGCACAGTAATTGCACACTGCCAACTTTTTAAAATGCTATTTGGAAGGCTGAGTGGACTGTACTGCAAAGCAGCTGCTGTCAATGAAGTAGGCAGCCACAGGGCTGGCACCACAGCAGCTGTGTTAAGTCCAGAGAGTTATCTAAAACAAGAATACAGTGGACAGCCCCATGATCCCCAGAGAAGATACAACTTCCAGGTGTTATAACATGCCCAAGATCTTAGGATTCTATGATCCCAGGAGCTTGGTCACACCAGGATCTCAGGGTGTCAGAGAAAGCTTCACTGCCAAGAACTCTGACACACCCAGGATCTCAGATTCACAGGATCACAGAATCACAGAGAAAGCTGCACTCTGAGGAGTCCTGAATCAACCGGGATTACAGGAAGGACAGACTCCAATCAGATATATTGAGGACAGCAAGCACTTGAGATAATCAGATGGCAGGAGGCAAGTATAAGAACAGAAGCAACAGAAACCAAGGTTACTTGGCATCATCAGAACCAAACTCTCCCACCATAGCAAGTACTGGATACACCAGGAAAGCAAGATACAGATTTAAAGTCACTTCTCATGATGATGATGGAGGACTATAAGAAGGAAATAAATAACTCCCTTAAAGAAATACAGGAGAACACATCCAAACAGGTGAAAGAATTGAACAAAACCATCTAAAAATGGAAGTAGAAACAATAAAGAAATCAAAAAGGGAGACCTCTCTGAAAATAGAAAATCTAGAAAAGTAGTAAGGAGCCACTGGTGCAAGCATAACCAAGAGAATACAAGAGATAGAAGTGAGAATCTCAGGTGCAGAAGATACCATGGAAAACATTGACACAACAATCAAAGAAAATTCAAATGCAAAAAGATCCTAACTCAAAACACCCAGGAAATCCAGGACACAATAAGAAGACCAAACCTAAAGATAATAGGTATAGAGGAGAAGGAAGATTTCCAACTTAAAGGGCCAGTAAATATCTTCAAGAAAATTATAGAAGGAAACTTCACCAACCTAAAGGAAGAGATGCCCATGGACATACAAGAAGCCTACAGAACTCCAAATAGACTGGCCAGAAAAGAAATTGCTTCTGACACATAATAATCAAAACACCAAATGAACAAAACCAAGAAAGAATATTAAAAGCAGTAAGGGAAAAAGGTCAAGTAACATATAAAGGCAGATCTATCAGAATTACACCTGACTTCTCCCCAGAGATAATGAAAGCAAGAAGATCCTGGGCAGGTGTCATACAGACCCCAAGAGAACACAAATGCTAGCCTACGCTATTATACCCAGCTAAATTCTCAATTACTATAGATGGAGAAACTAAGGTATTATAGAACAAAACAAAATTTATACAATATCTTTCCACAAATCCAGCCCTTCAAAGGATAATAAAGGGGAAACTTTAACACAATGAGGGAAACTAAGCTCAAGAAAAAGCAAGCAAGTAATCTTTCAACAAACTTAAAGAATTTAGCCACATGAACAGAATTCCAATTCTAACAACAAAAATAAAAGGAAGCAACAACGACTTTTCCTTAATATCTCTTAATATCAATGGACTCAATTCCCCCTAAAAAGACATAGACTAACAAACTGGTTACATAAACAGGATCCAAATTTTTGCTGCATATAAGAAACTCACATCAGGGACAAAGACAGCCATAACCTTAGAGTAAAGGGCTGGAAAACAATTATCCAAAAAATAGTCCCAAGAAACAAGCTGGAGTAGCGATTGTAATATTGAATAAAATTGACTTTCAACCAAAGTTCTCAAAAAAGAGAAGGAGGAACACTTCTTACTCATCAAAAGTAAAATTTACCAAGATGAACTCTCAATTCTGAATATCTATGCTCCAAATGGAAAAGCAGCCACATTCATTCAAGAAACTTTGCTAATACTCAAAGCACACATTATACCTTACTCAATAATAGTGGGAGACTTCAACACCCCACTCTCATCAATAGACAGATCCTGGAAACAGAAATTAAACAGAGACACATTGAAACTAACAAAAGTTATGAAACAAATGGATTTAACAGATACCTATAGAACATTTCATCCTAAAACAAAAGTATATACTTTCTTCTCAGCACCTCATGGCACCTTCTCCAAAATTGACCATATAATTGGTCACCAAACAGGCCTCAGCAGATACAAAGATATTGAAATAATCCCAAAAATCCCATCTGATCACCATGGACTAATACTGATCTTCAATAACAACATAAATAATAGGAAAAAGACATACATGTGGACACTGAACAACACTCTACTCAATGATAACTTGGTCAAGGAAGAAATAAAGAAAAAAACTAAAGACTTTAATTTAATGAAAATGAAGCCACAACATACCCAAACCTATGGGACACAATGAAAGCAGTCCAAAGATGAAAACTCATAGGTCTAAGTGATACCAAAACAAAACAAGAGCAAGCTACACTAGCAGCTTGACAGCACACCTGAAAGCTCTAGAATAAAAGAAAGCAAATTCACATTCACCCAAGGGAAGTAGCCTGCAGGAAATAATTAAACTAAGGGCTGAAATCAACCAAGTGGAAACAAAAAGAAGTATACCAAGAATCAACTAAACACGGAGCTCTTTTTTTTTTTTTTTTGAGAAAATAAATAAAATAGATAAACCCCTACCAGACTAAGTAGAGAGCGCACAGGGACAGTATCCTAATTAACAAAATCAGAAATGAAAAGGGAGACGTAACAACAGAATCTGAGAAAATCCAAAAAGTCATCAGATTCTACTACAAAGGCTATACTCAACAAAACTGGAAAACCTGGATGAAATGGGCAATTTTCTAGACAGGTAACAGGTACCAAGGTTAAATCAGGATCAGATTAATGATCTAAACAGTCCCATTTCCCCTAAATAGAAACAGTCATTAATAGTCTCCCAACCACAAAAAGCCCAGGACCAGATAGGTTTAGTGCAGAGTTCTATCAGACCTTAAAAGAAAACCTAATTCCAATTCTCCTCAAACTATTCCACAAAAGAAACAGAAGATACTCTACCCTATTTGTTCCATGATGCTACAATCACTCTAATACCTAAACCACACAAATACACAACAAAGAAAGGGTACTTCAGACCAATTTCTCTTATGAATATCAATGCAAAAATATTCAATAAAATTGTTGCAAACTGAATCCAAGAACACATCAAAACCATCATCCATCATAATCAAGTAGGCTTCATTCAAGGGATGCAAGGATGATTCAATATACGGAAATCCATCAACGTAATCCACTATATAAACAAACTCGATGACAAAAACCACATGATCATGTACAAAACTCAAGTCTAAGTGGATCAAAGAACTCCACATAAAGCCAGAGACTCTGTAACTTATAGAGGAGAAAGTGGGGAAGAGCCTCGAAGATATGGGCACAGGGGAAAGATTCCTGGATAGAAAACAAATGGCTTGTGCTGTAAGATTAAGAATCAACAAATGTTACCTCATAAAATTCCAAAGGTTCTGTAAAGCCAAGGGCACTGTCAATTATACCAAAAGGCAACCAACAGATTGGGAAAAGATCTTTACCAATCCTAAATCCAATAGGGAGTAATATCAAATATACATAAAGAACTCAAGAAGTTGGACTCCAGAAAACTAAACAACCTTATTAAAAAATGAGGTACAGAGCTAAACAAAGATTTTTCAACTTAGGAATACAAAATGGCTGAGAAGTACCTAAAAACATGTTCAGAATCCTTAATCATCAGGGAAATGCAAATCAAAACAACCCTGAGATTTCACCTCACACCAGTCAGAATGGCTAAGATAAAAAATTTGGCTGATAGCAGATGCTGGCGAAGATGTGGAGCAAGAGGAACATTCCTCCATTGCTGGTGGGACTGCAAGCTGGTACAACCACTCTGGAAATCACTTTGGCAGTTCCTCAGAAAATTGTACATAGTTCTACAGGAAGATCCAGCAATACCACTCCTGGGCATATGCCCAAAAGAGGCTCCAACTGTAATAAGGACACATGCTGCACTATGTTCATATCAGCCTTATTTATAATAGCCAGAAGCTGGAAAGAACTCAGATATTCCTCAACAGAGGAATGGATACAGAAAATGTGGTATATTTACACAATGGAGTACTACTCAGCTATTAAAAAGAATGAATTTATGAAATTCCTAGGCAAATGTATGGACCTGGAGGGCATCATCCTGAGTGAGGTAACCCAATCACAAAAGAACACACATGATATGCATTCACTGATAAGTGGATATTAGTCTGGATGCTCAGAATCCTTTTTAGAAGGAGGAACAAAATACCCATGGAAGGAGTTACAGAGACAAAGTTTAGAGCAAAGCCTTAAGGAACTTAAGGAACTTGTGGCTCTAGGTGTATATGTAGCAGAGGATGGCCTAGCCAGTCATCAATGGGAGGAGAGGCCCTTGTCCTGTGAAGGCTCTATGCTCCAGTATGGGGGAATACCAGGACCAGGAATGGGAGTGTGTGGATTGGGGAGCAGGGGTAGGGGTAGGGGACAGGTGGATTTTGGAAGGGGAACTAGGAAAGGGGATAACATTTGAAATGTAAATAAAGAAAATATCTAATAAAAAATTAAAAAACAAAAACAAAAACAAAAAACAAAATAAACAAAGATTTGGACTCAAGCCACCTAGTGGCCTGTTAGCATTTGCTACATGTTGTAAATGGGCAACATGATCCTAACTTCTCTGAGTTTCTGCTTCTTCTCCGACAAGACTATGTAGAGCAATATCTGTCAGGAAGAATGACATTGAGAAGAAGAGAGGAAATATTGATTAGACAGTCACTACGAAAGCACAATAATTTACATGACAGTCATTCAAGTTCACAGTCCTATAAGGTAGTCTGTCCCTATGACTGTATGTGAGTACACTGTCACTCTCTTCAAACACACCAGAAGAGGGTATTAGATTCCATTACCAATGGTTGTGAGCCACCATGAAGTTGCTGGGGATTGAACTCAGGACCTCTGGAAGAGGAGTCAGTGCTCTTATCCACCAAACTATCTCTCCAGTCCCTGATGAATATATTTTTGAGTTCAATGGAGTCAGGTATTATTATCTCAGACAATATCATTGTTAATGCTAGGTTCAATTTATCTTTGATACAAGACTACACCGAGATAACATTTTTAACCTGAGGAAAACTAAGGATAATTTGGTTAGAAAAATACTCTTTAAATATTTGCATAAATAAATACTCTAGTCTCTTTCCACTATGATACAAATAAGAAAGTGGAATTAACAAGTGGAAAGAAATTATAATAGATATTGGCTTATGATCTGAATGACTAATATTAAATGGAAAATGAGTTTGTGAATATTTTCTACAGATAGTTTAATTAATGATATCAATCCAGTCTCTGAATGTATGCATACACATGTATACAATTGAAATAAATGAACAGTCCCCTGATGGAATCACTTTTATTTTTTCCATTCATCACTTTATTACCTTTTCCATGGATTTAACATTTAGATATCTGTTCAAATGAAAAGTCCATATATATGTGATGTGTGTATTAAAATCATTATATTTACTAGAATAATGAATTATAAGATTAACAGTGTAAATACCTGCTTAAGCGCTGTGTCTATGCACAGGAGTCAATTTAAAGCTTTCTAATATTATCTTTCATTTTGAATTAACATGATACATTTTAATGATCAAAAAAAGACATGGATTGGCAATGGGCAGCAATGTGTGTGTTTGTGTGTGAGTGTGTGTATGTGTGTGTGAGTGTGTGTGTGTGTGTGTGTGTGTGAGATGTATTGTTATTAGAATCCACAGCTCAATATTTACTACTTATTTAGCAAATGATATAAATGAAGCATATTACTTCTTATATCTCTAAGGGAATTTAATATCTTGATGTTTAAGTATTGCTTAATCAATTTTAGGCTAAAATCTTACAGATGAAATGAAATGAAATGAAATAACAACTACAAAGCTTCATCTTATGTATCTGTGCTGGTTTGTATCTGCTTGGCCCAGGGAGTGGCATTATTAGAAGGTGTGACCCTGTTGGAGTAGGTGTGTCACTGTGGGTATGAGATTTAAGACCCTCCTCCTAGTTGTCTGGAAGCAACCTTCTGTAGCAGCCTTCAGATAAACATGTAGAACTCTCGGCTGGTCCTGCACCATGCCTGCCTGGATGTTGTCATGTTCTGGCCTTTATGATAATGGACTTAGCCTCTGAATCTGTAAGCCAGATCCAATTAAATGTTGTCCTTATAAGAGTTGCTTTGGTCATGGTATCTCTTCACAGCAGTAAAACCCTAAGTCAATACCTTTTCTCTCTGTCTTCTGTAGGTGGCAGAAGTATGTGGAGAACAGCTAAAATAAGCTAATCAGTTACACAAAGCATCATTGAAAACAACGGTTGGGAAGGGCTTTGCCACAGCATATGGGGGAGCCATTATGGTTCCCAGATTCTGCTGAGACTAGTCTGCACAGGTGAGAGTGTGGAATACAAAAGCTAAGAGCTTCTGGGACAGGCAGAAGCCACAGATCTTCTGAGGCAGACAGCTTTTCAGGCACCAGACATCCGGGCACCTTCCCTGCCAGAGGAGAGGTGTCCACCCTCTCCGGGAGGGCTTTGCCAGAGCAATTGGGGGAGCCACCCTGGTTCCCGGATCCTGCTGAGACTAGTCTGCACAGGTGAGAGTGTGAACTACAGAAGATAACAGCTTCTGGGACAGGCCCTGTTTCGGGCGTTCATCTTCTGCCAGGAGGCAGATATCTGGGCACCTACCATGAAAGAGGAGAGCTTGCCTGCAGAGAGTGCTCTAACCACTGAAACTCAGGAGCTAGTCTTCCAGGTCTGCTCATGGAGGCTAATAGAATCATGAGAGGAATACGCACTAACCAGAGACAACTATAACAACTAACTCCAGAGATTACCAAATGGCAAAAGGCAAACGTAGGAATCTTACTAACAGAAACCAAGACCACTCACCATCATTAGATCCCAGCACTCCCACCTCACCCAGACCTGGGTACCCAAAACACCCGAAAAGCTAGACCCGGATTTAAGAGCATATCTCATTATGATGGTAGAGGACATCAAGAAGGACTTTAATAACTCACTTAAAGAAATACAGGAAAACACTGCTAAAGAATTACAAGTCTTTAAAGAAAAACATGAAAACACAACCAAACAGGTAGAAGTCCTTAAAGAAAAACAGGAAAACACATCCAAACAGGTGATAGAAATGAACAAAACCGTACTAGACCTAAAAAGGGAAGTAGACACAATAAAGTAAACCCAAAGTGAGGCAACGATGGAGATAGAAACCCTAGGAAAGAAATCTGGAACCATAGATGTGAGCATGAGCAACAGAATACAAGAGATAGAAGAGAGAATCTCAGGTGCAAAAGATTCCATAGAGAACATCGGCACAACAATCAAAGAAAATGCAAAGTGCAAAAAGATCCTAAATCAAAACATCCAGGAAATTCAGGACAAAATGAGAAGACCAAACCTATGGATAATAGGAGTAGATGAGAATGAAGATTTTTCAACTTAAAGGGCCAGCAAATATTTTCAACAAAATTATAGAAGAAAACTTCCCAAACCTAAAGAAAGACATGCCCATGAACATACAAGAAGCCTACAGAATTCCAAATAGACAGGACCAGAAAAGAAATTCCTCTTAACATATAATAATCAGAACAACAAATGCACTAAGTAAAAATAGAATATTAAAAGCAGTTAGGGAAAAAGTCAGGTAACATATAAAGGCAGGCCTATCAGAATTACACCAGATTTTTCACCAGAGACTATGAAAGCCAAAAGATCCTGAACAGATGTTATACAGACACTAAGAGAACACAAATGCCAGCCCAGGTTACTGTACCCAGCCAAACTTTCAATTACCATAGCTGGAGAAACCAACGTATTCCACAACAAAACCTAATTCACACAATATCTTTCCATGAATCCAGCCCTTCAAAGGATAATAACAGAAAAAAAAACCCAAAAAACAACAACAACAAAAAAAACAAACAAACAAAAAAAAAAACAATACAAGGACAGAAACCATGTCCTAGAAAAAGCAAGAAAGTAATTCTTCAACAAACCTAAAAAAAAAGACAGCCACAAGAACAGAATGCAAACTCTAACAACAAAAATAATAGAAACCAACAATTACTTTTCCTTAATATCTCTTAATATCAATGGACTCAATTCCCCAATTTAAAAAAAAAAAAAACATAGGCTAACAGACTGGCTACACAAACAGGACCCAACACTTTGCTGCTTACAGGAAACCCATCTCAGGAAAAAAGACAGACACTACCTCAGAATGAAAGGCTGGAAAACAATTTTCGAAGCAAATGGTCTGAAGAAACAAGCTGGAGTAGCCATTGTAATATCTAATAAAATCGAATTCCAACCCAAAGTTATTTAAAAAGCAAGGAGTGGCACTTCATACTCATCAAAGGTAAAATCCTCCAAGAGGAACTCTCAATTCTGAATATCTATGCTCCAAATGCAAGGGCAGCCACACTCATTAAGGAAATTTTAGTAAACCTCAAAGCACATATTGCACATTACACAATAATAGTGGGAGACTTCAATACACCACTTTCATCAATGGACAGATCCTGGAAACAGAAACTAAACTGGGTCAAAGTGAATCTAACAGAAGTTATGAAACAAATGGATTTAACAGATATCTACAAAACATTTTCTCCTAAAAAAAGGATAAACCTTCATCTAGCACATCATGGAACCTTCTCCAAAACTGACCATATAAAACACAAACACAAAACAGGCCTCAACAGATACAAAAATATTGAAATTGTCCCATGCATCCCATCAGATCACCATGGACTAAGGCTGATCTTCAATAACAACATAAATAATAGAAGGCCAACATTCAAGTGGAAACTGAACAACACTCTTCTCAATGATACCTTGGTCAAGGAAGGAATAAAGAAAGAAATTAAAGACTTTTTAGAGTTTAATGAAAATGAAGCCACAACATACCCAAACTTATAGGACACAATGAAAGCATTTCTAAGAGGAAAACCTATAGCTCTGAGTGCCTCCAAAAAGAAACTAGAGAGAACACATACTAGCAGCTTGACAACAAGCCTAAAAGCTCTAGAACAAAGGGAAGCAAATTCACCCAAGAGGAGTAGAGGGCAGGAAATAATCAAACTCAGGGGAGAAATCAACCAAGTGGAAACAAGAAGAATTATTCAAAGAATCAACTAAAGAAGGAGCTGGTTTTTTGAGACAATCAACATGAGAGATAAACCCTTATCCAGACTGACTAAAGGACACAGGGACAGCATCCTAATTATCAAAATCAGAAATGAAAAGAGAGACATAACAACAGATCCTGAAGAAATCCAAAACACCATCAGATCCTTCTACAAAAGGCTATACTCAGCAAAACTGGAAAACCTGGCTGAAATGTACAAATTTCTAGACAGATACCAGGTATCAAAGTTAAATCAGGATCAGGTTAAAGATCTAAACAGTCCTATATCCCCTAAAGAAATAGAAACAGACATTAATAGTCTCCCAACCAAAAGAATCCCAGGACCAGATGGGTTTAGTTCAGAGTTCTATTAGACCTTCAAAGGAGATCTAATTCCAGATCTCCACAAACTATTCCACAAAATAGAAGTAGAAGGTATTCTACCCAATTCATTCTATGAAGCCACAATTACTCTGATACCTAAACCACAGAAAGATCCAACAAAGATAGAGAACTTCAATTCCCTTAATTCATAAGAATTTCCCTTATGAATATTGATGCAAAAATCATCAAATAAATTCTTGCTAGCCAAATCCAAGAACACATCAAAACTATCATCCATCCTGACCAAGTAGGTTTCATTCCAGGGATGCAGTGATGGTTAAATATACAAAAATCCATCAACATAATCCATTATATAAACAAACTCAAAGACAAAAATCACATGATCATCTCTTTTAATAGGAGAAAGTATGTGACAAAATCCAACACCCCTTCATGATAAAAGTCTTGGAAAGATCAGGAATTCAAGGCCCATACCTAAATATGATAAAAGCAATCTACAGCAAACCAGTAGCCAACATCAAAGTAAATGGTGAGAAGCTGGAAGCAATCCCACTAAAATCAGGGACTAGACAAGGCTGCCCACTTTCTCCCTACCTATTCAATATAGCACTTTGAAGTCCTAGCCAGAGCAATTAGACAACAAAAGGAGATCAAGGGGATACAAATTGGAAAGGAATAAGTCAAAATATCACTATTTGCAGATGATATGATAGTATATATAAGTGACCCTAAAAATTCCACCAGAGAACACCTAAACCTGGTAAACAGCTTCGGTGAAGTAGCTGGATATAAAATTAACTCAAACAAGTCAATGGCCTTTCTCTACATAAAGAATAAACAGGCTGAGATAGAAATTAGGGAAACAACACCCTTCTCAATAGTCACAAATAATATAAAATACCTTGGCGTAACTCTAACTAAGGAAGAGAAAGATCTGTATGATAAGAACTTCAAGTTTCTGAAGAAAGAAATTAAAGAAGATCTCAGGACATGGAAAAACTTCCCATGCTCATGGATGGGCAGGATCAGTATAGTAAAAATTGCTATCTTGCCAAAAGCAACCTACAGATTCAATGCTATTCCCATCAAAATTCCAACTCAATTCTTCAACGAATTAGAAAGGGCAATCTGCAAATTCATCTGGAATAACAAAAAGCCTAGGATAGCAAAAATTCTTCTCAAGGATAAAAGAACCTGTGGTTGAATCACCATGCCTGACCTAAATCTGTACTACAGAACAATTGTGATAAAAACTGCATGGTACTTGTATAGCGACAGACAAGTAGAGCAATGGAATAGAATTGAAGACCCAGAAATGAACCCACATACCTATGGTCACTTGATTTTTGACAAGGGAGCTAAAACCATCCAGTGGAAAAAAAGACAGCATTTTCAACAAATGGTGCTGGCACAACTGGTGGTTATCATGTAGAAGATTGCGAATTGATCCATTCCTACCTCCTTGTACTAAGGTCAAATCTAAGTGGATCAAGGAACTCCACATAAAACCAGAGACAGTGAAACTTATAGAGGAGAAAGTAGGGAAAAGCCTCAAAGATATGGGTACAGGGGGAAAATTCCTGAATAGAACAGCAATGGCTTGTGCTGTAAGATTGAGAACCGACAAATGGGACCTCATTAAATTGCAAAGCTTCTGTAAGGCAAATGACAAGGTCAATAAGACAAAAAGTCCACCAACAGATTGGGAAGGGATCTTTACCTATCCTAAATCAGATAGGGGACTAATATCCAATATATATAAAGAACTCAAAAAGGTCAAGTCCAGAAAATCTAATAACCCCATTAAAAATAGGGTTTAGAGCTAAACAAAGAATTCTCACCTGAGGAATAATGAGTGGCTGAGAAGCACCTGATAAAGTGTTCAGCATCCTTAATCATAAGGGAAATGCAAATCAAAACAACCCTGATATTCCACTTCATACCAGTCAGAATGGCTAAGATAAAAAATTCAGGTGACAACAGATGCTGGCGAGGATGTGGAGAAAGAGGATCACTCCTCCATTGTTGGTGGGTTTGCAAGCTTGTACAACCACTCTGGAAATCAGTCTGGTGGTTCTTCAGAAAATTGGACATAGTACTACAGGAGGATCCCGCAATACCTCTCCTGGGCATATATCCAGAAGATGTTCCACCTGTAAGAAGGACACATGCTTCACTATGTTTATAGCAGCCTTATTTATAATAGCCAGTAGCTGGAATGAACTCAGATGCCCCTCAACAGCTGAATGGATACACATGAAACTCAAGAATAAGGAAGACCAAAGTGTGGACACTTTGCCCCTTCTTAGAATTGGGAACAAAACACCCATGGAGGGAGTTACAGAGACAAAGTTTGGAGCTCAGACGAAAGGATGCACCATCTATAGACTGCCATACCGGGTGATCCATCCCATAATCACCCTCCAAATGCTGTCACCATTGCATACACTAGCAAGATTTTGCTGAAAGTACCCAGATATAGCTGTCTCTTGTGAGGTCATGCCAGTGCCTAGCAAACACAGAAGTGGATGCTCACAGTCATCTATTGGTTGGATCACACGGCCTCCAATGGAGGAGCTAGATAAAGTACCCATGGAGCTAAAGGGTCTGCAACCCTATAGGTGGAACAACAATATGAACTAACCAGTACCCCCTGGAGCTCGTGTCTCTAGCTGCATAAGGAGCAGAAGATGGCCTAGTTGGCCATCAGTGGAAAGAGAGGCCCCTTGGTCTTGTAAACTTTATATGCCTCAGTACAGGGGAACTCTAGGGCCAAAAAGTGGGAGTGGGTGGGTAGGGTAGTGCGGGGGGGGGGGGTTGAGGGACCTTTGTGATAGCATGGAAATTTAAATGAAGAAAATACATAATTAAAATAAAAAAGAGAGAACAAAGTAAAACAATGGTTATTATGGAAACAGACAGACATACTCCCTTTATCTTTTAAATGTGTCTGTTTCTGATAATTCCCATGGGAGAGATTGACAGGATTCAGTGAGAAAGAACTCATGTTGCATGCCAGTGGTACAAAGATAATACTGTGCCTTGTTTTTCAAAGGATTGTCTCTATCACCTGAAGACTTAACAGAAATGCAAAAGATGAGTCTTATCCAGGACTTATCAAAAACAATGCTTATTTTGCCAAGATGGTAAGGTGGCTTATATGTATATTGCAATTAGAAAAGAAATAGTAATACTGTTTTAATCTCATGTTTCTCTTATGGCTCTATAGTCAAAGAGCTTCTTATTTACACTGAGTAATGCTAAACTTGCTTTTCAAGCTGTTTCCTCTAAGGGTATTAACACCCTTTTGAAGTCCTACCTGTATATGCATCATGTTCCCAAAGATACAGTCAATGCTGTGTTCTACAATTCATTAATTCTCTGCTTACATGACTAAATTTTTTGGTGTACTGTGTCATGAACTGCTATTTCTCTTTTTCATTCCTATCTCCATCAAAAAGTTTGAGACTGGAAACGTAATTCATCTGCTCTTGGTCAGGAAGCATTCTCTCTGATCCAGATGTTTGCGTGATTTCAAACATCAAAGAGGCTGCATCTTACATCTAGAAGCCCAGACTTCAGTTTTAGTTCGTAATAGTCCAGAGGTATAAACATCTTTCATAAATCTTCCTCTTCTATATTCTTCTAAAACTCTGATTCACAGATACAGTTTTATATCTCCATAGGAAACTTTGTACTGAATGATGCTTCTTCCCACTCAAGTCAGAATAGTGTCAGAAGAACAATGTATCAAATGTGCTGTGGAAATCAAATAAGACATTTGAATGGCCAGAGTAGCCAAATAAACTCTATGCAAAATGCAGGTATTAGATCCATTACAGAAGGGTGAAGAGGTATTGAATCACTATTCCATTTCAAGTAGGGCAACACATTGATAGAGGACTGAATAACAAAACTGAATAAATCAAATTTTAAAATTCATGAGGAAATATTCATGAAGTGTAGCAATGGGGCTCATAATGGAGCATAAGGGTATCAACCAAGTGAAATTGAAATTGGTGTTGAATTCTGAGATGAATTTCAATGTTTCCTATAGTGAACTATTTTAAGTAAAAAAAAACGTTGTAGAAAAAAAGTTGAACTCAGCAAAGTTTTCATAGTTAAGCGAAGGCCACTATAATAAACTTGGATCTTAATGTATTATCACTGAAAATAAATGAATAAAGTCACAGTAATTCATGTAATTTGTAGGTGAGAATAATCAATCAATTATCAGTGTGTGTTTCATTCTTTTCAAGAGTGTTGGCAATTGAAAACAAGCCATCAAAAGACAGGAGTTACATGTAATTGTGTGACATATATGCTTGCCTGACACTTGGCTGTAGCTCCATAGAACTTCCCTCTCTAGGAGATGCATCTCTGTACTTCAGCTCTTTCAAACAAACTTCTCACTTTTTTTCCACCAAAGGCTGTATATTCTGTCCTTGTGTCTCTTCTTGATCAGGATAGACAGTGACAGGACACTCCTGGTCATGAGAGTCAGGGTTTTTTTTTTTTTTTTTTTTTCTCCAAAGGTGTTTTTAAAACTTTAAAAATTCCTTTTAATGAAAGATGAAATAGAATGTATTTATTGTTTACAAAAGGTCATTAGAAATATGCATGCATTGTAAAATGGCTAATTAAGTCAAGCTAATTAATGAATATCTTATCTCTCATACTTGTTTGTATGGGGGAAGTCCTCAAATGATCTCACTTCTGTTCATACTACTGAAATCCGTAAAATGTTAGAGTAGGATAGTGGTGAGCAAGGGCTTGTAGGTGTAGGATTTTATAGAGATATTTTGAAAATTTCAGTGAGTGGGGAGTGTTTAGTAATTTTTCAAAACATGAGTTAAGTGCCCAGTGCATACATGAACCAGCTCATAACCTTCTATAATTCTAGCTCCAGGAGATCTGATGACCTCTTTTAGCCTCTGCAGGTATTCATACACACATAAATCTACACATATATATGAATTAAAACTGCTAAACGTTTAGAAAGTAGGTAAAATTTCAGATATTAGTATGTCCATGGTTTCTGTTATATAAAAAATTAACTAGTATTAAGTGTACTTTAGATAGCATGATGAATTATTGAAGGGCCAGATCAAAAGAGAGTCAAAGGTCATTTTTTCAGATCTTGTTTTTCATGTCATAATTGTTTCAACTTCAGACTTCCAGACTGTCTGAAATATTTTCTATTGGACCAATCATTGTTCTCTGCAGGTGTGGCCAAGCCTGCTTGAGAATGATGTCAAGAATCCCATCTGAGCCTTCCGCTCGACTCGAGACTCGAGCCCCGGGCTACCTTGCCAGCAGAGTCTTGCCCAACACCCGCAAGGGCCCACACGGGACTCCCCACGGGACCCTAAGACCTCTGGTGAGTGGAACACAGCGCCTGCCCCAATCCAATCCCGCGGAACCTGAGACTGTGGTACATAGGGAAGCAGGCTACCCGGGCCTGATCTGGGGCACAAGTCCCTTCCGCTCGACTCGAGACTCAAGCCCCGGGCTACCTTGCCAGCAGAGTCTTGCCCAACACCCGCAAGGGCCCACACGGGACTCCCCACGGGACCCTAAGACCTCTGGTGAGTGGAACACAGCGCCTGCCCCAATCCAATCGCGCGGAACCTGAGACTGCGGTACATAGGGAAGCAGGCTACCCAGGCTTGATCTGGGGCACAAACCCCTTCCACTCCACTCAAGCCCCGGGCTACCTTGCCAGCTGAGTCGCCTGACACCCGCAAGGGCCCACACAGGATTCCACACGTGATCCTAAGACCTCTAGTGAGTGGAACACAACTTCTGCCAGGAGTCTGGTTCGAACACCAGATATCTGGGTACCTGCCTTGCAAGAAGAGAGCTTGCCTGCAGAGAATACTCTGCCCACTGAAACTAAGGAGAGTGCTACCCTCCAGGTCTGCTCATAGAGGCTAAGAGTCACCTGAAGAACAAGCTCTTAACAGTGACAACTAAAACAGCTAGCTTCAGAGATTACCAGATGGCGAAAGGCAAACGTAAGAATCCTACTAACAGAAATCAAGACCACTCACCATCATCAGAACGCAGCACTCCCACCCCACCTAGTCCTGGGCACCCCAACACAACCGAAAATCTAGACCCAGATTTAAAAACATTTCTCATGATGATGATAGAGGACATCAAGAAGGACTTTCATAAGTCACTTAAAGAATTACAGGAGAGCACTGCTAAAGAGTTACAGGCCCTTAAAGAAAAGCAGGAAGACACAGCCAAACAGGTAGAAAACATTAAAGAAAAACAGGAAAACACATCCAAACAGGTGATGGAAATGAACAAAACCATACTAGAACTGAAAGGGGAAGTAGACACAATAAAGAAAACCCAAAGCGAGGCAACGCTGGAGATAGAAACCCTAGGAAAGAGATCTGGAACCATAGATGCGAGCATCAGCAACAGAATACAAGAAATGGAAGAGAGAATCTCAGGTGCAGAAGATTCCATAGAGAACATCGACACAACAGTCAAAGAAAATACAAAATGCAAAAGGATCCTAACTCAAAACATCCAGGTAATCCAGGACACAATGAGAAGACCAAACCTACGGATAATAGGAGTAGATGAGAATGAAGATTTTCAACTTAAAGGGCCAGCTAATATCTTCAACAAAATAATAGAAGAAAACTTCCCAAACATAAAAAAAGAGATGCCCATGATCATACAAGAAGCCTACAGAACTCCAAATAGACTGGACCAGAAAAGAAATTCCTCCCGACACATAATAATCAGAACAACAAATGCACTAAATAAAGATAGAATATTAAAAGCAGTAAGGGAGAAAGGTCAAGTAACATATAAAGGAAGGCCTATCAGAATTACACCAGACTTTTCACCAGAGACTATGAAAGCCAGAAGAGCCTGGACAGATGTTATACAGACACTAAGAGAACACAAATGCCAGCCCAGGCTACTATACCCGGCCAAACTCTCAATTACCATAGATGGAGAAACCAAAGTATTCCACGACAAAACCAAATTCACACAATATCTTTCCACGAATCCAGCCCTTCAAAGGATAATAACAGAAAAGAAGCAATACAAGGACGGAAATCACGCCCTAGAACAACCAAGAAAGTAATCATTCAACAAACCAAAAAGAAGACAGCAACAAGAACAGAATGCCAACTCTAACAACAAAAATAAAAGGGAGCAACAATTACTTTTCCTTAATATCTCTTAATATCAATGGACTCAATTCCCCAATAAAAAGACATAGACTAACAGACTGGCTACACAAACAGGACCCAACATTCTGCTGCTTACAGGAAACCCATCTCAGGGAAAAAGACAGACACTACCTCAGAGTGAAAGGCTGGAAAACAATTTTCCAAGCAAACGGACTGAAGAAACAAGCTGGAGTAGCCATTTTAATATCGGATAAAATCGACTTCCAACCCAAAGTTATCAAAAATGACAAGGAGGGACACTTCATACTCATCAAAGGTAAAATCCGCCAAGAGGAACTCTCAATTCTGAATATCTACGCACCAAATGCAAGGGCAGCCACATTCATTAGAGACACTTTAGTAAAGCTCAAAGCATACATTGCACCTCACACAATAATAGTGGGAGACTTCAACACACCACTTTCTTCAAAGGACAGATCGTGGAAACCGAAACTAAACAGGGACACAGTGAAACTAACAGAAGTTATGAAACAAATGGACCTGACAGATATCTACAGAACATTTTATCCTAAAACAAAAGGATATACCTTCTTCTCAGCACCTCACGGGACCTTCTCCAAAATTGACCATATAATTGGTCACAAAACAGGCCTCAATAGATACAAAAATATTGAAATTGTCCCATGTATCCTATCAGACCACCATGGCCTAAGACTGATCTTCAATAACAACATAAATAATGGAAAGCCAACATTCACGTGGAAACTGAATAACACTCTTCTCAATGATACCTTGGTCAAGGAAGGAATAAAGAAAGAAATTAAAGACTTTTTAGAGTTTAATGAAAATGAAGCCACAACGTACCCAAACCTATGGGACACAATGAAAGCATTTCTAAGAGGGAAACTCATAGCTCTGAGTGCCTCCAAGAAGAAACGGGAGACAGCACATACTAGCAGCTTGACAACACATCTAAAAGCCCTAGAAAAAAAGGAAGCAAATTCACCCAAGAGGAGTAGACGGCAGGAAATAATCAAACTCAGGGGTGAAATCAACCAAGTGGAAACAAGAAGAACTATTCAAAGAATTAACCAAACGAGGAGTTGGTTCTTTGAGAAAATCAACAAGATAGATAAGCCCTTAGCTAGACTCACTAAAGGGCACAGGGACAAAATCCTAATTAACAAAATCAGAAATGAAAAGGGAGACATAACAACAGATCCTGAAGAAATCCAAAACACCATCAGATCCTTCTACAAAAGGCTATACTCAACAAAACTGGAAAACCTGGGCGAAATGGACAAATTTCTGGACAGATACCAGGTACCAAAGTTGAATCAGGATCAAGTTGACCATCTAAACAGTCCCATATCACCTAAAGAAATAGAAGCAGTTATTAATAGTCTCCCAACCAAAAAAAGCCCAGGACCAGATGGGTTTAGTGCAGAGTTCTATCAGACCTTCAAAGAAGATCTAATTCCAATTCTGCACAAACTATTTCACAAAATAGAAGTAGAAGGTACTCTACCCAACTCATTTTATGAAGCCACTATTACTCTGATACCTAAACCACAGAAAGATCCAACAAAGTTAGAGAACTTCAGACCAATTTCTCTTATGAATATCGATGCAAAAATCCTCAATAAAATTCTCGCTAACCGAATCCAAGAACACATTAAAGCAATCATCCATCCTGACCAAGTAGGTTTTATTCCAGGGATGCAGGGATGGTTTAATATACGAAAATCCATCAATGTAATCCATTATATAAACAAACTCAAAGACAAAAACCACATGATCATCTCGTTAGATGCAGAAAAAGCATTTGACAAGATCCAACACCCATTCATGATAAAAGTTTTGGAAAGATCAGGAATTCAAGGCCCATACCTAAACATGATAAAAGCAATCTACAGCAAACCAGTAGCCAACACCAAAGTAAATGGAGAGAAGCTGGAAGCAATCCCACTAAAATCAGGGACTAGACAAGGCTGCCCACTTTCTCCCTACCTTTTCAACATAGTACTTGAAGTATTAGCCAGAACAATTCGACAACAAAAGGAGATCAAGGGGATACAAATTGGAAAAGAGGAAGTCAAATTATCACTTTTTGCAGATGATATGATAGTATATATAAGTGACCCTAAAAATTCTACCAGAGAACTCCTAAACCTGATAAACAGCTTCGGTGAAGTAGCTGGATATAAAATAAACTCAAACAAGTCAATGGCCTTTCTCTATACAAAGAATAAACAGGCTGAGAAAGAAATTAGGGAAACAACACCCTTCTCAATAGTCACAAATAATATAAAATATCTTAGCGTGACTCTAACTAAGGAAGTGAAAGATCTGTATGATAAAAACTTCAAATCTCTGAAGAAAGAAATTAAAGAAGATCTCAGAAGATGGAAAGATCTCCCATGCTCATGGATTGGCAGGATCAACATTGTAAAAATGGCTATCTTGCCAAAAGCAATCTACAGATTCAATGCAATCCCCATCAAAATTCTAAGTCAATTCTTCAACGAATTAGAAGGAGCAATTTGCAAATTCATCTGGAATAACAAAAAACCTAGGATAGCAAAAAGTCTTCTCAAGGATAAAAGAACCTCTGGTGGAATCACCATGCCTGACCTAAAGCTTTACTACAGAGCAATTGTGGTAAAAACTGCATGGTACTGGTATAGAGACAGACAAGTAGACCAATGGAATAGAATTGAAGACCCAGAAATGAACCCACACATCTATGGTCACTTGATCTTCGACAAGGGAGCTAAAACCATCCAGTGGAAGAAAGACAGCATTTTCAACAATTGGTGCTGGCACAACTGGTTGTTATCATGTAGAAGAATGCGAATCGATCCATACTTACCTCCTTGTACTAAGGTCAAATCTAAGTGGATCAAGGAACTTCACATAAAACCAGAGACACTGAAACTTATAGAGGAGAAAGTGGGGAAAAGTCTCAAAGATATGGGCCCAGGGAAAAAAATTTCAAAATAGAACAGCAATGGCTTGTGCTGTAAGATCGAGAATTGACAAATGGGACCTCATGAAACCGCAAAGCTTCTGCAAGGCAAAAGACACCGTCAATGAGACAAAAAGACCACCAACAGATTGGGAAAGGATCTTTACCTATCCTAAATCAGATAGGGGACTAATATCCAACATATATAAAGAACTCAAGAAGGTGGACTTCAGAAAATCAAATAACCCCATTAAAAAATGGGGCTCAGAACTGAACAAAGAATTCACACCTGAGGAATACCGAATGGCAGAGAAACACCTGAAAAAATGTTCAACATCCTTAATCATCAGGGAAATGCAAATCAAAACAACCCTGAGATTCCACCTCACACTAGTCAGAATGGCTAATATCAAAAATTCAGGCGACAGCAGATGCTGGCATGGATGTGGAGCAAGAGGAACACTCCTCCATTGTTGGTGGGATTGCAGGCTTGTACAACCACTCTGGAAATCAGCCTGGAGGTTCCTCAGAAAATTGGACATAGTACTACCGGAGGATCCAGCAATACCTCTCCTGGGCATATATCCAGAAGATGCCCCAATGGGTAAGAAGGACACATGCTCCACTATGTTCATAGCAGCCTTATTTATAATAGCCAGAAGCTGGAAAGAACCCAGATGCCCCTCAACAGAGGAATGGATACAGAAAATGTGGTACATCTACACAATGGAGTACTACTCAGCTATTAAAAAGAATGAATTTATGAAATTCCTAGCCAAATGGATGGTCCTGGAGGGCATCATCCTGAGTGAGGTAACACATTCACAAAGGAACTCACACAATATGTACTCACTGATAAGTCGATATTAGCCCCAAACCTAGGATACCCAAGATATAAGATACAATTTGCTAAACACATGAAACTCAAGAAGAACGAAGACTGAAGTGTGGACACTATGCCTCTCCTTAGAATTGGGAACAAAACACCCATGGAAGGAGTTACAGAGACAAAGTTTGGAGCTGAGATGAAAGGATGGACCATGTAGAGACTGCCATATCCAGGGATCCACCCCATAATCAGCATCCAAACGCTGACACCATTGCATACACTAGCAAGATTTTATTGAAAGGACCCAGATGTAACTGTCTCTTGTGAGACTATGCTGGGGCCTAGCAAACACAGAAGTGGATGCTCACAGTCAGCTAATGGATGGATCACAGGGCTCCCAATGGAGGAGCTAGAGAAAGTACCCAAGGAGCTAAAGGGATCTGCAACCCTATAGGTGGAACAACATTATGAACTAACCAGTACCCCGGAGCTCTTGACTCTAGCTGCATATGTATCAAAAGATGGCCTAGTCGGCCATCACTGGAAAGAGAGGCCCATTGGACTTGCAAACTTTATATGCCCCAGTACAGGGGAACGCCAGGGCCAAAAAGGGGGAGTGGGTGGGTATGTGAGTGGGGGTGGGTGGGTATGGGGGACTTTTGGTATAGCATTGGAAATGTAAATGAGCTAAATACCTAATAAAAAATGGAAAAACAAAACAAAACAAAACAAAACAAAAAAACAAACAAAGAAATCATCAACAAAGCAGGCTAGTAATTAAGAACACCTGAAATAGAAATCTACTTGGTTTGTGTGATAGTTAATATTGACAGTAAACATAAAAGAATCAAGAATCACTAGGAGGTCAATCCCTGGGCACATCAGTGAAAGCATTTCTAAACATGGTTAATTGAAGTGGGAAGAGCTATGCTGAATGGGGAATATATCATTCTATGGACTCAGATCTCATTTTGAAAAAAAAAGGAGGGGCATGCAAGCTGAACTGTAGCACATATCTGTCTCCTCTTCATGACTTGATGCAATGTGAACAATTACCTTATAGCTTTACTGCCACACCTTCATCACAGTGATGACTCGTCTTTGAAGGCATCCTATGTAGTAACTGCATACTGTTACCAATGGAAGCATGCAATGCCATAGTGGTATATTAGCATAGATGAAGAAGGGCTGGGTGACAGGAAAACTTTAATTTATTTAACTACTAAGTTGCATTCTTGCAAAATTCCCCTTCAAGGAGCTGAATCTTAAAATGAAAATTGTATGAAGACTGTTAGGAGCAAGTTCTCTAGAATAACCACCCTTCCAGTTTATGCATGGGCTGCTGCTGATCAATGGCTAAGTGAAGGTGTCTACTATATGAATCTCATGGACACCACTTCACTCATCATTTGATATATGAAGTAGCTTTTAGAGAGGGATCTAGACATTTCCTGAGTTTTACCACCTCAGGGTTTACACATGTTGCTTCTCAGTGGGATTGTCTCATTTCTCAAAGAAACACCATTAGCAAATGACAGGAGAAAGCCGTGACTGTAGTACAATTTGCCTTGTACCTAAAGTTAATAGATCTACTCTATAAAGGATCTTAGTTAAAACTCAGTTTGTTCTCAACTTCCTTTTGCATTATAAACAACCCAGGGGACTCTAAACTTTCCAATGATTTGCCTCCACCTCCAAGATTTAATTTAATCAGGGTGTAATAGCTCTTAGATATTTACAATATTTATAACCTTTTAAATTAGTATTAATGACTGTCATTTTGAGTGTATTTAATACTGTATATTATTTAATTATAATATGATTATATCCTTTTTCTCTTCCCATTCTTTCCTGCAATAATTCCAGTGTGCCCCTTGCTTTCTTAGATACATTGCCTTATATTTTAATTGTTGTTACATATATACAAATGCATATATGTATATATGTGCATACATAAAATATGTGATATACATGACACATATATACATATACACACATATAAACACACATATACATGCATATAAACATACATACACACACACATAAATTGTAGGGCTCATCTATTGATAAGACCATTTCTTCCACTGTCAGCATCTATCAGTACATATTTCCTGGGATCCACAAGATGTGCTGACACATGTATATATTCATTTATATTCAAAGATGAACAAATATTTATTTCCTCAAACATTGTTAGTGGTAAAATCATTCAGAGTAACCATTCCTGTTTTAAGTAATTACTCAAATCTGTCATCAGAATTAATTATCATCTTATAAGCTCATCTACATATCTAACATCTGAGACCCATGAAATACATGGTTTTGGTATATGTCCAACTTGAGATCAGGGCATATAAAATGCTTGGGTCCCTGTGGCTTTAATTATCCACTGTTTGCTATTGTTGTTGTTGCTCTCCCTGTGCTATGAAATGCAGGACTGGAGAGCTCTTTGAAGCTTGTACTATCAAACATTGGGCCATCTTTAATCAGCTCAAGCATCCTCCCATTAGGAAAAGTCATGTCCTTCTCTTGTTATTCATTTCACAATGAATGTTGGTGTCTGAATATTTATTAAAATTTAGGTGCTATTACAATACTTATAAAGATAATTCACTTAATTTTTATTCTCAATAGTTGGATAAAATTCGCTCTTGTATACAATATTTCCCCCTTGAAGATACTGTAAAATCTTTGTTCATGGAAAATCCTATAAAGACAACTCTTTTATAGCATTTGTAAATCTTTGAGAAAACACACATATGATAAAATAATTCTCTTGAGTTACTCTTGCAAAAAGATGGCAGTTGGAACTTACAAAACCATTCTTAGCTATGAAAAATGGTTATAAATGTGCTTTTCTATAAATTTCAGAGGAAATGTAAAAGTGTATTGTTATATGAATTTCGTTTACTGGAAACATTTGGGGAATTGTAAATTCAATCAGCTGGACTTAAAGGTAACTGACAAGAGCCAGCCTTCATAAATTATAATTTCACAAAGCTCCATTTCAACCTGCAGGTTTAGCTTGAAGATTTATTTCTGATTGAATTTGTAGGTCTAAAACTCATAGAGTCTTTCCATTATTGCTCCTGTGTTTAACTATCATTAATCATTACTGGAAGACTGGAACTAAATTGAGAATGTACATTGATCCAGTGCTTAAAGGAACAGTTAGATTCTGCCACAAGAGGCATAGCACAGAGCAGTTTCAGTCTTGGAGAATTTCTTCATGGGTGGACACTACCCATCATTTAATTTCCACACTGACTTATGAAAGACTATTCCTAACAACAAGTATGGCTTACGTGTGCACTCTAAGTGTTCATGAATTGTGAGCCTGTTCTCTCCAGTGTGGCAATGCAGCGAGACTATGGAATCTTGGACAAGGATTTTAAATACCTGAGGGAGCTTCCTTTGGGACGAATTTAGATAGCCTTCATGGGACCTCTGAGCTCTACCAATAGTGACTTAGTATAAGGTCAATTTGATGCCCAATTCATTTTTGACTTCCTGTTTCAAAGTGTTGATTGAAGTTCTTCTGAGGTCAACCTGGTGGTCTTACACATTTACCATTGTAAGTTAAAGCTGAATTTAATTTTTTTTAGTGAAGCTATTCTATCTTCTGTATGTTTTTGTCATAATTGTATTTTTAATATAACACCTGCTTCTCAACAGAGTTGGCATTGAGTGGTTACACTCTGAAAAGTATTAAGCTATATACTTCATTTATAACATCCACTTTATCCCTCGCTACACCTTCACAAGTGCTTTCTATGTCTTTTGATAATTAGAAATAGCATGAGTCTGGGAGGCAAGAATGCATTTCTTAGCAAAATGGTAAATGTTGTGACCTTCAGGACAGCTTTTAAGGGTAAGAACTTTGAAAACATGAATTAAAGGATGCATTATTTACATTTATCAACTATGCAATTTTTTTGCATAAGAATATAAACAACAATGATTAATGATAGTTAAATACAGGAACAGCAACGGAAAGACTATGTTTTTGTCCTACAAATTCAATCAGAAATAAATCCTCAAGCTAAACCTGCAAGTTGAAGAATATTTCAACCCCAAATCTGTCTTGCCTACAAAATGTTCAGAGATAAAGTTAGAGCAGAGCCTGATGGAACCAACCAATGATTGCCCCAGCCTAAGATACATCCCATGTAACTTATCTATGCAAAATATAAGAAATAAAATCAAAATTCGGGAGATGCAAAATGAGTTCTATGAGTGGGCTCCATGGACCTAAAAGACCAAAGGCAGCTGCACTAATCAACCAACTTCTCAGAAAGATACAAAGGCAGGCAGATATCTGAGATCAAGGTCAGCCTGGGACAGAGTGAGTTTAGGTCCAGACATGGTGGGAATGCTAATCTCAGGACAGGATCCCAAATTTATTATTTGTGCCTAGAAAAGGCAGGCAGATCTCTGTGTTCATTTGCTAGGCTACAAAATTATACTTGCTGTCTCTTTCTAAAAATCAAGGGGCTAAGGTCTTAAAATGTTACTTCATGCAATAACCAAAAGAGAACCAGAGGAAACCATTCAATTGATATGTAAATAAAAGGGTGGCCTATTAGATCTGCAAGAGATGAGCTGTCTAGAGCTACAGCAGTTTCTTTTTAGAATTTGTCTGGTGTGCTTTCTGACTGTGTTTAGAAAATCCAAGAATTTTTTTCTAATGTGTTTTCTGACTTTGGTCAGAAAACCCATGAGCTATCCAGAGAGCTTTTAGAATTTTTTTTCTAGCAAGAGACAGCTGTCTAGGGAGCCATCTTGAGCACACTACAGAACTGTCAATTTGTACCTATGATTGATTTCGATCCACTCTTTAACCACTCCCAAACACTCCTTCATCAGGAATCCCTCTTCAAGCTGAGACTACTTCTTGGCTTATTCCTAACATAGAGCACAGCCTATAGAAACAAAACCTAAACAGTTTTCCAGTGCTCAACAAGGCACACTGGGTGAAGAAACTGTATGTTTCTTAATTTGCTGTTTTATCATCCTCAGTATTTACCTCAGAATTCAGAGTTAGCTGGTTCAGCAGAGCTGCTTAAGATCTGGTCATCACTGCATAAGTCAGAAAGAACCGGGGCAGGATGAAAAAGATAAGTATGGGCTGATGAGATGCCTCTCTGGTTAAGAGAACTTGTGTACAACTAGAGGATCTGAATTCAGTTCCCAGCACTCATATCAGGCTGCTCACAACAATCTGCTAACTCCAGCTTCATATGGTTTTTCTGTTCTCTTCTGGTTTCTGGGGAACTGGAATCGATATATACTGCTCTGTCTTCCACCCCCATAAATAAGTTAGTTAAGGAGGGGAACATAGATGTCCATGAGGTGTGGGGAGAGGTGGGTTAAGAGACAACTGGAGTGAGGATGGAAACCAGGCAGGGATAGGGCCATTTCTGTTGATGAGCTAGTAGCCTGGGATTGAGAGGATACAGGGAGTCTATGAGGTTACTCAAGCTTGGATTCCTGCCAGATGGGGATTTAGGGTCTGAAGTGGCCACCTCCTCTAGCCAGGCAAGACTTCTAGAAGAGGGAGTGGGGACATCAATCCACCCACAAAAACGTCAACCCAAAATTTTTCTTGCCTAAAATAAAATGTTCAGAGATAAAGATGAAGCAGAGACTGAGGGAACCAACCAATCACTGCCCCAAATTGAGACACATTTCATGTGAGAGAGCCAACCCCTGAATGATAATCTGCTATGCTTGCAGACAGGAACCTAGCACAACTGTCTCCTGAGAGGATACATTCAGCATCAGAGGGGTTCAGATAAAGATACCCACAACAAAACACCAGGAAGAGCTCAGGATGTGTTGTAGAAGTGTGAAGCACAGGAGTGAGTGAGCTGGAGGTGTCAAGGACACTACAAGAAGACCTACAGAGTCAACTAACCTGGGCCGATAGGGCTCACGGATAGGCCACCAGCCAGGGAGCATGCAGGAGCTAGACCTAGACCCCCTACACATTTGTAGCAAATGTGCTGCTTGGTCTTCATGTGGGTCTCCTAAAAAGTGGAGCTGGTAATGTTTTGGTCTCTTCCCTGCCATTGCACCTCCTTCCCCACTATTTGGACTGCCTGGTTGGACTTCAGTGGGAGATGTGTCTAGACCTGCTGGGACTAGATGCCACAGGGTGGGATGGTACCCAAAGGAAACTCCCCTTCTCTGAGGAGTAGGGGAAAGAGCAATGGAGAGAGGAATTTGTAAGGATGAGACTGAGGAGAAATGAGGGAGCGGGTTGTGATTGGGATGTAAAGTAAATTAAAACATAAAAATTATGTAGCTGGAAATAGTGAAAAGAATGGCAAGATCCTATACTATGCTGGGCACCGGCAGACTACAAGGCTCTACTGGGGTGTTCTCATTCTGGCAGGCTCTCTGGCCTGGAGCTCCAGTGTTACCTTGGTGGGTTATCTCCATACCAGCCCCATGCAAAGACTGTCTGCCTTGCAGCTAGCTGTCACAATTAACAGTAACCCTGATCAAAACTCTATAAGTTTATAATTAATCAGTCAGATTTATATATCAATAAATTCTCAATTCACAAGTTGCCCACAATAATTTCAGTGCTAATTGACAATGGTACAAGCTGCCCACCTAGATTAGACAAGTTACCCCAGTTATTCTATCCCTATATGATATCATATCTACCTGTGGCTATTTAAAACCATTCTGGATCTGAATTATCCTGTTCATCCTCCAACTTGCTTCCTTTTTCCTACCTGTCTCTGCCTTTTCTGTCTCTGCAATTGTCACTCCATCTTCCTTTTCTTTATCCAGTAACAGGCTTCCTGTTGTATTAATATTTTTAGTGATTGGACAGGGGAAATTCTTCTACAAAATTAAAAAGAAATAGGGATGACTGAAAGTATGAGATTCTTGCATCTGATTAGCCTTGCTGCGTGCCTTTGTGGAGGCTTAGATAGAGGTTTCAAAACTTACTTTAATAAGGATCTCAAATGCTTTGGACCCAACTATCCAGGGTTAGAGGAAAGAAGATGGGAAATAGGACAAGGGGATGTGAATCTATGTAGTATTAGTTCTTTGTGGTGGGGATTCCAATTGCCATGTTAGGATACCAGCAGTAAATGCAGCAACGTCAGGATACCAAAAGTCCAGTTTAAAAGTGTCACCAAATACAAATCAGCAGCTATGGCGTGATGTAGCAGAAAGAGCCAGGCTTCTGCTGAATTGGCATGAATCAATAGGAGTGACCAGAACTGGCTAGAATGCCAGGGGTTCTCTGACATGCCTCTTTCAAAGAAATGAAGATCTTCAAAGACTTGAGTCCAGCGAGGCATTGCATGACTAGCTATGCAAGCAAGCCATTGCTGTCTCTTGGGTTCTAGCTATACTCTCTCCAAACATTGTGTGTCCTCTCATGGGTTTTCTTCAGCAAAACATCACATGAGTCTGCACCACATGACCCAAGCAGAAATTTCCACTTTACCTCTATGGCTACATTTGTGTTCACATGAAAGAGAAAGACACAGAGAAGAAATTCTGTTAAAACACCGTTATTTTATTCTATCAAAGCTCCTGCAGTTGCTGACATGAATTAACTTGATTTTGACATTTTCATTTTGCAATGTTCTATTTGTCTTGAATTAATTGTTTTATTTTTTTTTCCTTCAAAGTGTTCCTTTCTTCTTGCACGGCTTTAAAACTGATAGAATTTATTACTGTACTTTCTTCCCTGCTGCATTAGGAGATTCTTATTCTTTTAATAGTTTTCATCAAATCAATATTTAGTACAACATCGACCCCTTTGTACACCACTGGAAGATTCTGAGAATCTGGTATTGATTAGTCTAGTTTTTTCCTTTCTTTATTCTTAGGCTGACACTAAAGCACAAACAAACAAAAATTGACAGGCAGAAAAAGCACAGGTAGAAGTAATGGAATTGGGGAGAAAGAACCTGAAGGGCAGGCATGAGGAGTCTGGTTACTGTGCCTGTACATGATACTGTCTGTTACAAATCCAAAATAGTTACTATTTTTGTGTTGTGCTTTATAAATGTTTATTTAACTGTGTGTTATAGGTGTGTGTGTGTGCCTATAGTATGTGTGGAGTGGTATATTTGATGTGTGTGGTGTAGCATAGTGTGTGTAGTGTTGTGTATTGTGTGAGCGAGTGAATGTGGTATGAGTATGGAGTGTATGGTATGTGTGATCGGGTGTGGTATGTGTGTATGGTATGCATGTGAACGTGTGTATATAGGGTATATGTGTAGTGTGTGTTATGCATATGCATATAGTATATATGTGGTATATGATTGCGTGTGTGTTGTATATTTGGTGTATGGTGTGTGTGGTGTGTGTGTGAGTATATGTATGGTGGTGGTAGTGGTGGTGGTGGTAGTGTGTGTGTGTTTGTGTGTGTGGGTGTGTATGTGTGTGTGTGTGTGTGGGTGTGTGTGTTTGTGTGCAGGCTCTTGTGTCAGCTCCCCTGGGGTTGGAGATACAGATGGCTGTGAGCCTCTTTATGTGTGTTCTAGGAAGCAGAGTCGGGTACTCAAAAAGAGCAATGAATACTTTGTATTAGTTACATTTCTGTTCCTTTTATAAACAAGTGACTAAGGGTAATTACAGGGAGAAAAGAGTTAACTCTAGCTATTGGCTCCAGAGAAATAAAACTCTATCATACTGGGCTAGAGGCATGCAAGCAAATGGTAGACACTGTGAGAGTCAAGAACAGGAAGCTAAGAAAGCACTTAAAAATACCCACCTTTTTATTGGTTCTTTGTGAATTTCACATCATGCACAACAATCCTACTCATCTCCTCTCCTCTCATACCTGCCTTCCACATTTGCAACCCTCTTCCCCAATAGAGAAGAAAATATATCATTTTGGAAGCTGTAGTGTATTTTACAGAAAACTCTTTTGTCCACATTTTTTTTTTCTTGCTTGCAAATGTTCATTGCAATGACTAGTTGGTCTGGTGCAAGGCCTATGGCTTCTGCTATGCTATCAATGCTGGGACCTCACTGGGACTCTTCTCAGATTGGCCTCTGTCATGAAGATCCTGTAGTTTTGGATCTGTAGGAATGGCCCCTTCATGCACTCCAGCAGTTTATCATTGAAGTAGATGTTGGGGTGGACCAATTCAAAACCCTGGATCTGAGCCTGAGAGATATTTGGCTGGCCAGTCTGAAGGTTCTTCCACTCTTATGCCCTCAAGGCTGGCTCACTTGTAATCCCTGCATCAAGGGATAGATATACCCTGCTGCAAATGGATGGAGGAGGGAGTGTTTCAGTCAGTGAGGGACAAGGACAGTTCTTTACTTCTCATGAACGTAGAGGTAGCTCTCCCACTTGGGAGGCCAGGAGAGCGTCTTTCTCTTTTCTCAGACCTTCCCAGTAGACAAGAGAGACAAGGTTACCTCATTTTCAACCCCTACAATCAGGGCCAGTTGTACTGTGCTGCTCAGGTGAGTGGAGGGCCTTCTTTTCAGAGTGCTACAGCAGGTAAGAAGCAGGGGCAGCTATCCTGCTTTCATGACCCCAGGGCCAGATCTCTCACCTGCCATATGTGGCAAGGGGTGAGAGAAGGGGAGGGTATCTCTCCCTTAACTATAGTGTTGTATAGCAGATAAGTTGCAGGGCCTCAGGGCTAGCCACACCTCAAGCATCAGAGTCATCTCTATTTCACTGATCAGTAAAGGAAGGGCTGGTCAGGCCCAACTCTCTGGTCCAGTGCTAGAAGTGACAGTGAAAGTGAGGGCATCTATCCCTTGCTAATGCCACCACACAGCAGACAAAAGGCAGGGCCTGCTCTCTCACACTCATGTCCTCAGGGCCTGCTCACCCACAACCCCCACATCTAGGACTAGCTCTACTGTGCTGTCCAGGCAAGGTGCAGGGTCTGTTCTTCCAGGTGATGCAGCAGGTGAGGGGCAAGGCCAGCTCTCCTGCTCTGATGAACTTGGGACCAGCTCTTTTGTTTGCTGAAGGTGGTAAGAGGTAAGGGGCATTTCTTCCTTGCACATGTCACCATGAAGCCGACAAGTGTCAGAGACAGCTCTCCCATACTCACACTTGTAGTGATATGTATAGAAAAGCCTTTATGTATGGCATTGAGTGAAATGTTTCAGCAAAGCCTTCCCTATGTGTTCTGAAATAGTCCTTTCTCAGTTTTATTTTTTTTCAGTAATAGCTATTATAAACCGCAGGTGTTCTTTCTCCAAATTTTAAAGAGTTTAAATTTCTATTTAATATAATCACTTTAGAATTTGTTATTATAATCACTATATTTCCTTAATGATCACTAAGATCTTGTTAATTTACAGTTTTGCCATTAATTTTTAGATAACCAATTTCTTTACCATGAAGGGTTTGGGATTTTTTACTCTTCCAGATTTCCTTCATCATTTTGCTTAGTTCTAATAAAGTCTGAAACCCTGCTCTTGAAAAGATAACCTCTACATTGTTTTCTCAGATTTCTTTTAAAATGTGCTTTAAATATAATTTGAATCTTTTCATGATATTTATCCCATGTGTAACACTTTTCTTCATTTTTTCATTTCTTTAAATAAGTTGTTATTACATTAATTCATATACACAGTGTTATATGCCTGCAGGTATCAGAGGACAACTTTCAGGAGTTATATATATATATACTTCTACCATGTGTATCCCAGGGATTATACTCAGAATATCAGAGACATTCCCCCAGTCCCATTCTTCTAATATTTGGCTGTGGGTGTCTGCATCTGTTTGACTCTGCCCCTGGGAAGAAGATATGCTAGGCTTCTGTCTGCAAACATAGCAGAATATTATTAATAATTCCAGCAGTACATTTTGAGTTGGGCCAACTATTGGTTGGCCTTTCTTTCAGTCTCTGTTCTTTTCCTACATTTCTTTTAGATAGGACAAATTTTGGGTCAAAAGTTTTATGGGTGGGTTGGTGTCCTTATACTTACACTGCCTGGCTATAGGAGATGGTCTCTTCAGGTTCCATGTCCTCACTGATAGGCATCTCAGCTAAGATCACCCTCATTGATTCCTGGGAGCTTCCCTGATTTCAGGTCTCTAGGATTTCCTAGAGACAGCCCTCTGCCCCTACAGCTGCAGATTTTCATTCATTCTCCTGACCCTCTGGGCCTCTCTCCTGTGTTTCCCAGCACCTAATCCTGCCTGCCCATTCCCCTCTACCTTCCCTCTCTAATCCAGTTACTTCCTTCCCTCTGCCTCTTATGAGTATTTTGTTTCCCCTAAGTGTGATTCAAGCATTCTTGCTTGAGACTTCATTTTTGTTTAACTTCTTTGGGTCTGTGGGGTATATCATCAGTATTCTGTACTTTATGCCTAATATCTACTTATCAATGAGTACATACTAAGCATGTCTTTTGGGTCTTGGTTATCCCACTCGGGAAAATATTTCCTAGTTCCATCCATTTTCCTCCAAAATTCATGATGTCATTGTTTTTAATAGCTGAGTAGTATTCTATTGTATAAATGAACCACATTTTCTGTATTCATTCTTCAGTTGAGGGACATCTGGGCTAATTCCAGTTTCTGAAACTGATGTGAATATAGTGGAACATGTGTTCTTGTGGTATGGTGGGTTATATTTTGGGTGTATGCCCAGGATCAGTAGAGCTGGGTCTTAAGGTAGAACTATTTCGAATTTTCTGATAAACCTCCAGAACAGTTTGAGTTCTTTAGTTAGGTATTGCTACAGTACTGAGTAGAAGACTCTTTTTCATTGGTAACCCGTCATAAGGAAACACAAGGCTGATCTTAATCATAATCATTATCAGCATTAGAATGCTTCTATTGTTTTTAAGAATGTTTACAATATTTAAGAGAGTAGTTGCTTAATGATTTCATACAGGATTGGATAGTATTAAACATATATTGTCTTTGGTGAATTGCAAGTATTTGTGGCTCCTAGTGTTCTCATTCTCTCATTAAGAACAATAGAAGTGATATTAATATCTACTTCACTTTTCCTGAGAAAGAGTTACACTGATAGATATAAAGCAGAGAAAAAGCATGACTAACAAATATCATTATTTTTATCCAAACAGGTATTGGTGTTTTTCTTATTTTCCTGTTTCTATGACAAAATAGTCTGGAAAAAAGCAATTTATGAGAGAAAGAGTTCATCTGGCTCACAACTCCAGGTATAGGAAATCAACTTGAAGCAGTTTGTCAAGTTAAATCCACATGCAAGTTTAGAGAACAGTGTATTAGTTCATAAACACAAGTGCTCAGCTCACTTTCTCCAGTACAGGGAATGGAGATCTGGGACCCTTGACATTAGCCTTGCTGGAATTACGAGCAAAGGAATGAGTTGGAGACTAACCATGTCACAGATAAGCTAGAGATGGTGCAGTGATGGGGTGCTAATTTATTTTATTATGTATATTAATCATTCTGGTCACATTCATCCTTCCAGTTTTGTTTATCCTCTACCCATCTACCCACACGACCTACCAAGTCTCCATCTCATCTCTCTCTCTCTCTCTCTCTCTCTCTCTCTCTGTTTACTCTCTCTCTTTTTTTTTGGTATAACTTGTAGTTTTAGTGTTTTGTTGATTTGCTTTCTTTGCTTTTGTTTCGTGAACTACTAGGCTTAACCAAAGCTATTTTTGTTGGCATGGGTGTTGTAAAATCCACTGGACCATGAGTACCACTAATGGGTAAATCATTGGAGAAAAATGATCTCTCCTCCAACATCTATTGATTACTATTAACGCTTCTTGGGTTGGGATTGGGGACACGAGTCCACTCCCATGTATGACTGAATATTTCTAAGGTGGGTCTTACACAGATCCTGTGCAGCCAACAATAGGTATGAATTCAAGAATTTAATATAGGACTGCCTTTTTCGAAAAAATAAACAACAAACTCAACCTCTTCTCTTGGGCAAATTGGTGCAGACAAAAACAAGTATCAGATGTCACCAAGGTGTCCTCATGGACAGTGTCAAGGTCAACATCATCAGAATTAACAGAAGAATGAAGAAAACCCATAGTCAAAATTACAACATGCTTGCTCTAGAGTGCATATTATCCCAAGAAGAATTTAAACCAGAAAATGTGAGGAAAATAGAACCCATGATTTCCCAATGTAGGGTACTACTTATAATAAAAGATTACATAAGATTTTTTTGTCTGAAAAATATGGGATTATTTAGTTTGGGGGCATGATATATGATGCACTTAATTCAATAGAAAAGAGGTTTTAAGACAGAGCATTGTGTGTATTCTCTAATTCTTTCATGATGTTTGGTTTTCTTTTCATCCTTTCTTCCAATTATGATTGCCCCAAGTTGACATTATCCATCTCTATGAGAGAAAACAGCCCCAAGCTGGTAAATCTTCATTGAGGGCTTGTTTGGCCTCAGAGGAAGATAGCATTACATGGGGTTCATTGTTCAAAATGTCTCTGGAACTTCATATTAATATTTAAGTGAACATGTTTGTCAAGTTAATTCCACATGCAAGTTCAGAGAACAATGTGTTACTTCATAAACACAAGTGCTCAGCTAACTTTCTCCTTTACAGGGATCAAAGAGCTGTACTTACACTATAGCAAACTGGACTTATTAAGAAACCTTCCAGCCCATTCTTTTTCAGTTTTGACCATGAATACATTATTTTTATACGTATGTATTATTGCATGATCAAACTTCACTAAAATGTGTTTATATCACAAAATAATATACAATATTCAATCATTCTCGTTCATTTCTTAATTTATTTTCAACCTATCCTATGAGGAAGAATTTTTTGTTGTTGTTGATAAAATTTACTTGGAGTGTGAAAATAAAGAAGGCGATGCAGAAGCAGTTTCCTTTGACACACACAATGAAATATGGCTGGAGCTTTAGAGCAGAGGTTGACACTCAAATTAGAAATAGCAGGGGAGTAAAAGGGTTGAGAAATTAGTTCTGTAAAATTCTGAGCAGTATACAGGTTTTTCAATTTCAGTAAGTGTAAAGGCTCTAAATGTCATAGATTTAACTCTGTGCAAGATATTAGTTTGACTTTCTCAAATTTAAATAAACAAATTCAAACATACATGTTCACTTAAATATGAAAATGAAGTTCCAGAGACATTTTGAACAAAGAACCCCATGTAATGCTATCTTCCTCTGAGGCCAAATGAGCCTTCAATGAAGATTTACCAGTTTGGGGCTGTTTTCTTTCATAGACACAGATAATGTCAACTTGGGGCAATCATAATTGGAAGAAAGAATAAAAAGAAAGCCAAACACCATGAAAGAATTAGAATGTTTTGGCCAAAGAACTTTACAAATCTTCATCTGTAACAAACCTGGCAGAAGAATGATCCTGAAATGGGTAGCTTGGGTCTTGTGTAAATTTCACATTGAGTGAAAACCATTAAAGCCCTGTGGGTGCTATATTCACACTCCAGCAGGCAGGAGGAGCAGGACGCAAGCTAGAGGAGGAACACACAGGCAGAAGGAGCAGCACACAGACAGGAGAAACAGTACACAATCAGGAAGAGTAGCAGACAGGCAGGAGGAGCAGCATACAGGCCAGCAGAGCAGAGTGGGACCATCGCGAAGCTGTTTCACAGACGTGAAACTCCAGCACAGCTTTATTACAGACTCTCAAGTAGTTGAAAATTTGTATTAAAAATTTAAAATTTGTATTAAATTGTTAAAAATTGTGCATTATTAGCTTATTTCCTAATTTACTTTAATTCCGATTATGTTCTTTGGAACAGTACAATTGTCATAGAAAGTGTTCTTTTATAAAAACATTTTTTCATATAATATATTCTGTTCATGGTTCCCGTCCCTGAACTCCTCCCAGTCCTTTTCCAGGTAGTCAAGCACGTAATTCCATGCCCAGTCTCCTGCCTCCTCAAAAAAAGCTACACCAAACAGGACAGACTTTTAAAGAAGGAACAAACACAGGAAACTGCTCATACACTTTGCCCTTCTTAGAATTGGGAACAAAACATCCATGGAAGGAGTTACAGAGACAAAGTTTGGAGCTGAGACAAAAGGATCGACCATCTAGAGACTGCCATATCCAGGGATCCATCCTATAATCAGCCTCCAAACGCTGACACCATTGCATACACTAGCAAGATTTTGCTGAAAGGACCCAGATATAGCTGTCTCTTGTGAGACTATGCCGGGGCCTAGCAAACACATAAGTGGATGCTCACAGTCAGCTAATGGATGGATCACAGGGCTCCCAATGGAAGAGCTAGAGAAAGTACCCAAGGAGCTAAAGGGATCTGCAACCCTATAGGTGGAACAACATTATGAACTAACCAGTACCCCGGAGCTCTTGACTCTGCATATGTATCAAAAGATGGCCTAGTCGGCAATCAGTGGAAAAAGAGGCCCATTGGTCGTGCAAACTTTATATGCCTCAGTACAGGGGAATGCCAGGGCCAAGAAGTGGGAGTGGGTGGGTAGGGGAGTGGGGGGGGTAATGGGGGACTTTTGGAATAGCATTAGAAATGTAAATGAGGAAAATACCTAATAAAAAATAAAAAAAAAACCCTACTGCAGTAATAGCACTGTACTAGATTCCTCAATTGTCTTTAGTTTTGCATTACAATGTTCTGTAGAATTAGTAAATTGATATCATTGGGTAAAAAGGGGAGGATAGTATCAAATTACTATGAGAGGAAATGAACCTGGTATCATGCCTTTGAAGTTCTCTATAGAAATGTACAAGGTGCGCGGTAGAGATAGTCAAGGTTACGTTGATCTGACAGTTCTCATGCGTATAGATAGTGTACCTCAGCCACATTAGGTTGTAGCTGTGATTTTTCTTTTTTCCTTTTAGAGACCAGTTTGCTTTTCTGAAAATTAATATGATTTTTGCCATTGTTATCAGTTTATCATCTGCATCACATTTTTTTTCTAGTGCAGACTCTAGGGTTAACACTGGGACCACTTCAGGCTAATTATGAATTTTTATGGGTGAAAAATGTCTTCTAATTCATGTGATCTAAAGATAATTGGTGCAGAGGCTGCCAAGTTAAGGCTAGAATAACTGTTGTATTTCTGTGAACTCATTTTGGAACTTTAAAATCTGTGAACCTTTTAAACTGCTGTGTATGCAAAGCCAGAAAAGGCAACTTTCTAAAACATAGATGAATTGAAATGTCAATTATATTCCATTTATATTGCCCTTTGCTTACATGACCATCCAATTACTATAATTTGACTATTTACATTATTTACAACTTAATAATTGGACATAATAAAATGTACATAATTCATATGAGGTGGAAGAGAATTGGTATGTAAAGATTAAGAGGTTTGTGTTTTTTTGCGTGGTCTGAATGTAGAAAATAAGTATATTAATATTCAGTACTTTAAACACATAATGCACAAGGACAATGAATTCTCAGTATTTACCCTTTTTATACTCATATAATAATCCTAGTGATTTAGTATGTTTTTCTTTTAGAATATGTATCACCATAACAGTCATTTTTGGCTTGCAGTTTGACTGTATCCATTAGGTTAATTCTTACTAAATGAGTGTCAATAAAATAACACAGGCCGGAAAGAATTCTGCAGACAAGCCTTGTCTTATTTTGACTGGCTAAATTCCAAATTCTAAATAATTTATTCAACAATGGCTCTGGGATGTCAAGTGTTTGCCTTAATAAACAACTTTGCTGTTAACTGAACTCTTAGAAGCATGAATTGTCCAATATCCAGACTATACGCAATTTAAGAGAGAAGAAACAATACCTTTCCCAGTAGGCAGTCCCAGGAATTCCTTAAAGCACACACATAGTTAAAATGTAGCTGAACTGAGACTCAGACAGTAAAAAGCTTGACTCTCACGTTTAAGAACCAGCGCTTAGATCCACAGATTTCAGAGTAAAAATTTGGCATGGTGGTATATGCTGCAGTGGGTGTGCAGAAGTGACAAGTGTTAACGGTAGTGATGAGGGATGGGGTTAGGTGAGAGGACGATGCCTGAATCTCTTTGTCTAGCCTGCTTAGCTGAATTCTTTTTATTTTATTTTATTTTATTTTATTTTATTTTATTTTATTTTATTTTATTTTTTATTAGATATTTTATTTATTTGCATTTCAAATGTTATCCCCTTTCCTGGTTTCCCCTCAAGAAACCACCTGTCCCATACTCCCCGCCCCCCTGCTTCTATGAGGGTGCTCCTCTACCCACTCTACCACCCATTTCCACCTGCCTGCCCTGGCATACCCCTACACTAGGGCATTGAGCCTTCACAGGACCAAGGTCCTCTCTTCCCATTGATACATGACTGAAGTTATGGGTCTCTGTGTGGTGGTGAGTACAGACATCCTGGTCCCCAGTAGAGCACAGGCCTTGAACCCTGGTGACCCTAGGAATGACAGGTGTTCAGCCATGCCTCCTGGGACCCTGGCTCCTGTTGCAGCTACAGCCTCCCACCCCCACTCCCCCCCCCCCAGAGGTGTGTGGCCATCAGTCATATATGCAATGCCACATGCTCCTGGTTTTTCTATCTGGACTCTACCTCCACAGTTACCTGGCAACAGCCAGGAATGTTCTTCCCCACAGTTACCTGGCAACAGCTAGGTAGGCCCAGTCTACTTTAAAAGGAGCTACTTGCCCCCTCCTCTTTTTGTTTTTTGTTTTTGTTTGTTTGTTTGTTTTGTTTTTTTGTTTTTGTTTTTTGGTTTTTAGACTGGGTTTCTCTGTATAGCTCTGGCTGTCCTGGAACTCACTTTGTAGACCAAGCTGGCCTGGAACTCAGAAATCTGCCTGCTTCTACCTCCCGAGTGCTGGGATTAAAGGTGTGTGCCACCATGGCCGGCTCCTCCTCTCTCTCTCTTACTCTCTTACTCTTTTGCTCTCACTCTCTTGCTCCCCCTACCTTCTCCCCTCTCCATGGCCCTGATCAGCCTCTATTTTGCTACTCTCCCCCTAACCCCCTCTGCCTTTCTACAATAAACGCCTAAAAACCATGGAGCCTCTTCTCTTTGGGATCTGCCATGCTGGAGCAATGGAGCAGGTCTGCCCCTAAGGAGCTTCCTGTGCGGAGGCCTCCCTGGTCTCCAGCCATGGCTTCTGCTAACCCAAGCCATGGACTGAGCAATCCAAGGACTCTTGAACCTGCAGTAACCAGCCAGAGCCCTTCTCCTGCCCTTTTCCTTTTGGCCAGGGACAGAGTCAGCCTGCTTTCAGGGACATCCATCAAGTATCTGAGGTGTCCAAGACTGAGAACCCGACGTCCCTGGCCTCTGTGCAGCCCAAGGGCTCCAGAACTGGCTCTGCCACGGCACCCAGTGGCGTCTGTGTTGCCCCAGAGTCTGAACCCGACTTCTTCAGGTCTGTGCCTTCCCCATGCCCTGAACAGGGTCCTTCGGCATCCCACAGCCCAATGGTGGCCTTGGGGTGTGCACAGTTGAGTCCTGCCTCATCCAGCAGCCCTAGCAACCCCCCCCCCCCGGCAGACACTGGACTCCATTTTTAATCCACAGGCTCCTCCATGTGTACTCCTTGGTTGGTGGTTTAGTCCCTGGGAGATCTGGGTAGGTGTCTGGTTGGTTGATATTGTTGTTCTTCCTATGGGTTGCAAACCCCTTCAGCTCCTTTAGTCCTTTCTCTAACTTCTCCACTGGGGACCCTGTGCTTAGTCCAATGGTTGGCTGCAAGCATCCACCTCTGTATTTGTCAGGCTCTGGCAGGGCATCTCAGGAGACAGCTATATCAGGCTCCTGTCAGCACTGCTTAGCTGAATTCACAATCTTCATTTTCAGTTTGAGTCAGAGCCATCATGTCAAGAGGAGTCAAGAAAAGGCACCCCACATCCATTTCTGAATTCCAATTGTCTATACATATGCCACAACATAAAACACATGCCCAGTGCCACATGCACACATATAGTGGAGCAAAATAGAAAAAAAATGTAAAGTTTAGTCAATCGGTAAGTTGTTCTTTTCTTATGAGTTCTGGACAGAAGTGATGAAGAGTAAGTCTACTTTCTGTAAGTTGTAAGATCAACAAAAGATTTAGAAAGGATTAATGTTAAATCTGTTGAGGAAAAGCAATCAATGTGGTATTTTATAGCATTAAGTGCCATTTTGCTCATACTTGTGATTTTCCAAAAGTATCAAAAATGCCCAGAAAGTTATTAAGTCAGCAGTGGGAGGTCCCTTCCATATTTGTGTACTAACTGCAAAATGTAAATAGATTCATGAGCACCTCATTAAAACTACTTGAGTCTAGAATATTTCCATAAACTAAAGAAATAAATTATTCTTGTTGATTCCTGGTTTGTATTAATTATAATTTTGTATTTATCAGTAAATTTATGAATAATGGCAGGCTCCTTTTTTAGTTTTATATTCATACCAGAGGACAACAAAGACATCAATTTATCCACATACTTTATCTGACAATTTCTTTTCCCAAAAATGTTCTTTCAACACATCTTTCTAACAAAATGGATTTTGGAAATTGAGCATTTATTTTAAATAAAAAGTGCAGATGATAAATGTATCTCATTGTGATGAGAATGATTTCTCTCTCCAACAACTTCACCGTACAAAACTCTTATTTGAGAAATATTAAGTGGATTCAATAGATCATCTCAATTTTATTAGCATGGATTAGCATAAAGTGGTGAATGAATTTTGCCACCATTGCCTTTTCTGTGTTCAGTGTGGGGATCCAATATAAGGGATTCAATAATGACTGTCGTAGCCATGAGCTTTAACTGGTAAGTTATTTAGCTAATGTACCCAGTCGCTTTTAGTGGACTGATGGAGTGAGCTACAAGCAGGAAATGACTTCTCAGTCCTTTTCTATCACTATTTGTCAAGTTGGAAAGATCTTTCTTCCTTGCCTCTGGCTATCTCAGGCATAAGCCACAGCAATTGCCATTGTTATGAAAGAGGTTGAAAGAGTGTCATTTTAAATTATTAAATATTCAATATATGTCAATTTTATCATCCTTTTATTCTAAGCCTGGAAATCACCTACATGAGCCATACTAAGGAAAATACTTCCTATAATCTGGAAGCTCTTTCCTGGAATCATCTTTATTCCTCACTGTTTCATCAAAACTTCACGTCAAGTGAACTGAGAGATTCTTTACACATGGCTCTCCAATGACTTTATAGCATATCTTTTGCTGATACTCTTTAGGAGTCATAATTTCTTCACCCCATTCTCCATTTCTTTCTAACAAAGGTAAATAGTGTTTATAGTAGTTTTATATATTAGATAATTCAAAAGTACCTGTATTCAGTGAATGATTACCAGGCCAAGACATGTTATTCAGATAACACAGACTTCAACCAGACAAGATGAATAATAATAACTTAATAATCAGTTTGACAAAAATAAACATAAATGGAGAGAAAGGGTGAGACAGAAGTTATTCTATGAAACCTTATGGTAGCTTATATTTTCTCATATAGTTCTCTTTATTTTAATATAAATCATAAACATAAAAAATAGAGAACAGCAGTATTATACCATTCTCTAATGTATTTGAATATAAGCTAGTGTTGTGATATCCTCTTAACCCAGAATAATTGAGTTGCATATAAAATTTACATAAAATAGAAATTGTTATGACCTAATCTTTAGACCCACTAGACTCTTACCCGGTTTGTCAGACATATCCTTCACAGTAAACAAATTCAAATCCTGTATAGCACTTAGTATTCTTTGCTGTAAAAAAGTTGCCTTAGTTTTCTTGTGCCATTATGGGCTATTGTGCTTTGGGAAATTACAGTAATCTTGTACATTGTCCCTCTATTTTACTTGTTTATTGCATCCTTGCAATTAGTTCCATACTACACAGAAACAATATCAATCTCTCCTCTTTGTGTCTTCTCATGTGCATAAGTTTTGAGTCACTTAATTTTTGACAATGTTTTCTCTGATTGTGTCACTGGGGAGGCATCTGCTAGACCTCTCCAGTGCAAGGCTACCTACTCATTTCTCTTCTGCAATCAGTTACTCTTTTGGGAAAATGCATTTGGAAAAAAAGTGAGGAATCTCCATGTATGGAACTTGTACTTTAAGAGGGTTTGAGCTTGTATCCTCACAGATGTCTACCTTCCTTTGACAATCTGATACTTCCTACATGGTTGTTCCTAAAAATGCAAGAAAAGGAAGAGAAAGAAGAAATGCGAAATACTCTGATTAAATCGAGACCATTGTGTCCAGAATTCTTCTTATAAAAGTGAAACCTTGAGACCCAGAGAGGTTAAGTGAGAGGTTAATGTCTATAATAAAAGCCAATGATTTGCAGTCCTGAATTAATAGTAAATTCTTCATCAATAGCATATTACTTAAAAATTACAGCCACCGAGCTAGTTCGCATAGACATTTCATTTTATCTGCCCTCCTTCCTCAAGGCTTCCTTCTCCTGCATCCCTTCCCATTCTTCCTCCCCCTCCCCTTTTCCAACTTAGGGGAGCATCTGGATGTGGAATCATATTTCATGGAAGTAAAAGTGAGCTTGCAACATACAATTTCTGAGATATTTCCCAAATCCATCTTTATAGGCTATTAATGTTTTTGGCATTGTTTTTAGAATGTGAGACTTTGGCCTCATATTCAGTTTCAGAGATATTACTATCAATTTAAAAAGTATACTGTATTTTGATGCTTTATTAAGAAGACCTCAATTTCATTTTTATATTTGTGGAAAATACTACATGTTCACATGAAACAAAACTTTTTTTACACAGATGGCTAAAATCTAGTGATTTCAGTATCTTCAGATAGAGGTAGAATAGATTCAGTTTCAGAAAAAGACAAACTAGCAAGTAATGCAGAAGTTTATGGAGCCGGGTGAGACTTGACACATATCATGGAAACCTTTCAATTAATATAGATAAGTCATTTTAAAGTTTAAAGAAGATATTAGAGTTATGGTATAACCACAGGCAAAGACTGATTATTTAACTGAAGGAAATGATGTCAGTCAGTGCTTATAATTGTACATTTAAATCTAGATTTAATTATTTTCTACAAGATGAGAGTTAAAAGAAGAAACCAAACTATATTTTAGATACATTGTCTGTCACTGATTTTCTACTAATTAAGAAAAAAGTGACATTTTTGAAAATGTTATTTCTATAATAAGTATAATCTCTTAGCTATGTGTAGAATCTTTGCACAGACATTGTTAGTTATATTAACCACCATTTTTTATTTAAAATAAGAAAATCAGAACACAGAAAGAAGCAATTATTTGACAGGTAGTACAAAGGTAGTTGATCCCAAATCCAGACCATCTGGGTCTAGAGGTGACATCAATTTATTTTTTCTATTGGAAGTTTTATACCATCAACTGTTATGCTGAGGTGGTGTAGGCACGACGATCAAGAGTTTGAAGCAAGTTGGGTCTACAGAAGATCTTATTTCAAAAGCAGAACAACACTGTCATTCATGACCAAACCCCTGACTTCATGACCAGCTACGCTTTCTGTTTGCTTTTGTATGTTCTGTATGGATTAAAACATACTCAGATGCTTGAATGTTTTGTTTTCCAAGGATTCTGCTTCTCTGGACTGTGGGCTTACCTTTGCTTCAAACCACTTTGAGCCTTGTGACCTCCTCACCGATGTCCCCAACTGATTTAAATCTACCAGCAATATTTCATACAGACTGAGACCAGGACCAAGGCCTGAGAAAGTACATGCTGTTTGCCTATCTAGGGATCACAGTCTCTAGCTATCCTCACCCCAGGAATGCATTGCTTGTCTTTTATGTTAGTGGTAGCCACTTAGTGTGGGTCCACTGACTAGCAAAGCAGTTATAGAGCGTTTGAAAAGATATGTGAATCAAAGGAGAGATGATTTACTTTTGCTGTAATGATAGCCAAATTATTTTATATTGCAAAAGTTGCCAATGATATCAGATATTCACACTTAAACAGTAGATCATGGTGTTTGTCTGAAATAGGTTTTAAAAGCAGGCAGTTGTGTTTCTTAGAAAAGAATCAATACCTAAAGACTATCAACACTTAATTTAATGATATTGTGTTGATAAAAGCTCTTTCATTAACTTGTATTTCTCTGTTCCACTGAGAGGATAGAGTTAAAGTTTTGTTATCCTAATAGAGGAGACAGAAAATTGCGATGAATTCAATGAGGGGATTTAAATATCTATTAACAAAATAACAGAGTAACTTTGGGCTGTAATTACAAGTACTGGAGTTATGGCAAATGTAGTAACAGGAGATAACAGGCAAATTAGATTTACTTTTGGTATCTATCTTAGTGTTATCTTGCTGATTACATTTGCCACCTCAAAAATCACTGACACCATCTACATATAAGTCATCTAAGTAAAATAAAATACCATGTAAAAGGTTGTGCTTTAGAAATTCTAGCTCTCTCTTGTACTGAATTTTATGAATGATTATTCATAAGGCAGGAGTTAAAACACCTATACTGTCTATAATTCTGAAACATTCTGAGCATTAAAGATGAGTTAAAAAGTAAACAAGCAAACAAACAAACAAAAACTATATTTGAATTCATTGTATTGTGATGGGTCTCAGTGAAAACACACTTGTATTAAAACTATTGCATACACTAACTGTAAGCTAAGGGTATACTATATATGTGAAATATAAATCAATTTTATATTTAGACAGGATCTTATTTCTCAAATTCCTTCCTCATTATGGGCAAATATTACTAAATTTTTAGAAAACCTGAGATTTGAAATAATTTCTGTTCCTAAGCATTTGAAATAGGTCCATGGAAAAGTAAAGGACTGAAAAGATTATGTCCACAGCAAAGGAATTTTCCAACTTTGTGTAAAATTTAAGATGTGTGTGTGTGTGTGTGTGTGTGTGTGTGTGTGTGTGTGAGAGAGAGAGAGAGAGAGAGAGAGAGAGAGAGAGAGAGAGAGACAGAGAGACAGAGAGAGAGAGACAGGGATAGAGACAGAGACAGAGACAGACAGAGAAAGACAGAGAGACAGAGACAGAGACTGACAGAAAGAGGGAGAGAATATGAAAATTATTGGGAGTGTTATTTAAAATGTAAGAGTTTTGAGGATATGGCTGTTTCAATGGTAATGATCTCCAAGGACTCCTGTTTTTGGAACTGTTTGTAGAGGTATACTGGCTGGTTTTGTGTCAACCTGACACAAATTAGAGTCATCAGAGAGGAAGAAACCTCAGGTGAGGAAATGCTTCCATTTCTCCAGCTTCTCAATTAGCAGTCAATGGGGGAGGGCACAGTTCATGTTAAGCAGCCTCTTCGCTGGGCTAGTGGTCTTGGGTTCTATAAGAAAGCAGGCTGAGCCATGGGAAGCAAGCCAGTAAGCAGCACCCCTCCATGGCTTCTGCATCAGTTCCCACCTCCAGGTTTCAGGCCTGCTTGAGTTCCTGTTCTGACTTCCTCCAATGATGAACTATGATATGGAAGTATAAGCCAAATATACCCTTTCATCCCTAACTTGCTTTTCGGTCATGGTGATTCATTGCAGCAATATAAACCATAAGATAGGAGGATTCGCTGTTGTGGCTTTGTTGGAGGAAGGGTGTGCCATGCCTGTTGTACTCTCTGTTTATTGTTTGATGTTCAACATATGAGCTCTCAGCTGCTGTATCAGCTATTTGCTATCTACTCTACCCATTTGGTCTACTCTGCCATTATAGATTCTAACTTTGTGGAACTGTAAGACCAATTAAGCTTTCTTTATAAGTTGCTTTGGCCAAAGTGTTGCAGTGAAGGTAACTAACATAAAAGTTGGTGCCATGAACCATGATATTGATGTGAATAACCTATCCATGTTTATTTTAAGAGAATTGCAGGAGGCTTTGGGACTTTGGACTAAAAAAGCAGTTGAGTGTTGCACATAGAGCTTAATAGGCTGCTCTTGTAGGACCTTGGTAGATAGTACTAGTGAGAGTAATGTGGGCCTTAGAGTCCCAGGTCAATAGAGTTTAGAGGGAAACAAGGAATGTAAATAGCAAGGAAGATAGAGGCCATTCTTGTGATGTTTTGGCAAATCATCTGACTGTCTTCTGTCCTCATTCTCAGTGTGTGCTGAGGCAAAATTGAAAATTAATAGGCTAATGTTTTTTGACAGAGGACATTTCAAGACACCCCGATACTGAATCTGTCCATTCAAAGAATATTATGGCAATACACATAAATCGCAAGAGATTATCGCAAAGGTCAATCTGTCAGTGAGGGTTCTCTGGAGGAACAGTGCTGGTGTGACGAAAAATATGAATATAATGAATTTATTAGATCAGCTTATGCTAAAATAGTAACAACAGCTGCCTCACACTTAAGAGGCTGAAAAGCCGGTACTTGCTCAGTCTATAAGTCTGGGTGCCTCACAAATTCAAATACGGTACTGAAAGATTAGAAGATTCCTGGAGAGTCACTGTTCCTTCCTTGGTCAAGACTAAAAACCTGGAAAATGCCAGTTCTGATGTCAATGAAGGAATAATCGTCAGCAACAACAGGGCAAATCAACAAGTGAGAGGCCACGGGAGCAACAGGCAAACAACCTTCCTCCTCCCATGCCCCATTTTATCTATGATGAATCAAGCACATACCACCGATATTTGGGGTGGGCCTTCCCACATCAACTACAACAATCGGGATAATTCTTCTCTTGAAGTTTTCTACTCCGTTAATTTTAATTTGTTGCAAGATGACATTAAAACCAACCATCACAGCTAGCAATTTTTTTTCCTGTGGAGGGCTGGTCAGTAAATACTTTTGGGATTTTATGAACTTTGCAGAGCAAGATGAAATGCAACACTCCTTAAGTGATGAAAAGAGCAAGGTCAGATGCATAATTAGAGGTCAAACCCAGCAGACGATGAGTTTCTTGAGCTTAGCATTGTAAAGATATTGGTCATATGAGCTAGTATTTTCACATTTCCTCTCCTGTCTTTTATTCTTTATGCTTGTGCTATAAATTGTCTTTAAATAGAAAGCATTTCTTGTCATATACATAAGGCTCAGTGTACAGTATGCATCAGCAACAACAGAGTAAGTAAATCAAGGAGGCCAAGGGATAACTCAGAGAGAAACCCAATATTCCTTGGCAATATATTATCTAAAGTTCAGTAGTCTAAGTAGAATAAAACAAGAAGGTCAGAACACTTAAGAGATATAATGAGTTCTCTAATCATCCTGCTGTTAAGTAAGAGTGCTAACTGCTTCCATATATGTCAATCATGAATGAACTCATGTAAGTGATATTGATATAGCTGAGTTCTAAAGGCTTATTTAAAATGTCACATTCTGAAAACTAAACCACCTTGTCCAGCAGTAGTTGCAGTATGTACCCATGAATGGTCTTCTAAATGAAAGTTCTGTATTTTCCATATTCTACAGTTCATGTATAGCATGATAAGATATGCTATATTATGTATGTGGGTTTTCTTTACTGAATGCATCTTTTATTATTAAAACATCTCCTGGTTCCTTACATAAGGGTTTATGACTCCTAAGTGTTCAATTGCTCATGAATTCGAGAATGATCCTCTGTCCAGAATTCTCTCCTTTTCTTGATATCTAAGGCTTGCATTGTGTAGCTATTTCATCCCTATATAAATGTTCCTGTGTGAAAAGGGGTGGGGGTGGTGGTCATGAGGCTCATGACATGCACAAAACTCACAAAACTCTGAGCTTTATATACACAGTGAATATTTGTGGGGAGAAGGAATGGGACATGGATCTAGCTTTCAACTCGTGAATCTGCCTTTAGGTTTCAAAGAGGACTTCAGTATTGTTGCATTTGTAAATCATAATGCCCAAATCACCTGTTTCTTTAAGTAGCCCTTCCCTCATGCTCTTGGAGCAACCTTAATAATCTTCTTGCTTCACCAAGTTCAGTTTTACAAGGAATTTTTTAAACTTTGGTCTACTGTTTCTGAATCTGGAATAGAAATAGACTCTCATAAGAAGTCACTACAGCTTTATTTTAATATGATCATCACTTATCATCTGAATTTCCAGCATTGTGTGCTATGTGCATTGTATCAGTATATTCTAAAACCCTCAAGTGAATTGCACCTAAATGTTGACAAGATCTCTTAACTATAAAATACAAAAATAGATATTACTCTTTTTATAAAGCTGAAAGAATTTGCTGAATTAAACATCACATAGTTATTGAATGTCAGTCACATGGTTACATGTATAAATTTTTCTACTCTGTTGATATTTTCTTTTTATTAATGAGACCTTATTTTTGCCTAGGAAAGTTATCTCTTGATTCAATAACGAGTGCTTATCTCCCATGGACTTCACTCATAAAGGTGAATCTTTTGTAGAACATTGGTTAATTTATCAATGAGGGCAGAGTAAAGCACTGTTTCTTTGTCAGCTGAACATTTAGATGGCCTGATTGCTAAGGTGGTGTAGGACTCAGTAGTGATCCCCTATTTGAGTTTTGTATTCTTTCTTAGCACAAAACAAAATAGCTTCTCTCTGGCAGTGTCTCAACCTTCTGAATGTTGTGTCTGTTTAATATAGTGCCTCGTATTGCCATGAACTGCACCCATAAAATTATTTTCATTGCTACCCCAGAACTGTAATATTTCCACTGTTATGAATGGTTATGCAAATATTTTTGGTGATTGCAGCTTGCTAACTGGGCTGAGACTCACAGGTTGAGAACCAGTGATCTAGAGGTCAGTTATTAACTTTCTAAGGTTAATCACTTCTTATAATGGCACTGTCAAGACAATAAGCATGCTCTAAATAACTTCAGTGATTCATTTAGCAAGAGGATAGATTGCATAACCTATTTTTTCACTTGTCTTTATTAATATTCTATCACAATAATGAATATAATAACAATAATTACAATAATAAAAAACCTCTTTGGATGGTATTATATGGCAATATTTTATGTTATACCTATCTCTTAGGAAAATAAAACTTTGATGAACTATTTTATTCAATCAAGTAGAAGCTTTTTATGTACCTACCTTGTGTCTCTTATGTTCAAGGTTCTAAGAAGAAAGAGGCACAACCATAAAAAAATCATTACTACATATTTTAAATTCCAACATTTTAAAATTATGAAAATTAATAATCCCCTCCTTTGTTCAATTCTCAGCACCTAACAAAATAATACACCTGGGAAGGGATGTAGTTGGAATTTAAAAGTAGTTTTGCCTTGGCATTGAACTTTTAATCACACTTAGATGCTTCCTACAGAAAAAGAAATCTGGAGCCCTATCTTCATCCTTGTTTAATAAGCAGTAACAGCTCTGTACAAGATATTCTAAGTATCAACTGGTCTGTGTGAACAGGATAAATAATAGGCAAATACCAGGGCAACTGGTTTTAAGGGAAGAGGGAAGAGGGATAGGTTAAGCAAAGGGAAGGGTGTACCAGAAACCTACTATCTTCCAAGCCAATTGAAAAATATTATTAGAGTGGAGAAGAGAACATAACTGATGGGAAAGAAATGGGGGATAGATAGTCAAGGTTTAAACATTGAAAGGATAGGAGTGTGTGTGGGGGGAAGAGTGATAGGTGGTAGATTAAAAATAAAAGCAGGGTGTAAGAAAATCTGAATGAAAATATACTAGCTTGCAAACTAATTACAAAATATAGCATATTTGGAGGAGGAGGAGGAGGAGGAGGAGAGGAGGAGGAGGAGGAGGAGGAGGAGGAGGAGGAGGAAGAAGAAGAAGAAGAAGAAGAAGAAGAAGAAGAAGAAGAAGAAGAAGAAGAAGAAGAAGAAGAAGAAGAAGAAGAAGAAGAAGAAGAAGAAGAGGTACCATGTATAAGTGGACAGTGATGACCCCAGACACATGACATGGATTATTAAAAGAAAACCTTATGCTGGTCTGTTTTATACATTCATTTCCAGGTCAGCCATGGATGTAGTGAGGCCCTCTTTATCCCTTTCCAAAACACCCTTCAAACCCTTAGTATCAAGTATGAAAATCTTGCTATATGTAGTAATCAGGGAGGCTTCTGGAGGTTTTGTCTTAATTTTTTCCACTAATGTGACTAAAAGCAAGTTGGAGAGGACAGATTTTATTTCATTTTATAACTCCCAAGTCACAATCTTGCACTGAAGGAAGTCAGAGCAGGAACCTGGAGGCAGAAATTGGACCAGACAATGGAGAAGTAATTCTGTTTAATGGATTGCTTTCCATGGTTTAGTTTCCTTTTTCTTCCTTCCTCCCTCCCTCCCTCCCTTCCTCCCTTCCTTCCTTATTTCCTTCTCTCCTTCCTTCCTTCTCTCCCTCCCTCCCCCTTCTCTTTCTTTCTTGGTTTTTGTTTTTTGAGAAAGGGTTCACTGCATAGCCTTGGCAGTCCTGGAACTTACTCTGTAGACCAGGCTGTCCTGGAACTCAGACGTTGGCTTGTTTCTGCCTACTGAGTCCTAGGATTAAACACTGTCCCTCAAACCCAGGAACAAGTGTTAGCAACAACCACAGTGGGCTGCATCCTCCAAATCAATCATTTATCATGGGTTGAGCCTCCAAATCAATCATTTATTACACCAATGCTCCCACAGACAGCTAAGCAATTCCTCACCTGAGATTCTCTCTTCCCAGATGATTGTTCAGATTGACAAAAACTAACTAGAAAGCATTTAAAAATATACAGAATGTTGACATTGTTCTTGATATCCAACCATAGCTAGATGTTAAGACCCTATTTATGAAGATGTCACATTCTTTGGTGTCTGGACTGACCAAGCCAGCTCAGTCAGTCAACTGAGTCTCAAGGGAGAGAGTGAGGATTGAAAAGAAAAAGACAATTAGACAACACTATAACATGATTCCAGCCAGTTCTGAGACTGAAGCTGAAGTAGTTTTTTTTTTCCAGTCTGCTTTTATATCATTCTAGGTACATACAAAGAATATGATCTTAAGACATAAACAAAGTGGTCAAAGGACAAACAAAGCATAAACGAAGGCCCCATGATTACTGTATTCCGGGTCTTAACAAGACCCATTAAGATACAAAGAACACATTCCTCATCTGTATTCATCTTGAACCTACTTCATTGTCCTAGCCCAAAGTCAAATCCCAGCCAATATCCTAGAAGCAGTATCAGGGACTCTCCACACTGGAAATTTCCTGCTGACTGGTTGTCATAGTACCTGGATGATCCATTTAAGTTGCTGAGCAGAAAGATGCCAGTGGTTTTACCCCAGGCTAAGCCTTTCATTTTATAATACCAACTTGGCAGGCAAGGTGTTTCCACAGGTGTATTAGTGACATGATTTTTATGAGGTAGTTAGTTGTAATAAACCAATTTTAATCAGAATTTAGGTCTACCACAGGAGGAAATTTCATTCCAGGTATTGTAATACATGTTAAAGGTTCCTGGTTGGGGAGACCATCATTCCTACAGAGAAAACTAGTACTATGATTTTGCCAAATGTTCATGCTTTCAGACTGCCTTCTAAATATTTATTTGTATAACCATAGTTATGTGCTGTTCTTACCTTTGCTTAATTTTGCAATGGGCAGAAGTTAATGAAAATGAATCAGAACTGGTTAAAATGATAAAAGTAGGTGACTAAGAGTCCTATTGAGATATTTGTATCAATTTTCTACCACAAAACGCAGGGGACATCAATGAAGAGGTGGGGAGAAAGAGTTCAAAACCCAGAGAATGGAAAATAGTATTGTAAAATGCTATCTTCTGGTCATGACATGACTGTTCTACTATGATCTCAGCCACTTTGCTTACTTCCCTAAGAACTGAACAAGACTCAGAGAGCCAAAATTCTAACCTCAACCCTCCAAAAAGAACTATAGACAACTGAGGAAAGCTGGGAGCAGGAGAGCTTTCACTATGGAAGAGCACACAAATTGTTTGTCTAGTACTAAAAGGTCATCACTAGAACAAACATAGACAATATTGTAGGGACTAAGCAGGCTATGCTGAGGGAGGTGAATGTATAATGCACATACATATCATACACATACATATATACATACATGTATACATATATGCATGACAAAGCAATTAGTGAATAAATAGGCTATAAATTTGAAGGAGAGCAGAAAGATGTACGGAGGATGTAGAGGGACAAAGGGAAGTGAGAAATGAGTATATTGTAATCTTGAAAATAAAAAATAAAGGCATATTAAATAAAATATTTACAGAATTTGATGGTTATTATATAAAATCATTGTAGTGAACATTTTGGCATAAATTGCTGGTTCTTACATTTTACAGTCTTGGCATATTCTCTGCCCTTGTCCAGGAAACTGCTTTTTCAGGTTGTTCTAGTGGTTACAATATTATTGCATAAATCTTGAGAAAAATAAATGACGTTTAGATTTTTTATATAGATATTTGAAGCTCATAGCAGATGAAGGGGTTTTAGATAAATTTATGCATTTTAATAGTGTGTCTTTGTGCATCAAAGATCAGGGTACTGAACTCTGCACATGAAATGAGGCCGCAAGCATAAGGCATACCTTAGCAACTTGGGATCACACTTTAGGATAGACATAGACTTTTCTTAATAATGTGCTTGGTGCTTGAGAACCTTTCCTGTGGGTGCTATGCATACCCACCCTCTCTGAAAAGTGCCCGTAGCAAACACTTATCAAGCCAAGACATCCATTGACATATATGTACTTACATATATACTTACATACATTTGTAGTATACAGGCTTAAAATAAATGAAAGTAAGTTACTCCTCTTGACAACTCTTGATGATTACCCACTTCTACTCTAACACATCCTGAGACTTATCCCTGTAATTATTGAATGTGGCCTGATCTGGCATAAAGTAGATTTGGGCACATAAACAGTAAGACAAACTGTGGGTTTTTTTTTTCAATTTTTTAATTAGATATTTTCTTCATTTGCATTTCAAATGCTATCCCGAAAGATCCCTATACCCTCCCCCCACCCTGCTCCCCTACCCACCCACTCCCACTTCTTGACTCCGGTATTCCCCTGTACTGAGGCATATAAAGTTTGCAAGATCAATTAAAGTTAACTTTTAGGTAGACATTACTTTTTATCATATGATATCTCTACATATGAGAGCATGAGTATGACAAGTATTTTATGGGAAGGGATACGCATAGTAGAGAAATAGCTGTAATACAATCTGCCAGTAAAAGTAGAGAACCATTCAAACTAGGCTACTTAGCAACCAAACTACTACTTCTGCTGAAACTTACAAAACGTAAATCCTAATTAGGTCCCTTGAGTACCCTCAGCTATGTGATCTGCTGTTACTTTATATATATGTGTGTGTGTGTGTGTGTGTGTGTGTGTGTGTGTGTGTGTGTGTGTGTGTGTGTATGTATTATATATTTATTTTAATCTTTTATTTATGTATATATTTGTTTGCCTGTTTTTGTTGTTTTGTTTGTGAGCACTCTATAGTTCAGTAATAGTGTCAGGCCTTGGGACCTCCCCTTGAGCTGGAGCCCACTGTAGGCCTGTCACTGGACCTTCTTTTCTTCAGACTCCTCTTCATTTCCATCATTGTAATTCTTTCAGACAGGAATCATTATGGGTCAGAGATGTGACTGTGGGATGCTACCTCCCTCCCTCATTTCATGCCCTGTCTTCCTGATGGAGGTAGGATCTCTAAGTTCCCTCACCTGACTGTCAGCCATTTCATCTAAGGACCTTTGAGTCCTGAATTCTCTCACCTTCCAGGCCTTTTGTGCATTCTGGAAGTCCCTCCTCTCCCCCAACTTCCTACCTCCCTAGGTTGTCTGTTTCCTAACTTTCTGCTGGCCCTCAGAGCTTTTCCCTCACCAAATACCAGATTCGGTTCCCCTCACTCTCCCACTTCCTCCCTCCTCTTGTCCTCTTTCCCTCCCAGGTCCCTCCCTCTCTGTGCACTTGTGATTGCTTTCTTCTCCTTCCCAGTCTGGACTGAGGCATCCTCAGTTGGGCACTTCAGCTTGTTGAACTTTTTGAGTTCTGTGGACTGTATCTTGGGTATTCTGTGGATATATTTTTAAACTAATATTCACTTATTAGTGAGTACATACCATGCATGTTCTTTTGGGTCTGAGATACATCACTCAGCATGGTATTTTCTAGTTCCATCCATTTCCCTGCAAAACTCAGGATTTCTTTGTTCTTAATAGCTGATTTGTATTCCATTGTGTAAATGAACCACATTTTCTGTATCCATTCTTTTGTTGTGGTCACAGGCTTTGAGACAGCCTAAGTTTCTCATCTGTTTGAAATATGAGTGGCTTTTACCAACCTGTATTCCACTGAGCTAAAAAATGTGCAAAGACAGAACAAGACAGACCTGCAGACATGTCAATTAATATCCAGTAATGAAGGAAATTTTCATTAAAATTCACGGGGATGGAAGTTGTGAATTTGATTCTTGTGTATTTGCCTGCTTTTTTTGTGAGTCCAGTTATTTATTCCAAAGCCTCATTTTTCTGAGAGTCTTTGCTTCTGCCGGAGGCCAATGCCCATATTACCTTAATTCTGGCTGAGTGAACTGTGTCCCATTCAAGTCCAAGGTCTTATATTTCTTTGGACTATCATTCCCAGTGACATTGGTCTTCATTTTTTTATGACCACCTTGACTACACTGGAGACATTTAGAAGGAAATAAAAAATTCATGCTGCTGACCTTTGGATCACACTTTCTACTTTCTCCTTAACATTTTGCTCCATTCTGATTCCACATCTTTTCTGTACTCATCATTTCAATTCTTTTCTTATTAAAATTGTCATTATATTTCCTTCCTTTTGTGCCCAAATAAATAAATCCTAAACATTAACTAATGCCACTGTGTATTTTCTATAAAATATTGAGTGTTTGTCTGATTTAAGAAAATCACATAGCCTCAAGATGGTTCTAGTTTACACTCTAGCAAATATTTAGCTTTTCCAGCTCATTTTATTTTGTAGCTATGTGTTTCTATAGGATGGATATTATTGTCATTATTTTTCTAAACACACTAACACTATCTTCATATTCTTCACTATCAGAAAACAAATTTATATATGCATAGGCAAAGTAGTAGTGACTGGCAACCTTTCAATTTTAAACCAGGCAGGCATGGCACTGGAGGAACTGAGAGATCTACATCTTGTCCTGAAGACAAAGAGGAGAAGACAGTCTCCCAGAAAGCTAGGAGGAGGGTTTCAAGGCCCACCCCCACAGTGACACACTTCCTCAAGCAAGACCACACCTCTTAACAGTGCCACTTCCTGGATTAAACATATTCAAACCACCACAATCTCCTTCAAAGAGATTCCATTTATTATATGACACCCTTCTTTTAAGATGACAGTGTTTGGAGTTTTAAAGCATTCTAGACAAACAGAAAATGTCTGAACCAGTCTTTTTATGAATAATGAACACTAATACCTAACTTGTTTTATTATATTATTTCATCATTTATTCTATAAAGTAGGAAAATTTATTTTAGTCAATCTATCTTATTTACTGAGTTCTGTTCCACCAGGCCTATATTCTGTATGACCCCATATCTTTAAACTACATTTACAGAGAGTTCCTTGAGTATTATAAAGGGAGGCCTAAACTCTGTAACCTATTTCTCTGGCCAACCAGAGTTTCTCAACTGTCTCTGTTTATCCTATACCAATTATAATGTGTGAGTTTGTGTAGTGATGGATATACCAAGACTATTTCAGAATTAATGGCCTTTTCTAACTATGTGCATATCTGTGCTTACTATCTCCAGGGCACAAGGAAGATGTCCAAATTGTGGCCAGATCAAGCCATGTTTAGGATTTTCCTAAAGAAGACTTGAAAACAATTTGCTCTGGAAAAGACTTAAAATGAATCATAATACAGAAAGTTCCCAAGAATGCAACACACAGAGACCAAAAATCTAAAAGTGACAGAAAGTTGAACCAGCACCATTTGTTAAAAATTCTGTCTTTTTTCCACTGGATGGTTTTAGCTCCTTTGTCAAAGATCAAGTGACCATAGGTGTGTGGGTTGGTTTCTGAGTCTTCAATTTTATCCCATTGATCTACCCGTCTGTCTCTATACCAATACCATGCAGTTTTTATCACTATTGCTCTGTAGTATAACTTGATGTCTGAGATGGTGATTCCCCTAGAAGTTCTTTTATTGTTGAGAATAGTTTTCGCTATCCTGTTTTTTTTTTTTTTTTCAAATAAATGTGAAAGTTGCTCTTACTAACTCTATGAAGAATTAATTTGGAATTTTGATGGGGTTTGCCTTGAATCTTTAGGTTGCTTTTGGCACGATGACCATTTTTACTCTATCAATCCTGCCAATTCATGAGCATGGGAGATCTTTCCATCTTCTGAGATCTTGTTTGATTTCTTTCTTCAGAGACTTGAAGTTCTTGTCACACAATCTTTCACGTGCTTGGAAGAGTAAGGCAAAGGACACTGTCAGTAGGACAAAACAGTAACCAACAGATTGGGAAAGATCTTTACCAATCCTACATCTGATAGAGACTAATATCCGATATATACAAAGAACTCACTTATGAAGTTAGACTCCAAAGAATCAAATAACCCAATTAAAAACGGGGTAAAGAGAATTTTCAACTGAGGAATATCAAATGGCAGAGGAGAACCTAAAGACGTGTTCAACATCCTTAGTCATCAGGGAAATGCAAATAAAAACAACCCTGAGATTCCACCTCAAACTAGTCAGAATGGCTAAGTTCTAAAACTCAGGTGACAGCAGATGCTGTCGAAGATGTGGAGAAAGAGGAACACTCCTCCATTGTTGGTGGGATTTAAGCTGGTACAACCACTCTGGAAATCAGTTTGGTGGTTCCTCAGAAAATTGGGTATGGTACTATGTGAGGATCCAGCTATACCACTCCTGAGCATATACCCAGAAGATGTTCCACCATGTAATAAGGACACATGCTATGTTCATAGAAGCAAGAACCCAGATGTCCTTCAACAGGAATGGATACAGAAAGTATGGTACATTTACACAATGGAGTACTACTCAGCTATTAAAAACAATGAATTCATGAAATTCTTAGGCAATTAGGTGGAAGTAGAAAATATCATCCTGAGTGAGGTACCCAAATAACAAAAGAACACACATGGTATGTACACACTGTAAGCGAATATTAGCCCAAAATTTTGGAATACCCAAATACAACTCACAGACCACATAAACCTCAAGAAGAAGGAAGACCAAAGTGTGGGTGCCTCGGTCCTTCTTATAAAGGGGCACAAAATACTCAAGGGAGAAAAAATAGAGACAAAGTATAGAGCAGAGACTGAAGGAAAGGCCACCCAGAGACTGTCCCACCTGGGGATTCATCCCATATACAGTTACCAAAACCTGGCACTATTGTAGATGCCAAGAAATGGTTGCTGAAAGTAGCCTGATATAGCTGTCTCCTGAGAGGCCCTGCCAGAGCCTTTCAAATACAGAGGCAGATAGATGCTTACAGCCAATGATTGGAGTGAGCATGGGGTCCCCAATGGAGGAGTTAGAGAAAGGACTGAAGTCACTGAAGAGGTTTGCAACCCCATAGGAAGAACAACAATATCAACCAACCAGACCCCCCATAGCTCCCAGGGACCAAGGAATACACATGGCTCCAGCTGAGTAAGCAGTAGAGGATGGCCTTCGAGGCATCAATGGGAGGAGATGACATTGGTCCTATGAAGGCTTGATAAATGCCCCAGTGTAAGGGAACTGAGGGTGGGGAAGAGGGATTGGTTGGTTGGTTGGTTGGTTGGTTGGTTAGTTGGTTGGTTGGAGGAATATCCTCATAGAACAAGGGGTGGGAGGATGGGATAGGAGGTTTCAGGGAGTGGGGGAAACTGGGAAGGGGGGGTAACATTTTAAATGTAAATAAAGAAAATATCCAATAAAAATTAAAAGAGGAAAAAAAGTGAGAATATCACAGCAACCCAGCGTTCCATTAGGCTTTGCTGGAACTCTGTCCAACAGTTCCTCAAGGGGTGTATACTGCTCCTTTAAAGCTGTGCCTTTGTCAAACATCTTGCTTCCCAACCTTGGTCATTTCCAGTGTATGCAGCTATGCCAGTATATACTATCTTTATTAGGCTTTCCTTAAAAGAATTCCAAATATCTCACTTGCAGGTTTTCATATTTCTTCCACTATCTTCTGTCCCTTCCTCTATTGCTGGTTCTTTCTCCAGTAAAACCAACAAAGCAAGCCATATTTGTTTGTGTTCTTTACACAGAGCAAAGCTCTGGTGACCATTTGTGCTTTGAGCTTGCTACAACAAAATTCCTGGCACAATGTAGAATTTAAGTAGATATTTTGCTAAGGAATAGATTGACATTATTCGTACATGAAAATAAAATGATGAAATTTTCATAGTCATTCCTAAATTCCATACAATACCAAGCCAAACAAATCATTCAGAAAAAAAAAAACAGCAAAAAATACACACTAATAATAACCCCTCCTCCCATTCTAATGAATAAAAATCATTACTTCTTACGTCCAGAAATAAAAATAAGATTCAACAACAATCAAACAGCTTGGTTGTACTTTCTGTATTCTGAGCAAGATATTGTAGAATGTACTCTGGCTTTCTTTGACCCTGAGGTTTTCTTCTGAGAACTAAAAAGTATAGCCTCCAGGACATAATTAGGACTCAGAGTGCAGTGCACAGCTGCAGAGTGCCAAGGAGCTTGCATGCCGCTCTGTGTGTGGCCTTTCTTGCCAAACTCCAACAGTTCTCAGGCCATCTGTAGTGGTACTGCAAGATTAGCTTAATAAACCTGAATTACTCGGCAAGTTTTGCATTAAAATTTGAGCATTTATCGTATCCCAGGGAGTCAAGCTTTTTGTATAATACAAGGGGATTCTGACACACAGAAAGAATTGGCCTTTGAAAAATAACCCAATGAACTGTTCTCAGGGGTCACCTAATGATTATTTACTTTTGCCTTCAAAGATCATGTATTGCCATTTTTTACATAAATGTGACATACATAAATGGTAAAACATGTTCATCTACCTTAAAACAACACAAATGCACAGATAACATAAAATGAGCCTGCCTGTAAAAACCAGAAAAGATGTGTCAATTTTATTATGGAAATCTGCAAAGTAAATTGAGATACAATGTTTGTAAATAATAAATAAAGAATGTGAAACTTGAATGAATCACTTTTAAAATGCTAAAGCCCAGGTTCATAGCTCAGTGGTAAAGACCATTGAAGACAGCTGTTTGCTGATGTTAGAGTTCAGGTTCAAATTCAAATACCCTTCTTATCTAATCCTCCACATTAGTGAGCAATCAAGAAAATCCCCAACAGATGTCAACAAGCCAATATGATGCAGGCAAAGTTTTACTTAAAATCCCTCTTTCCAATTAAGTCTATACTTTTGTGAATTGTCAAAAATGATATGGAGGAAAATTGTCACTTCCACCTGTCCAAGATACAAGATACAATTAGCAAAACACATGAAACTCAAGAAGAATGAAGACTAAAGTGTGGATACTTTGCCCCTTCTTAGAACTGGGAACAAAACACCCATGGAAAGAATTACAGAGACAAAGTTTGGAGCTGAGATGAAAGGATGGACCACCTAGAGACTGCCACACCCGGGAATCCATCCCATCAGCCTCCAAATGCTGACACCATTGCACATGTCAGCAAGATTTCGCTGAAGGGACCCTGATATAGCCTTGTGAGGCTATGCCAGTGCCTGGCAAACAGAGAAGTGGATGCTCACAGTCAGCTATTGGATGGAACACAGGGCCCCTAATGGAGGATCTAGAGAAAGTACCCAAGGAGCTAAAGGGGTCTGCAACCCTATAGGTAGAACAACAATATGAACTAACCAGTGCCCCCAGAGCTCGTGTCTCTAGCTGCATAAGGAGCAGAAGATGGCCTAGTTGGCCATCATTGGGAAGAGAGGCCCCTTGGTCTTGCAAACTTTATTTGCAAACTTGCAAACTTTATTTGCAAACTTGCAAACTCAGCACAGGGGAACACCAGGGCCAAGAAGTGGGAGTGGGTGGGTAGGGGAGTGGGTGGGTATGGGGGACCTTTGGGATAGCATTTGAAATCTAAATGAAGAAAATACTTAATTTAAAAAATAGGGAAAAGAATGATACGGAGGAAAGTGAGAAAAAAACATATTCAATATTGCCATGCAAGTCCAGTAGAAACCTCTGAGACTAAAATTCCAATACAAGTAATATGAATGTATCCTCCATGCTCTTTCAAAAGTCAGCTTTTTATTTTTGTGTAAATGTATAGAAATATATACACCATGAAGATTTAGCTTAATATATCCTTATAACTGCTACCACATTAAAAGACCAAATAAAACAAAACAAATAAACCAAATAAATTATATATAAATAATTAAAATCACTTGCCATCTTCTTCCCTAAGATTATATATAATATAATATAATATTACATATATATATATATATATATATATGGATGGCAGATGATTATAGGAGCTACAACACATTTCAGAACACAATCTCTTAGTTCCATCAGCACCAAAAGCATATAGTGGATCCTCAACAGGACACGACACTACAGTTGTCATCACTTACGCCATTAGTGATTTTTTTTTGTAAGAGTATTTCTTACTGGTCAGGAAGTAATATTTATAAATTGGAAGCTAATTAATCAAAACACAGAAATTCTAAAATGAGGTAAAATTTCCAGTATGAGTTGATAATACTTCTCATCTTTTTGTTCTCACTCTCTTTTTTCAAAAAATTTTTATTGGTTATTTTATTTATTTACATTACAAATGCTATCCCCTCCCCAGTTTCCCCTGCTCAACTCCCTATCCCCCTCTCTCTACCCCCTCCCCATGCTCCTATGAGTGTGCTCTTCCAGCCACCACCCACTCCCACCTTAGAGCTCTAGCATTCTCCTACACTGGGGCATTGAGCCTCCACAGGAGCAAGGGCCTCCCCCACCCATTGATGTTATTCTCACTTTCAGCAGATGCCTTTGTTCATGCTCCATGTTCCACAAGACACTGACCTATATGTCAAGGAAAACAATAACCTAAATTGAGAAAGTCTCTGTCTATAGAGCCTACATTGTAATGGGAGAAGCAGGTACTAAGCATGATAATAGTTTAGATCATGCATTATGTAAGGATCTAAATGGAAAATGGTGGTAAACGGGCACTGGGAAACTGTGAGACTGCATGACACAGCTTTGAGAGCCTGACTGCACTGAATAGTTAACTTAAGTGGGAGTGGGTGGGTAGGGGAGTGGGGGGAGGGTATGGGGGACTTTGGGGATAGCATTGGAAATGTAAATGAGGAAAATATCTAATAAAAATATTAAAAAAATAAGCTATGTGTGTGATGATTTTGAAATCCATTGGAGGGTTTAGAAGTAGCAAGCAAAGGTCTTATGTAGAAATAAGATTTACTGTATTTAAGGAAGAGCTAAGGTAGATGGTTGTGATTTCATTTCCTTGGGTATGTACAGGACAAGTTGTTGGACCAGGTGTTAGCTCAATTTTAAATCTCTTTAGGAACTGCCATATTATTTTCTATAGTATCTGTACCAATATGTATTTCTACCAACAGTTTACAAGATTTTTGATTTATCCATAACTTCATGCTGCATGTCTGAACTTTTTACAAATCAATTAAAGGTAGTGGGGTCATATAGAAATTTATTAGATGCACATTTAGAATTATTGGAATGTAAGTGGAGGACTTACTGAGAGGCATTGTGGAGAATCTGAAACGTGAATAAGAACGTAGAGCCATTAGTATATGGTGATTACAATTATCTTCTGATGATCATGATAAATATGTTAATAAATGTAAAAGAGGGCATTATATAAAAATAATAAACGTATGGCATAGATTATGGATTATGAGGCTCAAATTTTCATATGCTTACCTGAAAATTGCTCATTAATTCAAAGCAGGACCTTGTTGCTAATGAGAGTGCTTATAAACCCAGGTCCTTGAAAAGATTCATGAAATGTCTTAGCAAATGGCACTGCTCCGTGGAACCAGTAAATAACAATAATGAGGATGTTATAAGCAAGCTCCCGCCACCCTAGAGTTATTTCTTTTTTACTTTTTGCACCAGAGGGAAACATTTTAAAAGGTGAATCTTATTCCGACTTTATCTCACTCTTACCCTAAATGCGCGGTTGGAAATAGGAATTGTGAGGGAGTTGCAGTGGCTTCCAGATCAAGGTCTCTTTTTCCTTGCTTCTGAGCTCAGAATCAGAGCACTCAAAAGTAACTGGATCTTAGAGAGTACCCTAAGTACTCAGTTTTTCCAGTGTTAAGACTTTGCTGATATAGTTGGCAAAATATACTTAAAAGTTCAGAGCTGACACAGTAAGTATAGGAGGCATTCATTATACTCAGTTTGAAAATAATTGGTTTCCACTGCTGCCTCCCAGAACAAAATCCCCCCCCCCGCCCCGTGTGTGTGTGTGTGTGTGTGTGTGTGTGTGTGTGTGTGTGTGTGTGTACGCGCGCATGTCTTTCCTTTCTTTCTCTCCCTCCCCCTTCCTCATTTCTTACCCTTTTATGTTTTCATTCTTTCTTCTTTCTTTTTCTTCTTTCATCCTGTTACTCTGCAATATAAAGGGATTATGCCTCCGGCAATGGACAAAAAAACACCTTATTGTCAGTGTTATTCTCATATCTGTCAGGGACAGGGCAGATGGTCCTTTGCTCATTGTAGCTTGAAGCCTGGCTGGGTGGCCAAAGCTATTTTATGCTCAGGACTTATACAAATGAAATGAAATGAAATCCAGGCAGTGCAGCATAGGAAGAGGAAGATAGAGACTTGCAGACTCTCTTGCCATACACATACCTGCCCTCCAGCACATGGCACAGGTGGGCAATAGACACCTGCTTGCCACCACACCAAGCAGCATGAAAGGAAATGTCACCCAGGGACCTGCCAGCCATGTTGCAGACTGCAGTGGGAGCCACCACAATGTGGGAGTATGGTGGGGTTCAGATGGGAGAGAAAGGGAAGTGTTTGAGCATTATGAAGAGAGATGGAACTGAAGAATCAAGGGTAGTAAGGAGTAGCCTGTTGTGAGTGGCCAGCCCCGTCACCTGGGGCCATAGTGAGGTCTTAGCCTAAGCTGTTGCTGAGGGCCATGTCTGAGTAGGGGGCAACACAGCTACAGCAGGGCTTGATATCGATGTCTGTGGTTCATATTAGCACCAGAGAACATGGGATGTCCTTGTTGGGGCAGTTGCCAGGGACTACTTGGATGTCCAGAGACTGGACTGTGTATAACTACCCTGCCCGACACTGGACATAATGCTCTGGAGAGCTGGCTTCATCTCTCACCTAGGGTAGCACTTAGGTGAGCTATCCCTGGGACTTGCTCTGGCAATACAGCAGAGCTAGCCCATGGTGCTGGACATGAAGGTGAGCCATCAGGTATGAGGGTGTGAGTTTGGGAGAGGTGACTCGGCTCTGTCACTAACCACTCCTCTGTCATGGTATGGAACAGGCACACAGGTGACACCTTTCACCCCTTGCCACTTCCAACAATCAGAAAAGCTGTCTCCAAGGCTTTCAGCTTGGGAGAGCTATCCCTGACCCTCAGTTACTGCAGCACTTGGTAGAGTGGGGCATGGACAGCACAGCATAGTTGATCCTGGTGGAGGGGCATAGGTGAGATTGCATAGGGGGATAACATTGGAGATCTGGCCTTATCACTTGTCTGCTGTGAGATGGCATGGGTGCAGAGGTGATGGGTGCAGATGGTGTCTCTTACTATCTGCACCAGTGAGGAGTGCTGGGCCCATGGTCATAGGAGCAGTCAGCTGGCTCTGTTCATCAACAACTGCAGCACTCAGGAGGTCAGTTCTTGTCTGTCACCTGGCCAGCACAGCAGATCTGGCCTGGGCTAGGGGAACAACGGGTGAGCCAGGCCTGAGGGTGAGAGCTTGGAAGAACTGACTCCACCACTCATCTGGCTTGAGGTGCTGTGGGTGTGCATGGGGGGGGGGCGATGCCCTTTCCCTCCACCCCCTTACAACCTGAAATAGCTGGGAAAGCTGGCCCTGGGGTCGTGAGGGTGGGAGAGCTAGCTGTGTCTCGTCACTGGCTGTGGCACTCAGGAGAGTGGACGTTGTACCTTTCCTGGGCTACAGAGTGGAGATGGTCTTGATGGCAAAGGCATGGGGTTGCCAGCCCTGATAATCTAAGAGTGGGAGAGTTGTCCCCAACCCCTGACAAGCTGCCACTTGGAAGAGTGGGACCCATACTTTGACTGGGTAGCACAGTAGAATTAGCTCTGGAGGCATGGATGCAGATGAACTTACACTGACCCTGTCTCTTGCTGATGGCGGCTTTAGAGCCTTTAGGCTGCCCAATTGGAGTAGTGCTGGAGAGCTTACACTGGTGGTGTGGACAAGGGAAAGCCAGTGGGTGGATCAGCTCATCTCCTCTCTTATGCCCAGATTCAGGACTTCAAATTGGCTCACGCCCAAATCTGAAAATGTTTGAGGTATGTGAAGGGGCCAGTTTGCTTTTCCAAAGCTGCAGAATCTCCATGACAGAGGACAATAACAGGATAACTGGGAGAAAGAAATGCTCCTGAGGATCCAATATTGTTAGTGCTACAGAAGTCAGAGATCTAGAATCAGACCAATAACTCATTGCAATGAACATTTGCAAGTGACAATATGTGGACAGAGGGATGTACTGTGTGGCATCCTACAGCTCTCACAGTGAGATTTTTTTATGCTTTTTTTGTTTGTTTGGTGTGTGTGTGTGTGTGTGTGTGTGTGTGTGTGTGTGTGTGTGTGTGTGTGTGTGTGCGTGTGCGCGTGCACGTGCGTGTGTGCGTGTGTGTGTGTGTGTGTGTGTGTGTGTGTGTGTGTGTGTTTCATTTTGGGGGGAGGTTGCAAGAGCAAAGTTCCAATATGAAGGGGCAGGGAGATTAATGAGACTGGGGTACATGATATGAAATTCACAAAGAATAAGTAAATTTTTGAAAAGAGGATTATGATGGCTTATTTCTTTTATTACTTTCACTTGTTCACGTTGAAGAAAACTCAGTCAATGTTTATTTTAGATGTGATTTTGAGAGTTAATAAACATGATTGTCAACAGTAGACTGATTAAAGAAGATGCTCAGCACTGACCACTGATCTCCGTTTATACACATATGCACACAAATACACACAGTCATACACACACACATACCAAAAGGAATGTAAGGTAGACTATAAATGTTTTGTAAAAAATTTTTGAGTAACTTTTGTAGTGTTTCCTATACTATGTGTTCTAAGTTACACTCATGTCAACATTGTAAAATGGCTCCTTTGTCTCTGCACTGTTTCATATGTCAGGGTCACCATTCTGACTTGAGTGAGACGATATCTCATTATCATTACTACTTGGTTTCCTGATACTTACTAAGCATTTTTAGACACATTTGTTGGCTTTTTACCTCTTGGCAAATATGGACTCAAAATCATTTACTCAGTTTCAGGTGAATTATCTGACCTGATTTTGATTTGTCAAGTATGAGTATTTTCACAAAGAAAAAGAAACTCTATATATCCCAAAGAAAACTGTGTCCATCATTTTGGGAGAATAATTCACATATGCTGCATGTAAATGTTAAGATACCACAATATCACACTGAATTTAGCTAATGTGTATACATAATATACTTTCAGTAAAAATAATGTAGACAGATTAAGCTCAGCAAAATCTGAAGTCTGATAATATTTTACACAGGGGGATATAGGCTAGCTAAGAAAAATTATATTGGAAAGGAAGGGTCAGAATCATATTACAAAAGAATACCCATGATGAAATTATATAGTGAAGCCATAGCCAAGGTCAATTGTATTGAGATCTGCCCTTGATTCCTGACAGCTACATATAAATGGAAGATTCAAAACACAGACAGGCAGCTTGAAAAATCTGATAGGTGCAGCACAGACTTACACAGCTTTTGATGTTGCAGTGAGTTAGAAGAAGCAGTTAGCCATCCAGAGACTTTGTAAAAGGAATGGAAAGATTTACCCAGAGTGTGAAGAAGTGATTGTCCAACTAAATTCCCTTGCAGATAAAGGAAAGATGTATATGTATTTCTTCTCTTCAGCATGAATGAAACATTTAAAGTATAAAACTCAACACAAATAACAATATTATGTAATTCAAAACAGTTTCTTATAGGAGCTGGAAAACTTTACTACAGAGATACTTGGGTCTAATATTTGAAATCTGAAGAATAAACAAAGCCTTAGAGAAATCATGTCTCTATAGTTTATGATGTAACACCACATCATTGCTCTTATAGCAGCATATATGGATGAAATAATGTAGGTATCCAAACAGTTTTTAAAGCCAAAAATTTCAAACTTCAGTACATTAGCTGAACTTAGAGCATATATTATGCTTTTTATTAATCCCTCGGGCAATTCAGAAATCCATTTTATTTCCCTGTGAATTTCATTTGGAAATTAATAATGATTGGGGAAGAAAACATTTCCCTTGCTCACATATGTGCGATTGTATGCTCATAGCACAGCTAGCTGCATGTTTTGCCTTGTCACAATGAAGCCCACAGTCTGCTGGAGTCACTACGTTCCAAGTAAGCTATGTCTAATAACTAAATCAGTCTACCTGACTCCCAAGAGGCGTGTTCTGCTCACAATCTAACTCTGTCCATCTTTAATCCCACAAAACTCTTCTCTCCAGAAATTCTGGGTTATACTACATTAGCTTGTTGGGCTCTGTTTGGAGAGATTGCAGTTGGTATATCAGGAAAGTGTTTGAAGCACTATGTGTTTAGGCTTTGGTTGCCAGATGGAAAGATTATGCCATACCATTAGTGTACAGATATTTATTTTTACACAGATTTTCTCCATGTAGCTTCAGCTGTCCAGGAACTCTTTATATAGACTAAGCTAGCCTTCAATTCAGAGATATCCATATGCATCTGCCTCCTGGCAGCTTAGGGAAGAGTGTTTTAGAATGCATATCTGAGGAATATGCTGTATCTGTAAGTATCAAGTAGAAGAATGTGGTTAGGGTGGGGCATTTTCCCAAAGTAAGTTGTAAATAATGGGAGGGGCATGGGCTACGTCTGAATAACACCTTTTAACTGGAAGTATCACATTTATATTTTCATAGTAGACTCTGGTATGGAAGAAATGGAAGAAAGCCCACCCTGTTTCTTTTAAGTGTTTGTTACAAAGGAGTATTTACTTAGACAGAAAAAAAGAAAATAAAGAGCTTGCCTGAAATAACTGGGCAAGGATACATTGAAAACAACAGTTTTATAGTGTAATTCTTGTGTTATCTTATCTTAGGATATGAAATAATGATTACTCAATATTTGAGAAAATGGTTTGTCTATTTAACTTTTGTCAAATTGTCTCTGGAAAATAAAGGAAATATTTCTTTTTTTTTTTTTCACACTGTGAATTTATTTTTTTCCATTTTTTATTAGGTATTTAGCTCATTTACATTTCCAATGCTATACCAAAAGTCCCCCATATCCACCCACCCCCAGTCCCCTGCCCACCCACTCCCACTTTTTGGCCCTGGTGTTCCCCTGTACTGGGGCATATAAAGTTTGAAAGTCCAATGGGCCTCTCTTTCCAGTGATGGCCGACTAGGCCATCTTTTGATATATATGCAGCTAGAGTCAAGAGCTCCGGGGTACTGGTTAGTTCATAATGTTGTTCCACCTATAGGGTTGCAGATCCCTTTAGCTCCTTGGCTACTTTCTCTAGCTCCTCCATTGGGAGCCCTATGATCCATCCATTAGCTGACTGTGAGCATCCACTTCTGTATTTGCTAGGCCCCGGCATAGTCTCAGAAGAGACAGCTACATCTGGGTCCTTTCAATAAAATCTTGCTAGTGTATGCAATGGTGTCAGCGTTTGGATGCTGATTATGGGGTGGATCCCTGGATATGGCAGTCTCTACATGGTCCATCCTTTCATCTCAGCTCCAAACTTTGTCTCTGTAACTCCTTCCATGGGTGTTTTGTTCTCATATCTAAGGAGGGGCATAGTGTCCACACTTCAGTCTTCATTCTTCTTGAGTTTCATGTGTTTAGCAAATTATATCTTATATCTTGGGTATCCTAGGTTTGGGGCTAATATCCACTTATCAGTGAGTACATATTGTGTGAGTTTCTTTGTGAATGTGTTACCTCACTAAGGATGATGCCCTCCAGGTCCATCCATTTGGCTAGGAATTTCATAAATTCATTCTTTTTAATAGCTGAGTAGTACTCCATTGTGTAGATGTACCACATTTTCTGTATCCATTCCTCTGTTGAGGGGCATCTAGGTTCTTTCCAGCTTCTGGCTATTATAAATAAGGCTGCTATGAACATAGTGGAGCATGTGTCCTTCTTACCAGTTGGGGCATCTTCTGGATATATGCCCAGGAGAGGTATTGCTGGATCCTCCGGTAGTACTATGTCCAATTTTCTGAGGAACCGCCAGACTGATTTCCAGAGTGGTTGTACAAGCCTGCACTCCCACCAACAATGGAGGAGTGTTCCTCTTTCTCCACATCCACGCCAGCATCTGCTGTCACCTGAATTTTTGATCTTAGCCATTCTGACTGGTGTGAGGTGGAATCTCAGGGTTGTTTTGATTTGCATTTCCCTGATGATTAAGGATGTTGAACATTTTTTCAGGTGCTTCTCTGCCATTCGGTATTCCTCAGGTGAGAATTCTTTGTTCAGTTCTGAGCCCCATTTTTTAATGGGGTTATTTGATTTTCTGAAGTCCACCTTCTTGAGTTCTTTATATATGTTGGATATTAGTCCCCTATCTGATTTAGGATAGGTAAAGATCCTTTCCCAATCTGTTGGTGGTCTTTTTGTCTTATTGACAGTGTCTTTTGCCTTGCAGAAACTTTGGAGTTTCATTAGGTCCCATTTGTCAATTCTTGATCTTACAGCACAAGCCATTGCTGTTCTGTTCAGGAATTTTTCCCCTGTGCCCATATCTTCAAGGCTTTTCCCCACTTTCTCCTCTATATGTTTCAGTGTCTCTGGTTTTATGTGAAGTTCCTTGATCCACTTAGATTTGACCTTAGTACAAGGAGGTAAGTATGGATCGATTCGCATTCTTCTACACGATAACAACCAGTTGTGCCAGCACCAATTGTTGAAAATGCTGTCTTTCTTCCACTGGATGGTTTTAGCTCCCTTGTCGAAGATCAAGTGACCATAGATGTGTGGGTTCATTTCTGGGTCTTCAATTCTATTCCATTGGTCTACTTGTCTATCTCTATACCAGTACCATGCAGTTTTTATCACAATTGCTCTGTAGTAAAGCTTTAGGTCTGGAATGGTGATTCCACCAGAAGTTCTTTTATCCTTGAGAAGACTTTTTGCTAACCTAGGTTTTTGGTTATTCCAGGCAAATTTGCAAATTGCTCCTTCCAATTCGTTGAAGAATTGAGTTGGAATTTTGATGGGGATTGCATTGAATCTGTAGATTGCTTTTGGCAAGTTAGCCATTTTTACAATGTTGATCCTGCCAATCCATGAGCATGGGAGATCTTTGCATCTTCTGAGATCTTCCTTAATTTCTTTCTTCAGCGATTTGAAGTTTTTATCATATAGATCTTTCACTTCCTTAGTTAGAGTCAAGCCAAGATATTTTATATTATTTGTGACTATTGAGAAGGGTGTTGTTTCCCTAATTTCTTTCTCAGCCTGTTTATTCTTTGTATAGAGAAAGGCCATTGACTTGTTTGAGTTTATTTTATATCCAGCTACTTCACCGAAGCTGTTTATCAGGTTTAGGAGTTCTCTGGTAGAATTTTTAGGGTCACTTATATATACTATCATATCATCTGCAAAAAGTGATATTTTGACTTCCTCTTTTCCAATTTGTATCCCCTTGATCTCCTTTTGTTGTCGAATTGCTCTGGCTAATACTTCAAGTACTATGTTGAAAAGGTAGGGAGAAAGTGGGCAGCCTTGTCTAGTCCCTGATTTTAGTGGGATTGCTTCCAGCTTCTCTCCATTTACTTTGATGTTGGCTACTGGTTTGCTGTAGATTGCTTTTATCATGTTTAGGTATGGGCCTTGAATTCCTGATCTATCCAAAACTTTTATCATGAATGGGTGTTGGATCTTGTCAAATGCTTTTTCTGCATCTAAGAAGATGATCATGTGGTTTTTGTCTTTGAGTTTGTTTATATAATGGATTACATTGATGGATTTTCGTATATTAAACCATCCCTGCATCCCTGGAATAAAACCTACTTGGTCAGGATGGATGATTGCTTTAATGTGTTCTTGGATTCGGTTAGCGAGAATTTTATTGAGGATTTTTGCATCGATATTCATAAGAGAAATTGGTCTGAAGTTCTCTATCTTTGTTGGGTCTTTCTGTGGTTTAGGTATCAGGGTAATAGTGGCTTCATAAAATGAGTTGGGTAGAGTACCTTCTACTTCTATTTTGTGAAATAGTTTGTGCAGAACTGGAATTAGATCTTCTTTGAAGGTCTGATAGAACTCTGCATTAAACCCATCTGGTCCTGGGCTTTTTTTTGGCTGGGAGACTATTAATGACTGCTTCTATTTCTTTAGGGGATATGGGACTGTTTAGATCATTAACTTGATCCTGATTTAACTTTGGTAACTGGTATCTGTCTAGAAATTTGTCCATTTCGTCCAGGTTTTCCAGTTTTGTTGAGTATAGCCTTTTGTAGAAGGATCTGGTGGTGTTTTGGATTTCTTCAGGATCTGTTGTTATGTCTCCCTTTTCATTTCTGATTTTGTTAATTAGGATTTTGTCCCTGTGCCCTTTAGTGAGTCTAGCTAAGGGTTGATCTATCTTGTTGATTTTCTCAAAGAACCAACTCCTCGTTTGGTTAATTATTTGAATAGTTCTTTTTGTTTCCACTTGGTTGATTTCACCCCTGAGTTTGATTATTTCCTGCCGTCTACTTCTCTTGGGTGAATTGCTTCCTTTTTTTCTAGGGCTTTTAGATGCGTTGTCAAGCTGCTAGTATGTGCTGTCTCCCGTTTCTTCTTGGAGGCACTCAGAGCTATGAGTTTCCCTCTTAGAAATGCTTTCATTGTGTCCCATAGGTTTGGGTATGTTGTGGCTTCATTTTCATTAAACTCTAAAAAGTCTTTAATTTCTTTCTTTATTCCCTCCTTGACCAAGGTATCATTGAGAAGAGTGTTATTCAGTTTCCACGTGAATGTTGGCTTTCCATTATTTATGTTGTTATTGAAGATCAGTCTTAGGCCATGGTGGTCTGATAGGATACATGGGACAATTTCAATATTTTTGTATCTATTGAGGCCTGTTTTGTGACCAATTATATGGTCAATTTTGGAGAAGGTCTCGTGAGGTGCTGAGAAGAAGGTATATCCTTTTGTTTTAGGATAAAATGTTCTGTAGATATCTGTCAGTTCCATTTGTTTCATAACTTCTGTTAGTTTCACTGTGTCCCTGTTTAGTTTCTGTTTCCACGATCTGTCCTTTGAAGAAAGTGGTGTGTTGAAGTCTCCCACTATTATTGTGTGAGGTGCAATGTATGCTTTGAGCTTTACTAAAGTGTCTCTAATGAATGTGGCTGCTCTTGCATTTGGTGCGTAGATATTCAGAATTGAGAGTTCCTCTTGGAGGATTTTACCTTTGATGAGTATGAAGTGTCCCTCCTTGTCTTTTTTGATAACTTTGGGTTGGAAGTCGATTTTATCCGATATTAAAATGGCTACTCCAGCTCGTTTCTTCAGTCCATTTGCTTGGAAAATTGTTTTCCAGCCTTTCACTCTGAGGTAGTGTCTGTCTTTTTCCCTGAGATGGGTTTCCTGTAAGCAGCAGAATGTTGGGTCCTGTTTGTGTAGCCAGTGTGTTAGTCTATGTATTTTTATTGGGTAATTGAGTCCATTGATATTAAGAGATATTAAGGAAAAGTAATTGTTGCTTCCTTTTATTTTTGTTGTTAGAGTTGGCATTCTGTTCTTGTGGCTGTCTTCTTTTTGGTTTGTTGAATGATTACTTTCTTGGTTGTTCTAGGGCGTGATTTCCGTCCTTGTATTGCTTCTTTTCTGTTATTATCCTTTGAAGGGCTGGATTTGTGGAAAGATATTGTGTGAATTTGTTTTTGTCGTGGAATACTTTGGTTTCTCCATCTATGGTAATTGAGAGTTTGGCCGGGTATAGTAGCCTGGGCTGGCATTTGTGTTCTCTTAGTGTCTGTATAACATCTGTCCAGGCTCTTCTGGCTTTCATAGTCTCTGGTGAAAAGTCTGGTGTAATTCTGATAGGCCTTCCTTTATATGTTACTTGACCTTTCTCCCTTACTGCTTTTAATATTCTATCTTTATTTAGTGCATTTGTTGTTCTGATTATTATGTGTCGGGAGGAATTTCTTTTCTGGTCCAGTCTATTTGGAGTTCTGTATGCTTCTTGTATGATCATGGGCATCTCTTTTTTTATGTTTGGGAAGTTTTCTTCTATTATTTTGTTGAAGATATTAGCTGGCCCTTTAAGTTGAAAATCTTCATTCTCATCAATTCCTATTATCCGTAGGTTTGGTCTTCTCATTGTGTCCTGCATTACCTGGATGTTTTGAGTTAGGATCCTTTTGCATTTTGTATTTTCTTTGACTGTTGTGTCGATGTTCTCTATGGAATCTTCTGCACCTGAGATTCTCTCTTCCATTTCTTGTATTCTGTTGCTGATGCTCGCATCTATGGTTCCAGATCTCTTTCCTAGGGTTTCTATCTCCAGCGTTGCCTCGCTTTGGGTTTTCTTTATTGTGTCTACTTCCCCTTTTAGTTCTAGTATGGTTTTGTTCATTTCCATCACCTGTTTGGATGTGTTTTCCTGTTTTTCTTTAATGATTTCTACCTGTTTGGCTGTGTTTTCCTGCTTTTCTTTAAGGGCCTGTAACTCTTTAGCAGTGCTCTCCTGTAATTCTTTAAGTGACTTATGAAAGTCCTTCTTGATGTCCTCTATCATCATCATGAGAAATGTTTTTAAATCTGTGTCTAGATTTTCGGTTGTGTTGGGGTGCCCAGGACTAGGTGGGGTGGGAGTGCTGCGTTCTGATGATGGTGAGTGGTCTTGATTTCTGTTAGTAGGATTCTTACGTTTGCCTTTCGCCATCTGGTAATCTCTGAAGCTAGCTGTTTTAGTTGTCACTGTTAAGAGCTTGTTCTTCAGGTGACTCTGTTAGCCTCTATAAGCAGACCTGGAGGGTAGCACTCTCCTTAGTTTCAGTGGGCAGAGTATTCTCTGCAGGCAAGCTCTCCTCTTGCAGGGCAGGTACCCAGATATCTGGTGTTCGAACCAGACTCCTGGCAGAAGTTGTGTTCCACTCACTAGAGGTCTTAGAATCTCGTGTGGAATCCTGTGTGGGCCCTTGCGGGTGTCAGGCGACTCCGCTGGCAAGGTAGCCTGGGGCTCGAGTGGAGCAGAAGGGGTTTGTGCCCCAGATCAGGCCCAGGTAGCCTGCTTCCCTATGTACAGCAGTCTCAGGTTCCGTGCGATTGGATTGGGGCAGGCGCTGTGTTCCACTCACCAGAGGTCTTAGGATCCCGTGGGGAGTCCCGTGTGGGCCCTTGCGGGTGTTGGGCAAGACTCTGATGGCAAGGTAGCCCGGGGCTCGAGTCGAGCGGAAGGCAGGAAATATTTCAAAGTCTCATGTTATTGATGCTCAGGTGAAAATGTTAAAAATGCACACATACAGTTACATTCTTGATTTTCATATGAAAGATTATCACCTGGATTCTCTACTTTTGTTTTTTTTTTATTTATTTATTTTTTTAGTTTATACATTTCAAGTTTTATTGCTTTCCTGGACTATTGTCTGTTTCAGTTTTTATTGTGTATATTCATTGCACAGGTTCCATGTTCCATATGAATACTTTCATACAACTGTGTATTTTACAGTGAGAATATTCCCCCAGCCCCCTTCCCTTGTCCCCATTATCTGTGTTTCCCTAGACAATTTTCTTCTGCATTCATGTCATATATACATACATAATCGTGGGTATTTACATATAATCTAGAAATCAAAAATGAGAAAAAAACATTTCTCTTGCCGATACTAGCTTATCATGTTTACTTCTTTTTGCATCCACTTTCCTGCAGTTGACATAACTTCATTATTCTTTGTGGCTGAAAACCATTCCATTATGTGGATAGCCTGCACTTTCATTGTCCAGTGCTCTATTGCTAGACACCTTGGGTGCTTCCATCGGTTAGCTCGTGTAAATAGCACTGTCATAGTAAACATTAGTGTACAGCTGTCTCTGTGATATGTTACTTTGGCATCCTTGGGGTCAACAAAGAAGTGATGTGGTTGGGTCATATAGGACCTATTTTTAGTATCTTTATGATGTTTCCAGATCCATTCCCACAGTAGCTGCACTAGTTTACCTTGTACCGCCATTGTCTCCTGTGGCCTATAAAGCATTCCATTTGTCAATATCCTTGCCAGTATCTGTTTGTTTTCTGAATATCTGCAGCTAGGGTGAGATGCTGCCCTGGTTTTTGTTTGTTTGCTCAAAAAAAAAAATAAATAAAACCAACAACAACTTAACACAAACTAGACTTACCTGAAAAAGGGAACCACAATTGAGAAAATGCCTCTATACAACTGGACTGCGTGCAAGCATGTGGGATAGGGGACTAATATCCAATATATATAAAGAACTCAAGAAGGTGGACTCCAGAAAATCAAATAACCCCATTAAAAATGGGGCTCAGAGCTAAACAAAGAATTCTCACCTGAAGAATACCGAATGGCTGAGAAGCACCTGAAAAAATGTTCTGCATCTTTAATCATCAGGGAAATGCAAATCAAAACAACCCTGAGATTCCATCTCACACCAGTCAGAATGGCTAAGATCAAAAACTCAGGTGACAGCAGATGCTGGTGAGGATGTGGAGAAAGAGGAACACTCCTCCACTGTTGGTGGGATTGAAAGCTTGTACAACCACTCTGGAAATCAGTCTGGCAGTTCCTCAGAAAATTGGACATAGTACTACCGAAGGATCCCGCAATACCTCTCCTGGGCATATAATCAGAAGATGTTCCAACTGGTAAGAAGGACACATGCTCCACTATGTTCATAGCAGCCTTATTTATAATAGCCAGAAGCTGGAAAGAACCCAGATGCCCCTCAACAGAGGAATGGATACAGAAAATGTGGTACATATACACAATGGAGTACTACTCAGCTATTAAAAAGAATGAATTTATGAAATTCCTAGGCAAATGGATGGACCTGGAGGGCATCATCCCGAGTGAGATAACTCAATCACAAAAGAACTCACATGATATGTACTCACTGATAAGTGGATATTAGCCCACAAACATAGAATACCCAAGATACAAGATACAATTTGCAAAACACATCAAACTCAAGAAGAACGAAGAGCAAAATGTGGACACTTTGGCCCTTCTTAGAATTGGGAACAAAACACCCATGGAAGGTGTTACAGAGACAGAGTTTGGAGCTGAGATGAAAGGATGGACCATCTAGAGACTGCCATACCCAGGGATCAATCCCATAATCAGCCTCCAAACGCTGACACCAATGGATTCTCATTTTATTCTGTGAGAAAAACGTGTCTTTGCACACACAGTCTAAATAGATTCTGCACACACTTTGCAGAATTGTATTCACTGAAATTATCATTGTGACATTATCTATTCACAAGAATGTACCTGACTGGATGGAGAAGGAAGCATTGAGATTTATTGTAGATCATTCTGATTGTCTGAAAATGGATAAAAAAAAATAAGAGGTGGGATTATATTAATATCAGTGGAATAACCACTCTACATCAGATATGTCTTTTTTGTCTCTTTAATCCACAAACTGTATGATAAAGTATTTACCACTATCCACATTTTACAGATAAAGTCCAGAAGTGACAGAGTTTCAGTACTTAAGGTAAATATCTGAACCAGTGTCAATCCACTAGACTACCTCAGCGGGGCATAAAGGAGATAAGCAAACAGAATGAATTGGGGGTTACGGTTCTTGAATCAGAGAGAGTTCCGGGAAAGCATGGGTCAGCTTTGCTATATGAACAGTTGCTTGAGGAAAAGTCATCCTAGAGTTCTTATCTGAAACAAGGGGCAGACACCAGAAAGCTAGAGGCTTAGTGTTATCCATCTTGCATTACAGAGAAGCTGGAACCACAAAGAGGGTGGAAATGTAGGGGACACAGGTTTGACTTGTCAGGAAGGGTGACAACTGCAGTGAAGTGTATATAAACACCAGTATTTAAATAAATTAAATCACACAAGTTCTACAATTGCATCCATGGATATCTACTCTCTTCATCCTCAGCACTAGTGAATATACTATTGAGACAAGGCACTTTGCATAGATGATTAAGTTAAGGATATTGAGATGGGTAGATTGCTGTTCTAATGTTATATTTTCATAAACATGATGGTTAGGCTTTTTATCACTTGCAAACACTTTTATAGTTCTGTATGAATTTCACACCATGTGTTTTGACCATATTTCTCTGCTCTCCCAACTATTTGTAACTATTTGCAGAACATCTCCTCTTTCCTATCCACCCAACTTTGTGCCCTTTTTGTGCCTAGTCTTATTGTAATTTATGCTATGTTTGGTTTATATCCCTGGGACGTCGTCTCTTTTCTAAAGGGAAGGGAGTAGATCTGGAAGAGAGAGAGGATGGGTATTAGGAGGAGTGGAGGGATGAGAAACTGTAGTGAGGATTCATTACATGGGAAAATAATATTAATACAGACCAAGACCAAATTATTCAGCTAAAATATTCTTGGCTGTAGAAGCACACAGAACATAGATCTACCAGGGACTACACACTTAGAGAAAAATGACTTGCCCTCTTGCAGCATCTAACAATTTCCAATAGCCCCTTAACCAGAAGTGTGATTTATGCACAACTGTATTCTCTGTGATGAAATTTGGTCTGTCTTGGGTTTGCACAGGTCTTATGGGGGAAGAATAAACAATCCCAAAATACTCATTTTTGTCCAGGAGTTCTTTGTTTATCCTTCATCTTTTGTGTCTCCATATACATTTTTGCATTATTGTTTTTTTATGTGAAGAATAGTATTGGAATTTTGATCGGGATTACACTGAACATGTAAGTTATATTTGGTATGGACTTCAGTTTTCCGAGCATAATCTTTCCAGTCCATGAGAATGTCATGTTGTCCTACACTCTACTGTCTTCCTACATTTTTCTCTTTGTTGTCTTAAAATTTTCATCCAGAGGTGCTTTGTTTTCTTGGTTGGGCTTATTCTCACATATTCTTCTTTGTGGTTCTTGTGATGATATTATTTCTTTATTTTTCAGTCTATTTTACTTTAGTAAATAGGAAGACAACTGATCATTTGTGTTGATCTAGGCACGCTTATCAGCTCTAGGACTCTTTTTGATACTTTTTGCAGTCTCTGAGAGGGCCACAGACCGCCTGACTCTGCTGCATCATGGGAGGCACATACATGGCAGGCATGGTACTGGCATGGAGCATGGTAGCAGATGTCCTGATTGTACTACCAGTACCTGCTGGTCATTGCGCTCTTACATGCTGGAGTCCTGAGAGTGAACCATGCTCAATTTGATGCTGGTTTCTGTTGTGGAGATGGCCCTGTGTACTGGCTATGTGTTTATGCTCCAGTACATCGTGACAATATTGCATTACTTTGATATTGTACAGTGACAAAGATGTGACCAGAATCCAGAGGTTCCTGGGGGAGACCTACCTTGTGAAGTTGGAATGAGACCCGATTAGATGTAAAATGAGGCACAGAGGTCAACATAACTAACCTTATAAATAAAAAGACTAAAAACTTCATGAATAGAACAGGAAAAATCATCCTGACTCATGTGTTGTGATCTTTCTTTTTGATTTTAAAAGAAGCTCTTATATAGTAGCTTTTATCTATTTAACATTATAGTCATTTGGACCTTGATATCATTATCTATTTTAACATTGTAGTCATTTGTACCTTGATATCAGTATTTTCTTAACCTCTGGGGCTGTTTCAATATTATCCAGTGAAAGTTTTTCTTAATGTAACTTTGAGTACATCTTAATTGCCTTCTACTTTCAAAACCTAAGGTCATTAGTTGGGCTTACTCTTCTTGATATTATATGGCATATACATCTGTGTGGATATATTTCTAATCTTGACCAAAGTTTTGTAAGAAACACTACAGAATTTGGAGATGGAAGGGAGGATACTTTGAGAGAGGCTTAAAAAATATTTATCTGCAAGCTTGACCTCAGGAGTATAGTTTTAGCTCTCTTGACTATTGACAGCTTTGCTCTAAAACAATTAGAGTGTTTCTTAGTAATGAAAAAGTAAAGATTTTGCTAATATTAATACAAGGAACATTTCAGCTTTAGATATTCAATTCTTATGTGGACTTATTTCCAACCAACTTTGCCAATTCCTGTGAGGATGGGTGATTGGTGGCAGTCTTGTGTGACACTGAGGTACACTGTGGAGTTTTTCATAGAAAACATATCAGATTCCTCTGACTCAATATTGACAATGTATACACTTAAGATTAATTTGATGACTGTAACAGGTGCTGTGAAATGTGTTTGAACATTGTGATAAGACACAACGAGAACTGTTCAGAACCACAGCCAAAAGAAATGTAAACTTGCTTGGAAAAAATGTTTCACTCTTTGTATTTTTTTAAAACAGTCTTTATTCCTTAGATGGAAAATTACTACTTAATTTTTTAATTTAAACTCATTTCATTCAAATAAAAATGAAAACGGAGAAGAAAAAGAAATAGAAAGAAAAAAAAGAAAATAGTCCCACTAGATTGTCTTGTCAAAGTGCTGTGAGGAACTTTCTTGACTGATGAGTAATGTGGAAGGGTACAGCTCACTGTAGGTTATAGGATGCCCAGACCAGTGGTCCTGTTTGTGATTAGGAATGTAGCCTGAGCATACCATGAGGCACAAGCTGGTAACCATCACCTTTTATGGTCTCTGCATCAGCTTGTGACTTCAGATTTCTGCCTTGCTTGAATTCCCGGTTTAACTTCCTTCAGTGATGGACTATGAATGTAAAATGCGATCATTTATTTCTTCACAGATGTACTTTCAGTTATGGTGTTTTAACACAGCAATAGAAACCCTAAGACATGCTGATTTCAAGAAAAAAACTGTAGAAAAATGTTTTGATAAGATTAGATTCTATAAAAGGCTAATGAAAACTAAAAAGCAATGCATATCTTTATAAGTCATATGATTAGAATTCAAATTTCAACAATCAGAAAAATTTATGTGTGGAGGTCTGATATAGATCAAATTGTATTCCTTTATCCTTGTTGTTTATAATGTTAAAAAAAAACAGAAAAATAAAAGATAGAAAAAGGAACATTTTGCCCCTCAGATTACTGATAGAAAATGTGTATTCTTTTGTAGGGGGATAACAATCAAACTACCATTAAAAACTACATGAAAGAAAGTAATCTTGTGTTTTATAAGATTTTAATTTTGTTTCATAATTCTGTGTCTTTTCTTTCTGGAAGAAATAGCCAAATTGCCTTTGTCACATTCATAAAAATAATGGGGTTAGTTTTAGTCAGGCATCACTTCTTTGATGCATGCATGTAGCCTCAGGTACTTTAAGAATGTGAGATGATTATTATCTACACCACATATAAGCATACAAAAGTCAGTGTTATGCTTGCTACTGCTACTTCATCTGCAAAACACAAAGCTCTATCAGTATGCAGCTATATATGGCAGATGGTGATGAATCACTAATAGAGCCCCTTGGGTCTAATTGCACAACTTTCATAGATACATGTAAAGCATCAATTATGCAACACAACTGTTTTCATCTTAATTGTTTTTCTCAAGAACATTAATGTAATAAAAACACATTAAAAAGCAAGCTTGCCTTGAATCTAAACACTTGTCCATTATGCTGAATAAACAGCTATATAGATAGATTGATTGCTTAGGATGCTACTGCAGTAACATCAAGTAGAAAAATACATTTATATGTTCTTGAGGTTCTGTAACATAATGTTAAGGTTCCTACTATCACCTGTATTCTTCAAATAAATCAGTATACAATCTTATGCATTGTTTAGCACCTTATCATCTCTGTGTATACAGAATATTTATTTTCATATAATGGTATAAGAAAATAATTTATCTTTGTATCAAATGTTTAGCCTGTAATGTCCTTGTTTCTTCATTAGAGAATCATTACAAAGGATTTTATCTTTGAACATAGACGAGGAAGAGAATCATGATTGCAAGAAAGAAAGTCAAAGTACCCCAGTACCCCCAATGCACAACGGATCCAAATTTCAAATTACTATAGCTCTGAGTGCCTCCAAAAAGAAACTAAAGACACTATACATTAGCAGCTTGACAGCACATCTAAAAGCTCTAGAACAAAAGGAAGCAAATTCACCCAAGAGGAGTAGATGTCAGGAAATAATCAAACTCAGGGGCAAAATCAACCAAGTGGAAACAAGAAGAACTATTCAAAGAATCAATCAAATGAGGAGCTGGTCCTTTGAGAAAATCAACAAGATAGATAAACCCTTAGCTAGACTCACTAGAGGGCACAGGGACAGCATCCTAATTAACAAAATCAGAAATGAAAAGGGACTCGAGACTCGAGCCCTGGGCTACCTTGCCAGCAGAGTATTGCCCAACACCCGCAAGGGTCCACACGGGACTCCCCACGGGACCCTAAGACCTCTGGTGAGTGGACCACAGTGCCTGCCCCAATCCAATCGCGCGGAACTTGAGACTGCGGTACATAGGGAAGCAGGCTACCCGGGCCTGATCTGGGGCACAAGTCCCTTCCGCTCGACTCGAGACTCGAGCCCCGGGCTACCTTGCCAGGAGAGTCTTGCCCAACACCCGCAAGGGTCCACACGGGACTCCCCACGGGACCCTAAGACCTCTGGTGAGTGGATCACATTGCCTGCCCCAATCCAATCGCGCGGAACTCGAGACTGCGGTACATAGGGAAGCAGGCTACCCGGGCCTGATCTGGGGCACAAGTCCCTTCCGCTCGACTCGAGACTCGAGCCCCGGGCTACCTTGCCAGCAGAGTCTTGCCCAACACCCGCAAGGGCCCACACGGGACTCCCCACGGGACCCTAAGACCTCTGGTGAGTGGACCACAGTGCCTGCCCCAATCCAATCCCGCGGAACTTGAGACTGCGGTACATAGGGAAGCAGGCTACCCGGGCCTGATCTGGGGCACAAGTCCCTTCCACTCGACTCGAGACTCAAGCCCCGGGCTACCTTGCCAGCAGAGTCTTGCCCAACACCCGCAAGGGTCCACACGGGACTCCCCACGGGACCCTAAGACCTCTGGTGAGTGGACCACAGTGCCTGCCCCAATCCAATCACGCGGAACTTGAGACTGCGGTACATAGGGAAGCAGGCTACCCGGGCCTGATCTGGGGCACAAGTCCCTTCCGCTCGACTCGAGACTCGAGCCCCGGGCTACCTTGCCAGCAGAGTCTTGCCCAACACCTGCAAGGGTCCACACGGGACTCCCCACGGGACCCTAAGACCTCTGGTGAGTGGATCACAGTGCCTGCCCCAATCCAATCCCGCGGAACTTGAGACTGCGGTACATAGGGAAGCAGGCTACCCGGGCCTGATCTGGGGCACAAGTCCCTTCCGCTCGACTCGAGACTCGAGCCCCGGGCTACCTTGACAGCAGAGTCTTGCCCAACACCCGCAAGGGCCCACACGGGACTCCCCACGGGACCCTAAGACCTCTGGTGAGTGGAACACAGCGCCTACCCCAATCCAATCGCGTGGAACTTGAGACTGCGGTACATAGGGAAGCAGGCTACCCGGGCTTGATCTGGGGCACAAACCCCTTCCACTCCACTCGAGCCCCGGCTACCTTGCCAGCTGAGTCGCCTGACACCCGCAAGGGCCCACACAGGATTCCACATGTGATCCTAAGACCTCTAGTGAGTGGAACACAACTTCTGCCAGGAGTCTGGTTCGAACACCAGATATCTGGGTACCTGCCTTGCAAGAAGAGAGCTTGCCTGCAGAGAATACTCTGCCCACTGAAACTAAGGAGAGTGCTACCCTCCAGGTCTGCTCATAGAGGCTAACAGAGTCACCTGAAGAACAAGCTCTTAACAGTGACAACTAAAACAGCTAGCTTCAGAGATTACCAGATGGCGAAAGGCAAACGTAAGAATCCTACTAACAGAAATCAAGACCACTCACCATCATCAGAACGCAGCACTCCCACCCCACCTAGTCCTGGGCACCCCAACACAACCGAAAATCTAGACCCAGATTTAAAAACATTTCTCATGATGATGATAGAGGACATCAAGAAGGACTTTCATAAGTCACTTAAAGATTTACAGGAGAGCACTGCTAAAGAGTTACAGGCTCTTAAAGAAAAGCAGGAAAACACAGCCAAACAGGTGATGGAAATGAACAAAACCATACTAGAACTAAAAGGGGAAGTAGACACAATAAAGAAAACCCAAAGCGAGGCAACACTGGAGATAGAAACCCTAGGAAAGAGATCTGGAAACATAGATGCGAGCATCAGCAACAGAATACAAGAAATGGAAGAGAGAATCTCAGGTGCAGAAGATTCCATAGAGAACATCGACACAACAGTCAAAGAAAATACAAAATGCAAAAGGATCCTAACTCAAAACATCCAGGTAATCCAGGACACAATGAGAAGACCAAACCTACGGATAATAGGAATTGATGAGAATGAAGATTTTCAACTTAAAGGGCCAGCTAATATCTTCAACAAAATAATAGAAGAAAACTTCCCAAACATAAAAAAAGAGATGCCCATGATCATACAAGAAGCATACAGAACTCCAAATAGACTGGACCAGAAAAGAAATTCCTCCCGACACATAATAATCAGAACAACAAATGCACTAAATAAAGATAGAATATTAAAAGCAGTAAGGGAGAAAGGTCAAGTAACATATAAAGGAAGGCCTATCAGAATTACACCAGACTTTTCACCAGAGACTATGAAAGCCAGAAGAGCCTGGACAGATGTTATACAGACACTAAGAGAACACAAATGCCAGCCCAGGCTACTATACCCGGCCAAACTCTCAATTACCATAGATGGAGAAACCAAAGTATTCCACGACAAAACCAAGTTCACACAATATCTTTCCACGAATCCAGCCCTTCAAAGGATAATAACAGAAAAGAAGCAATACAAGGACGGAAATCACGCCCTAGAACAACCAAGAAAGTAATCATTCAACAAACCAAAAAGAAGACAGCCACAAGAACAGAATGCCAACTCTAACAACAAAAATAAAAGGGAGCAACAATTACTTTTCCTTAATATCTCTTAATATCAATGGACTCAATTCCCCAATAAAAAGACATAGACTAATAGACTGGCTACACAAACAGGACCCAACATTCTGCTGCTTACAGGAAACCCATCTCAGGGAAAAAGACAGACACTACCTCAGAGTGAAAGGCTGGAAAACAATTTTCCAAGCAAATGGACTGAAGAAACAAGCTGGAGTAGCCATTTTAATATCGGATAAAATCGACTTCCAACCCAAAGTTATCAAAAAAGACAAGGAGGGACACTTCATACTCATCAAAGGTAAAATCCTCCAAGAGGAACTCTCAATTCTGAATATCTACGCACCAAATGCAAGAGCAGCCACATTCATTAGAGACACTTTAGTAAAGCTCAAAGCATACATTGCACCTCACACAATAATAGTGGGAGACTTCAACACACCACTACTTCAAAGGACAGATCGTGGAAACAGAAACTAAACAGGGACACAGTGAAACTAACAGAAGTTATGAAACAAATGGAACTGACAGATATCTACAGAACATTTTATCCTAAAACAAAAGGATATACCTTCTTCTCAGCACCTCACGGGACCTTCTCCAAAATTGACCATATAATTGGTCACAAAACAGGCCTCAATAGATACAAAAATATTGAAATTGTCCCATGTATCCTATCAGACCACCATGGCCTAAGACTGATCTTCAATAACAACATAAATAATGGAAAGCCAACATTCACGTGGAAACTGAATAACACTCTTCTCAATGATACCTTGGTCAAGGAAGGAATAAAGAAAGAAATTAAAGACTTTTTAGAGTTTAATGAAAATGAAGCCACAACGTACCCAAACCTATGGGACACAATGAAAGCATTTCTAAGAGGGAAACTCATAGCTCTGAGTGCCTCCAAAAAGAAACGGGAGACAGCACATACTAGCAGCTTGACAACACATCTAAAAGCCCTAGAAAAAAAGGAAGCAAATTCACCCAAGAGGAGTAGACGGCAGGAAATAATCAAACTCAGGGGTGAAATCAACCAAGTGGAAACAAGAAGAACTATTCAAAGAATTAACCAAACGAGGAGTTGGTTCTTTGAGAAAATCAACAAGATAGATAAAACCTTAGCTAGACTCACCAAAGGGCACAGGGACAAAATCCTAATTAACAAAATCAGAAATGAAAAGGGAGACATAACAACAGATCCTGAAGAAATCCAAAACACCATCAGATCCTTCTACAAAAGGCTATACTCAACAAAACTGGAAAACCTGGACGAAATGGACAAATTTCTGGACAGATACCAGGTACCAAAGTTGAATCAGGATCAAGTTGACCATCTAAACAGTCCCATATCACCTAAAGAAATAGAAGCAGTTATTAATAGTCTCCCAACCAAAAAAAGCCCAGGACCAGATGGGTTTAGTGCAGAGTTCTATCAGACCTTCAAAGAAGATCTAATTCCAATTCTGCACAAACTATTTCACAAAATAGAAGTAGAAGGTACTCTACCCAACTCATTTTATGAAGCCACTATTACTCTGATACCTAAACCACAGAAAGATCCAACAAAGATAGAGAACTTCAGACCAATTTCTCTTATGAATATCGATGCAAAAATCCTCAATAAAATTCTCGCTAACCGAATCCAAGAACACATTAAAGCAATCATCCATCCTGACCAAGTAGGTTTTATTCCAGGGATGCAGGGATGGTTTAATATACGAAAATCCATCAATGTAATCCATTATATAAACAAACTCAAAGACAAAAACCACATGATCATCTCGTTAGATGCAGAAAAAGCATTTGACAAGATCCAACACCCATTCATGATAAAAGTTTTGGAAAGATCAGGAATTCAAGGCCCATACCTAAACATGATAAAAGCAATCTACAGCAAACCAGTAGCCAACATCAAAGTAAATGGAGAGAAGCTGGAAGCAATCCCACTAAAATCAGGGACTAGACAAGGCTGCCCACTTTCTCCCTACCTTTTCAACATAGTACTTGAAGTATTAGCCAGAGCAATTCGACAACAAAAGGAGATCAAGGGGATACAAATTGGAAAAGAGGAAGTCAAAATATCACTTTTTGCAGATGATATGATAGTATATATAAGTGACCCTAAAAATTCTACCAGAGAACTCCTAAACCTGATAAACAGCTTCGGTGAAGTAGCTGGATATAAAATAAACTCAAACAAGTCAATGGCCTTTCTCTATACAAAGAATAAACAGGCTGAGAAAGAAATTAGGGAAACAACACCCTTCTCAATAGTCACAAATAATATAAAATATCTTGGCGTGACTCTAACTAAGGAGGTGAAAGATCTGTATGATAAAAACTTCAAATCTCTGAAGAAAGAAATTAAAGAAGATCTCAGAAGATGGAAAGATCTCCCATGCTCATGGATTGGCAGGATCAACATTGTAAAAATGGCTATCTTGCCAAAAGCAATCTACAGATTCAATGCAATCCCCATCAAAATTCCAACTCAATTCTTCAACGAATTGGAAGGAGCAATTTGCAAATTTGTCTGGAATAACAAAAAACCTAGGATAGCAAAAAGTCTTCTCAAGGATAAAAGAACTTCTGGCGGAATCACCATGCCAGACCTAAAGCTTTACTACAGAGCAATTGTGATAAAAACTGCATGGTACTGGTATAGAGACAGACAAGTAGACCAATGGAATAGAATTGAAGATCCAGAAATGAACCCACACACCTATGGTCACTTGATCTTCGACAAGGGAGCTAAAACCATCCAGTGGAAGAAAGACAGCATTTTCAACAATTGGTGCTGGCACAACTGGTTGTTATCGTGTAGAAGAATGCGAATCGATCCATACTTATCTCCTTGTACTAAGGTCAAATCTAAGTGGATCAAGGAACTTCACATAAAACCAGAGACACTGAAACTTATAGAGGAGAAAGTGGGGAAAAGCCTTGAAGATATGGGCACAGGGGAAAAATTCCTGAACAGAACAGCAATGGCTTGTGCTGTAAGATCGAGAATCGACAAATGGGACCTAATGAAACTCCAAAGTTTCTGCAAGGCAAAAGACACCGTCAATAAGACAAAAAGACCACCAACAGATTGGGAAAGGATCTTTACCTATCCTAAATCAGATAGGGGACTAATATCCAACATATATAAAGAACTCAAGAAGGTGGACTTCAGAAAATCAAATAACCCCATTAAAAAATGGGGCTCAGAACTGAACAAAGAATTCTCACCTGAGGAATACCGAATGGCAGAGAAGCACTTGAAAAAATGTTCAACATCCTTAATCATCAGGGAAATGCAAATCAAAACAACCCTGAGATTCCACCTCACACCAGTCAGAATGGCTATGATCAAAAATTCAGGTGACAGCAGATGCTGGCGAGGATGTGGAGAAAGAGGAACACTCCTCCATTGTTGGTGGGAGTGCAGGCTTGTACAACCACTCTGGAAATCAGTCTGGCGGTTCCTCAGAAAACTGGACATAGTACTACCGGAGGATCCAGCAATACCTCTCCTGGGCATATATCCAGAAGATGCCCCAACAGGTAAGAAGGACACATGCTCCACTATGTTCATAGCAGCCTTATTTATAATAGCCAGAAGCTGGAAAGAACCTAGATGCCCCTCAACAGAGGAATGGATACAGAAAATGTGGTACATCTACACAATGGAGTACTACTCAGCTATTAAAAAGAATGAATTTATGAAATTCCTAGCCAAATGGATGGACCTGGAGGGCATCATCCTGAGTGAGGTAACACATTCACAAAGAAACTCACACAATATGTATTCACTGATAAGTGGATATTAGCCCCAAACCTAGGATACCCAAGATATAAGATATAATTTGCTAAACACATGAAACTCAAGGAGAATGAAGACTGAAGTGTGGACACTATGCCCCTCCTTAGATTTGGGAACAAAACACCCATGGAAGGAGTTACAGAGACGGAGTTTGGAGCTGAGATGAAAGGATGGACCATGTAGAGACTGCCATAGCCAGGGATCCACCCCATAATCAGCATCCAAAACGCTGACACCATTGCATACACTAGCAAGATTTTATTGAAAGGACGCAGATGTAGCTGTCTCTTGTGAGACTATGCCGGGGCCCAGCAAACACAGAAGTGGATGCTCACAGTCAGCTAATGGATGGATCATAGGGCTCCCAATGGAGGAGCTAGAGAAAGTAGCCAAGGAGCTAAAGGGATCTGCAACCCTATAGGTGGAACAACATTATGAGCTAACCAGTACCCCGGAGCTCTTGACTCTAGCTGCATATATATCAAAAGATGGCCTAGTCGGCCATCACTGGAAAGAGAGGCCCATTGGACTTGCAAACTTTATATGCCCCAGTACAGGGGAATACCAGGGCCAAAAAGGGGGAATGGGTGGGCAGGGGAGTGGGGGTGGGTGGATATGGGGGACTTTTGGTATAGCATTGGAAATGTAAATGAGTTAAATACCTAATAAAAAATGGAAAAAAAAAAAGATACTAAAAAAAAAAAAAAAAAAAGAAAAGGGAGACATAACAACAGATCCTGAAGAAATACAAAACACCATCAGATCCTTCTACAGAAGGTTATACTCAACAAAATTGGAAAACATAGATGAAATGGACAAATTTCTAAACAAGTACCAGGTACCAAAGTTAAATCAGGATCAGGTTAATGACCTAAACAGTCCTATAACCCCTAAAGAACTAGAAATAGTCATTAATAGCCTCCCAACCAAAAAAAAAAAAAAAAAAAAAAAAAGCCCAGGACCAGATGGGTTTAATGCAGAGTTCTATTTGATCTTCAAAGAAGATCTAATTCCAGTTCTTCTCAAACTATTCCACAAAATAGAAACAGAAGGTACTCTACCCAATTCATTCTATGAATCCACAATTACTCTGATAACTAAACCACACAAATATCCAACAAAAATAGAGAACTTCAGACCAATTTCCCTTATGAATATCAATGCAAAAATACTCAATAAAATTCTCACTAACTGAATCCAAGAACACATCAAAACAATCATCCATCCTGACCAAGTAGGTTTTATTCCAGGGATGCAGGGATGGTTTAATATACAGAAATCCATCAACACAATCCACTATATAAACAAACTCAAAGACAAAAACCACATGATCATCTCATTAGATGCTTGGAAAGCATTTGACAAAATCCAACACCCATTCTTGATAAAAGTCTTGGAAAGATCAGGGATTCAGGGTCCATACCTAAACATGATGAAAGCAGTCTACAGCAAACCAGTAGCCAACATCAAAGTAAATGGTGAGAAGCTGGAAGCAATCCCACTAAAATCTGGGACTAGACAAGGCTGTCCACTTTCTCCCTACCTATTCAATATAGCACTTGAAGTCCTAGCCAGAGCAATTAGACAACAAAAGGAGATTAAGGGGATACAAATTGGAAAGGAAGAAGTCAAAATAGCACTATTTGTAGATGATATGATAGTATATATAAGTGACCCTAAAAATTCCACCAGAGAACTCCTAAACCTGATAAACAGCTTCGGTAAAGTAGCTGGATATAAAATTAACTCGAACAAGTCAATGGCCTTTCTCTACACAAAGGATAAACAGGCTGAGAAAGAAATTAGGGAATTTCACAATAGTCACAAAAAATATAAAATACCTTGGTGTGTCTCTAAATAAGGAAGTGAAAGATCTGTATGATAAGAACTTCAAGTCTCTGAAGAAAGAATTTAAAGAAGATCTCAGAAGATGGAAAGATCTCCCATGCTCATGGATTGACAGGATCAATATAGTAAAAATGGCTATCTTGCCAAAAGTAATCTACAGATTCATTGCAATCCCCATCAAAATTCCAACTCAATTCTTCAACAAATTGGAAAGGGCAATTGCAAATTCATCTGGAATAACAAAAGCCTAGGATAGCAAAAACTCTTCTCAATGATAAAAGAACCTCTGGTGGAATCACCATGCCTGACCTAAAGCTGTACTATAGAGCAATTGTGATAAAAACTGCATGGTACTGGTATAGCGACAGACAAGTAGACCAATGGAATAGAATTGAAGACTCAGAAATGAACCCGCACACCTGTGGTCACTTGATCTTTGACAAGGGAGCTAAAACCATCAAGTGGAAAAAGGACAGCATTTTCAACAAATGGTGTTGTCACAACTGGTGGTTATCGTGTAGAAGAATGGGAATTGATCCATTCTTATCTCCTTGTACTAAGGTCAAATCTAAGGGATTAAGGAACTCTACATAAAACCAGAGACACTGAAACTTTCAGAGGAGAAAGTGGGGGAAAGCCTCACAGATATGGGCACAGGGGAAAAATTCCTGAATAGAACAGCAATGGCTTATGCTGTAAGATCGAGAATTGATAAATGGGACCTCATAAAAGTGCAAAGCTTCTGTAAGGCAAAGGACACTGTCAATAAGACAAAAAGGCCACCATCAGATTGGGAAAGGATTTTTACCAATCCTAAATCTGATAGGGGACTAATATCCAATATATATAAAGAACTCAAGAAGGTGGACTCCAGAAAATTAAATACCCCCTTAAAAAAATGGGGCTCAGAGCTAAACAAAGAATTCTCATCTGAGGAATACTGAATGGCTGAGAAGCACCTGAAAAAATGTTCAGCATCTTTAATCATCAGGGAAATGCAAATCAAAACAACCCTGAGACTCTACCTCACACCAGTCAGAAAGGCTATGTTCAAAAATTCGGGTGACAGCAGATGCTGGAGAGGATGTGGAGAAAGAGGAATACTCTTCCACTGTTGGTGGGATTGCAAGCTTGTACAACCACTCTGGAAATCAGTCTGGTGATTCTTCAGAAAATAGTACATAGTACTATCGGGGAATCCTGCAATACCTCTCCTGGGCATATATTGAGAAGATGTTCCAACTGGTAAGAAGGACACATGCTCCACTATGTTCATAGCAGCCATAATTATAATAGCCATAAGCTGGAAAGAACCCAGGTGTCCCTCAACAGAGGAATGGATACAGAAAATATGGTACATTTACACAATGGTATACTTCCTCCACCTCTTAAATAAGACTCCAGAGCTCCATCTAATGTTTGGTTGTGAGTCTCTGCATCTCTTTCCAGTGGGTACTGGGTCGAGCTTCTCATAGGACCGTTATGCTATGCTCCTGTTGCAAGAATAAGAGTATCATTAATAGTGTCAGGGATTGGTTCTTGCCCATGGGATGGGTCTCAATTTAGGCCAATCATTGGTTGACCATTCCCTCTCACTCTGCTCCATCTTTGTCCCTTCACATTTTGTAGGCAGTATATATTTTGGGTGGAAGGCTTTGCAGGTAGGTTGCTGTTGATATCCCTTCACTGGGAGTCCTTCTGGCTACAGGAAGTAGTCACTTCAGAATCCATATCCCCCCACTACTTGGAGTCTCAGCTAGAATCACCCCATGGACCTCCAGGGGCCTTCCCCCACTTCAGGTATTTGGCATGTCCTAGAGATCGAGCCTGCCTCCCTGCTGATTTATGTTCTCTCTACCCTGTCCTCTCTACTGCAGCTCCCACGCCCCCTGCCGTGCTTCCCTCCCCACTTCTCCTCCCACCCAATAACCTATCTCCATCCACATTTGTTATCTATTTTGTTTCCCTTTTTCTGAGAGAGTCAACCATCCTCCCTTGGGCCCTCTTTGTTATTAAGCTTCCTGATGATGTGAAGGAAGATGGATTCTCTTTCAGTTGACATTTATCTTCTGAAGTTCCTTATCTATGGGTGAACTTAGTTCAATTTCTCTCATCTACCTCAGCAGGTTAGTCGAATATTTCATTGTGAAGGTCTTGTTTAAGCAAAAATATTGTTGAGATTTAATCGGTATAGCTTCTTTGTTGCATATAGAAGACAGTATAAAATTCTTGTCAAATTTTGGAGACACTGAGGTCTAGTCCTCTGATTCTTCCAATCTTTCTGTCCTCTTTTCTATGATATTCCCTGCAACACTGAGCATACTCAGCATGAGAATACACAAACACACACACACACACACACACACACACACACACACACACACACATAGTCTTTCATTAACTGTCTCTGTCTAGGTATCCTGAGGAAAACATTCTCCACATGAAGTGTTGCCTCAACATTCCAAACAGCAACAGTGCCCATGAGCCATGGATAGATGCCTCTGACACAGTGAGTCAAAAGAGACCTGAACTCTTTTTAAGTTATTTCATCTCAGTGTTTTGTTACAGTATCATATAGGTGACTAACATAGCAAGTGCCATTTATCACTTAAATTCTTAAGTCTTCTATATTAACTTCATCTACCAATCACACAAAATACAAATATTATTACTCTCTGGTAGGAAAAAACTAAAATTCAGAGATACTCGTGAATATATCTTGAGATTCATGGCTTAACCAGAGATTTACATTCCAAATTCATGCCACTTGAATATTTGTCCAAGACATTCTGCTTATATCACACAATCTATGGCCTTTAAATGATCATATTTCAGAGAAAATGTTCTTATGAAGGCATAGCAAAAATAATAAATAACAGGATTCTTGAAATAGATCATAATCTGGACTTCAAAATTACATGAAGCTTTATTTTTTTTCTTTTCAAATTATTTGCTTGTATGTTTTCCCCCCCTCGGAATGGAATATACATCTGGCAATCTTCTGACTTTTTAAAATAAATTCTAAGTAGATTTCCAAATCTTTAGGACTTTCATTTTTAAAATGAGGAAGTCACTATATAAACTATGTATGTCCCTAACTTAGTTCAGTTCTCTCTTAAATATCCTAGATAATTATTCTGTTTCATAATTGACCACAACCAACTAGTTTCTGTCTTTTGAGAAATCCCAGTGTTTGAAATTCTGCTTGCTAACCTAGAAAAGTAGCTTTTAAAAAACAAAAACAAAAACAAAAACAAAACAAAACAAAACAAAAACAAAACTTATGCTGAGTAGTTCATTGTATTAACTAAGTTTATTATGTGAAAAATTTTAACATAATCCAAGCAATGGCATGCTTAATTATAGCTTGTAACACACACATTAGTGATAACCTGTATATTAGCATATTAATGCATTGAAAAAAAAACACTTGGCTGTTTACCAACTTAACTGAATTTTTTCAGCAAAATGCCTTCTGTTCTTAAAATGATCTAGGTCACCATAGTAATTTTTAATGTTTCCTAAGTTTCCTGCTGCTAACCTTTATTTCATATACCAATAGCCTAAGAGAAACCCCCACCATTTCTCAGTTGCATGAGGTCCATATGTTAGACACTGCCCTTATCAGCATGTACTGGTATCTGGACATGGTAAAACTCTTGTTCTGGCAAATGAAGATGTTATTAAGTTGCCTTTTCAATATTCATGTTTATAACTATAAATTGATGCTACTTTTGGGACTTCCTTGGAGAAGCTTCTTATTGCATCAGGCAGTGGCTCATGCAGAGACTCATAACTGGTGGAAACATTGATTATGTGACTATGAAGGGCTCAGTACCAAATGTGACATCTATATGACTCTCTCCTATGTTTCAAGCACTTCGTGATAGGGGGAGGAGAAGTAAAGAGGTGTGGGGAAGTCTCTACAAAAAGAAGTCTTTAGGGACAGGAGAGATGGCTCAGGAGTTAAGAGGATTAAGAGCACTGGATGCTCTCATTCAGAATTCCTGAGTTCAATTCCCAGTAACGGATGGTGGCCCACAACCATCTGTATTGAGATCTGATGCCCTCATCTGGTATGTCTGAAGACAGTAATAGTGTATATATACATAAAATAAATAAATAAGTCTGAAGAAGAAGAGGAGGAGGGGGAAGTGGAGGAGAAAGAGGAGGAAGAAGAGGAAGAAGAAGGTGGTCTTTGAAGCATGGCACAGACATTGTACTCATGAATTTTTCTAACTCATAGTTATTGAGAAGAATATTTGACTCTTCAACATTCATAGGCAGATGTTCCTGGAAGGTATTAGAAAGGGTAACTAAACATGATCTTGAGAGAAAACCTACACAGAGCTTATCTGTAGTCTCTGCTTCCATTCCTGCCTCTAGGTTTCTGTCTTTAGTTTCTACCTTGGCTTTGGTAAGTGATAAACTAAAGCCATAAGCCAGTTTAAAGCCCTTTTACACCCAAGCTTCTTTTGGTAACAGCAGCAAGAAACAAACTAGAACATGTACTTTACAAAAATATACTACTTCCTAACTTACTGAGTGTACAACAGCATTAAACCAGGCTTTACACTCTGAGAAAGTAGCCCCATGGAATAGACTTCTGCAATCACTTGAAGCTAAACTGGAAATACCATTGTGCTGTAGCATTTAATAGCAGCACCTTGTGACACATGACTAATTGTTTTCCTTCTCTATAATTGTCACCCACCCCCTCATAGAGCTTTCTCCTTTACAGAAAAAGAGGGGGTGGATTCTTACAAGCAATATATAGAGCGACTTCAAACAACACAATAACTCAAAAGAACTTATAGCTCACAGTGAGGAAGAGAGTGCAGCAAGGGCAAGAGCAACACAAGAGCTTTGCTGATTGTTTGGCCATTAGTAGCAACCCTAGACGCTTCCATAAGTCTTAGTGGAGCCAAGGGACTTGAAGGGCAGCCAGTAAAATGTGGTATTTTCATGGTAAAGCCAATACGTTAATGGTTGTACTTTTGCAGTTTATTATTTTATTGATCTCTAAGGAAAATCTGCTTCAAAAAGTTATAGTACCTTATGGTATGAGAGTATGGAAAATGGACAATAGCCAAGAACTCTAGTGAAAATGAGGTCCTAGCGTCTTGCACACATTGATTCTTTATCAAAAAAGATACTATTATATGATACAATAAGAGAGGATCCTGAAAGATTTATATGTTTGGGATTCTTTACAATCCCCAGAAAGAAAACTGAAATAAAAAAATTCAACTATCAGTGCTTTTTGTTGGCTTTCAGTGAAAATAGGACACTGAGATAAAAGGGAATTTGGGGTGTGCTATTCCCTTTTTTGACTGGAGTCTGGGCATCTATTTTTTTTCCTATTGTCTTCCTCCTTCATAAAACAGTATCTCTAGTCCTTGAGTGTGGAAGAAAGAACAAAATACCTTATTTTTGCCATTAGTTGTAAAAATTGTATCCAATAATGATAAGGTAACACTTTTAAATTTGTTTAGGTTATTGACTGGAAGTTGGTTATAATAAACAATTTGTCAGATTTCTTTTCAACTCATTTCCTCTAATGTTGGTAACACATAATGGATAATGCCACATTTCTGGTGTGAGTCATTTGCACTGAATTCCAACTCTATTTCTTGTTTCTTTGTCTCTTTCTTCTACAACCCCAGGTCTCAAAAATACATTCATGTGTGAAACTCAAAGAAACTCAAAATGTGTGTTGATGTTCAAAGCCTAAAGATGGTAGACTACACAAACACGGGAACCAGAAATTTCCAGTTATAACAGGAAGAAGAAAAATCATTGTGTAAAAATGGCATTGAAACTTGTTTATTTATGCCTGCTATTTAACTGTCTCTTGGGCATTGGAGAATTGCCATAGAAATTTTAATATAATATAACCAAAGGCTTTGCCATAAAATTTCTTGATGTTTTCAAACCCAATGATTTTCCTTTTATTCATGCTCAACCATTGACAACAGCACTGTGAATATGGCCTTGTCACCATCCCCACAAAACACTTTTGACAGCTTACTTTGGAAACTCGGCTTCTGATAAACTAATTCAGGCATGGCTTGTCTTAGTAAGTATTCATACCTTGGCAATTATTCATCTTCTAAAAAGATTTCAAGCTTACTGGCCCTGACTCTCCATGTTCTTGCTTTTCTATGGCTTAGATTTATTGGGGCAAAGAGAAAGAAGGATTTTAATTCATCTGCCAATGATTTCTCAGTTAGGACAACATGGAATAACAAAATGTTCCTATTTTGTTATAAAATATTTGGTGCCCTCATTGGACAACTGATAAATGAAGTATAAAGAGTTCAGGAGTGGAATTATAAATGATTTGTTGTATTTCAAAGAGGTCTACCTGGTCAATAGGTATTCATTTTTAATATGTGACAGGTGTTCTACTAGTTATAGTGATTACCACAAACCATAGGATGTGGAGATCACCATTAGTACTACTTTACTTTAAAGTGAGAAAATAACATGTTAAGTATCATGTAACTAGAAAATGGCAAGCCCAGATTTAATTCAGATCTATTAGTCACCAGATCATTTCTTTTCTTCTCATCCATGAGTTGATTTTTTAATGTACAGAAAGATATAGCATTTGACATATAGAAGCCTGCAATATATACCTTGAATTTTAAATTCCCTGATAAGATTTTTCTGGACAATATAAACAGTTCCATTAAGTTAATATGTCAGTTATTAGTTTATGTATTGTCTTGAGAACTGACTCTCATCTTTTTTTTTTAAAGCAGTGAACAATGGGGAAATAGACTTTAAAATCTGCCCTGCCTTGCTGACTATTTCTTAGCCTCAAGTTTTAGGTTAAATTCTTTTTAAACTTAGAGTTACTCTAATTCCTAAGAGTTACTACATCTTATAAAGAAGATCCTCTATGCAGATTAAAGTATTAAGATCTTTTTATTATCTCTAGGTTGACAGATGTCAACCAGAAGCACATGATATATGGGAAGAAATCCTAAAAGTTCCATTTCTTCAAATATCACTCTCTCTACCCTAGAGTTAGAAATACATTTTATGTTTGTTTGCTTTTTAGAAAACATATAATGAAAATTTACTTTAGCACAAAATTTCAGTGGAATAATACTTATGATGTAACTTTAGTTACATGAATCACTATATGAAACTGAGGTATTTTCTTCTACTGATGTAAAAGTAATTTTTTTCTTTTTTTAGTAGATATTTTCTTCATTTACATTTCAAATGTTATCCTGAAAGTCCTCTATACCTTCCCCCCCGCCCCCCGCCGCCCTGCTCCCCTACCCACCCACTCCCACTTCTTTGCCCTAGCGTTCCCCTGTACTGGGACATATAAAGTTTGAAAGACCAATGGGCCTCTCTTCCCAATGATGGCCAACTAGGCCATCTTCTGCTACATATGCAGCTAGAGACACGAGCTCTGGGGCTACTGGTTAGTTCATATTGTTGTTCCTAGAGAAAGTACCCAAGGAGCTAAAAGGGGTAAAAGTAATTATTAAATGCCAGATCCAGCATGGCTGCTTAAGGGGAGGTGTGGCATAGTTCCTGCCCTTGGAGCTCATGGCTGCTTAAGGGGAGATGTGACATGGTTCCTGCCTTTGGAGCACCAGCAGGCTGTTGATCTCATGACCCTAACCTGTGCTGATGGTTGCTGTTGCTCCAAAGTTGATCTGCTCTCATTATTACTCTACTTTCAATCTTTCTTTCTGGGGAAAAGACTTCCCCATTACTCAGAGCTTAACACACCATAGTAAAGGAAATAGGTGCAGTTCTCAGGAATGAGGAATGGAGATGATCATGAGGCTATGGAGAATGAAGAACAGGCCCCCTACTTGGCCATTAGGGTCATTAAGATCTAGACAATATAAGCCTACATAGTCCTTTTTGGCAGTAGTTCATTGCCAGACTTGGCCCTGAATTTGGAATCATGGGGAAACACATGTATTCTCCAATCCAATGACTGCTGCATTGATTAGCCAGGATGAACTTGAAGGTATCTAGGACAGAGAGTTACAATGCTCTCAGGGAAAAAGGGTATGCATAGAAAAACACAGGAATTTATATATGATTTAGGAATAAATAGTATTAGAAGGAAATAACAAGATGCCATGGAATTGCTAGGATAAAGAAATGAAGACTAGAGAATTGAAAGATGATATAGAAGCATATAAGATGTTAGTACGTGCCTTCTGGTCGGCACCAGCACTGTGTCACCTTGGGTGCTGAAGTTGGTGCACACCCCCATGGTCCCTAGAGGACTCTCCACACTATCGTAGGATCACTGGTGAGTGGAAGACAACATTGGTTCCAATCCAATCTTACGGGACCTGAGACAGCATTAAGGAAGCAGAAAACCAGCCTGACCAAGGGCACAAGCCCCTCCCTTCCGGTCAGCGCCAGTACCAGGTCACCTTGGGCAAGGAATCAGTGGACACCCCTACGGTCCCTAGAGGACTCTCCACGAGATCATAGGATCACTGGTGAGCAGAACACAACATCAATTCCAATCCAATTGATGGGCCTGTGAAAGCAGGAACAAGGACACCGGATCCCTTCCTGGCCAGAGGCTCAGGTTCCTTTTGATCAGTTCTGGTTTAGCTTGGTTTTGAACAGACCAGACAGCTCCACGGTCCTCAAAGGAGACACCATTTCCAGGCACTGTAATACTCCCAGGATCTTAGGACAACAGGATCCCAGGATAACAGGAGCTGGGTCACAACAGTATTTCAGGGTCTCAGAGAAGCTTGACTGCCAAGACCTTTGACACACCCAGAATTTCAGGTTCACAGGAGCCCACAATCAAAGGATGACAGAGAAAGTTGAACTCTGAGGAGTCTAAAATCAACTGGGATTATAAGAAGGTCAGTCTCCAATCAGATATATTGAGGGCAGCAAGCACTTGAGATAATCAGAAGGCAGGAGGCAACCATGAGAACAGAAGCAACAGATACCAAGGTTACTTGGCATCATCAGAACCAAACTCTCCCACCATAGCAAGTCCTGGGTACACCATCACACCAGAAGAGCAAGACATGGATCTAAAGTCACTTCTCATGATGATGATGGAGGACTTTAAGAAGGAAATACAGGAAAAAACAGATAAACAGCTAGAAGCCCTTAAAAAAGAAACAGAAAAATCCCTTAGAGAGTTACAAGAAAACACTACCAAACAGGCAATGGAATTGAACAAAACCATCCAATATCTAAAAATGGAAGTAGAAACAATGAAGAAAACCAAAAGGGAGACAACTCTGGAGATAGAAACCCTAGAAAAGAAATCAAGAACCATAGATGTGAGCATCAGCAACAGAATAAAGAGATGGAAGAGAGAATCTCAGGTGCAGAAGATTCCATAGGGAAGATGGACACAACAATCAAAGAAAATGCAAAATGCAAAAAGATCCTAACTCAAAACATCCAGGATATTCAGGACACGTTGAGAAGACCAAACCTACGGATAATAGGAGTTGATGAGAATGAAGATTTTCAACTTAAAGGGCCAGCAAATATCTTCAATAAAATTATAGAAGAAAACTTCCCATACCTAAAGAAAGAGATGCCCTGAACATACAAGAAGCCTACAGAACTCCAAATAGACTGGACCAGAAAAGAAATTACTCCCAACACATAATAATCAGAGGAAAAAAATGCACTAAATAAAGACAGAATATTAAAAGCAGTAAGGGAAAATGGTCAAGTAACATATAAAGGCAGGCCTATTAGAATTACTCCAGACTTCTCACCAGAGACTATGAAAGCCAGAAGATCCTGGACAGATGTTATACAGACACTAAGAGAACAGAAATGTGAGCCAGGCTACTACACCCAGCAAAACTCTCAATTACTATAGATGGAGAAAGCAAAGTGTTCCATGACAAAACCAAATTCACAAAATATCTTTCCATGAGTCCAGCCCTTCAAAGGATAATAATGGAAAAACACCAATATAAGGATGGAAACTACACCCTAGAAAAAGCAAGAAAGTAATCCTTCAACAAACCTAAAAAAAAGACAGCCACAAGAAAAGAATGCCAACTCTAACAATAAAAATGACAGGAAGTAACAATTACTTTTCTTTGATTTCTTTTAACATCAGTGGACTCAATTCCCCAATAAAAAGACATAGACTAACAGACTGGCTACACAAACAGGTCCCAACATTTTGGTGCTTACAGGAAACCCACCTCAGGGAAACAGACAGATACTACCTGAGAGTAAAAGTCTGGAAAACATTTTTTCAAGCAAATGGTCTGAAGAAACAAGCTGGAGTAGCCATTCTAATATTGAATAAAATTGAATTCCAACCCAAAGTTATCAAAAAAGACAAAGAGGGGCACTTCATACTCATCAAAGTAAAAAACTACCAAGATGAACTCTCAGTTCTAAGTATCTATGCTCCAAATGCAAGGGCAGCAAAATTCATTAATGAAACTTTAGTAAAGCTCAAAGCACACATTGCACCTTACAAAATAATAATGGGAGACTTTGGGCTAGTGAGATGTCTCAGTCGTTAAGAGTGCTAAATACTCTCCCAAAGGTCCCAAGTTCAAATCCCACCAACCACATGGTGTCTCACAACCATCCCTAATGAAATCTGATACCCTCTTCTGGAGTGTCTGAAGACAGCTACAGTGTAGTTACATATAATAAATAAATAAATCTAAAAAAAAAATAGTGGGAAACTTCAACACCCCACTCAAACAATGGACAGATCCTGGAAACAGAGACTAAGCAGACACACATGGACACTTACAGAAGTTATGATACAAATGGATTCAACAAATATCTACAAAATAGTTTATCCTAAAACAAAAGGATATACGTTTTTCTCAGCACCTCATGATACCTCCTCCAAAATTGACCATATAATCATTCACAAAACAGGCCTCAACAGATATAAAAATATTGAAATTGTCCCATGCATCCTATCAGATCACCATGGACAAAGCCTAATCTTCAATAACAGCATCAATTATAGAAAGCAAACAAACACGTGGAAACTGAACAATACTCTACTCAATGATACCTTGGTCAAGGATGAAATAAAGAAATCAAAGACTTTTTAGAGTTTAATGAAAATGAAGCCACAACATACCCAAACTTATGGGACACAATGAAAGTGGTCCTAAGAGGAAAACTCATAGCCCTGAGTGCCTCCAAAAACAAAGTAGAGAGAGCATACACTAAGAGTCTGAGAGTACACCTAGAAGCTCTAGAATGAAAAGAAGCAAATTCACCCAAGAGGAGTAGAAAGCAGGAAATAATCAAACTTAGGGCAGAAATCAACCAAGTGGAAACAAAAAGAACTATACAAAAAATCAACCAGATCAGGAGCTGGTTCTTTGAGAAAAATCAACAAGATACATAAACCCTTAGCCAAACTAGCTAGAGGTTACAGGGAAAGTATGCTATTTAACAAAATCAGAAATGAAAAAAAAATATAACAACAGATCCTGAGGAAATCCAAAACATCATCAGATCCTACTACAAAAGGCTATACTCAACAAAACTGGAAAACCTAGATGAAATGGACAACTTCCTAGACAGATACCAGGTACCAGAGTAAAATCAGGATGAGATTAACCATCTTTTATTAAAATATGTTTATTATTAAGTATTTTCCTCAATTACATTTAGAATGCTATCCCAAAAGTCCCCCATGCCCTCCCCCTAACTTCCCTACCCACCCATTCCCATTTTATGGCCTTGGCATTCCCCTGTACTGGGGCATATAAAGTTTGCGTGTCCAATGGGCCTCTCTTTCCAGTGATGGCCGACTAGGCCATCTTTTGATACATATGCAGCTAGAGTCAAGAGCTCCGGGGTACTGGTTAGTTCATAATGTTGTTGTACCTATAGGGTTGCAGATTCCTTTAGCTCCTTGGGTACTTTCTCTAGCTCCTCCATTGGGAGCCCTGTGATCCATCCAATAGCTGACTGTGAGCATCCACTTATGTGTTTGCTAGCCCCCGGCCTTGTCTCACAAGAGACAGCTATATCAGGGTACTTTCAGCAAACGCTTGCTAGTGTATACAATGGTGTCATCGTTTGGAGGCTAATCATGGGATGGATCCCTGGATATGGAAGTCTCTAAATGGTCCATCCTTTTGTCTCAGCTCCAAACTTTCTCTCTTTAACTCCTTCCATGGGTGATTGTTTCCAATTCTAAGAAGGGGCAAAGTGTCCACACTTTGGTCTTTGTTCTTCTTCAGTTTCATGTGTTTTACAAATTGTCTCTTATATCTTGGGTATACTAAGTTTCTGGGCTAATATCCACTTATCAGTGAGTACATATCATGTGAGTTCTTTTGTGATTGAGTTATCTCACTAAGGATTATGCCCTCCAGGTCCATCGATTTGCCTAGGAATTTCATAAATTCATTCTTTTTAATAGCTGAGTAGTACTCCATTGTATAGATGTACCACATTTTCTGTATCCATTCCTCTGTTGAGGGGCATCTGGGTTCTTTCCAGCTTCTGGCTATTATAAATAAAGTTGCTATGAACATAGTGGAGCATGTGTCCTTCTTACCGGTTGGGACAACTTCTGGATGTATGCCCAGGAGAGGTATTGTGGGATCCATCGGTAGTACTATGTCTAATTTTCTGAGAAACCTCCAGACTGATTTCCAGAGTGGTTGTACAAGCTTGCAATCCCACCAACAATGGAGGAGTGTTCCTCTTTCTCCACATCCTCATCAGCATCTGCTGTCAACTGAATTTTTGATCTTAGCCATTCTGACTGGTGTGAGATGGAATCTAGGGGTTGTTTTGATTTGCATTTCTCTGATGATAAAGGATGCTGAACATTTTTTCAGGTGCTTCTCAGCCATTTGGTATTCCTCAGGTGAGAATTCTTTGTTTAGCTCTGAGCCCCATTTTTTAAGGGGGTATTTGATTTTCTGGAGTTCACCTTCATGAGTTCTTTATATATATTGAATATAAGTCCCCTAGCTGATTTAGGATAGGTAAAGATCCTTTCCCAATCTGTTGGTGGCCTTTTTGTCTTATTGACAGTGTCTTTTGCCTTACAGAAGCTTTGAAGTTTCATGAGGTCCCATTTGTCAATTCTCAATCATACAGCACAAGCCATTGCTGTTCTATTCAGGAATTTCCCTCCTGTGCCCATATCTTCGAGGCTTTTCCTCACTTTCTCCTCTATAAGTTTCAGTGTCTCTGGTTTTATGTGAAGTTCCTTGATCCACTTAGATTTGACCTTAGTACAAGGAGGTAAGTATGGATCGATTCGCATTCTTCTACATGTTAACAACCAGTTGTGCCAGCACCATTTGTTGAAAATGCTGTCTTTCTTCCACTTGATGGTTTTAGCTCCCTTGTCTAAGATCAAGTGACCATAGGTGTGTGGGTTCATTTCTGGGTCTTCAATTCTATTCCATTGGTCTACTTGTCTGTTTCTATACCAGTACCATGCAGTTTTTATCACAATTGCTCTGTAGTAAAGCTTTATGTCAGGCATGGTGATTCCACCAGAGGTTCTTTATACTTGAGAAGAGTTCTGCTATCCTAGGGTTTTTGTTATTCCAGATGAATTTGCAGATTGCTCTTTCTAATTCGTTGAAGAATTGAGTTGGAATTTTGATGGGGATTGCATTGAATCTGTAGATTGCTTTTGGCAAAATAGCCATTTTTACAATGTTGATCCTGCCAATCCATGAGCATGGGAGATCTTTACATCTTCTGAGATCTTTAATTTCTTTCTTCAAAGACTTGAAGTTCTTATCATACAGATCTTTCACTTCCTTATTTAGAATCACGCTGAGATATTTTATATTATTTGTGACTATTGAGAAGGGTGTTGTTTCCCTAATTTCTTTCTCAGCCTGTTTATTCTTTGTGTAGAGAAAGGCCATTGACTTGTTTGAGTTAATTTTATATCCAGCTACTTTACCGAAGCTGTTTATCAGGTTTAGGAGTTCTCTAGTGGAATTTTTAGGGTCACTTATATATACTATCATATCATCTGCAAAGAGTGATATTTTGACTTCATCTTTTCCAATTTGTATCCCCTTGATCTCATTTGTTGTTGAATTGCTCTGGCTAGGACTTCAAGTACTATGTTGAACAGGTAGGGAGAAAGTGGGCAGGCTTGTCTAGTCCCTGATTTTAGTGGGATTGCTTCCAGCTTCTCACCATTTACTTTGATGTTGGCTACTGGTTTGCTGTAGTTTGCTTTTATCATGGTTAGGTATGGGATTTGAATTCCTGATCTTTCCAAGGCTTTTATCATGAATGGCTGTTGGATCTTGTCGAATGCTTTTTCAGCATCTAACCAGATTATCATGTGGTTTTTGTCTTTGAGTTTGTTTATATAATGGATTACATTGATGGATTTCTGTATATTAAACCATCCCTGCATCCCTGGAATAAAACTTACTTGGTCAGGACTAATGATTGCTATAATGTGTTCTTGGATTCGGTTAGCGAGAATTTTATTGAGTATTTTTGCATCGATATTCATAAGGGAAATTGGTCTGAAAACTCTATCTTTGTTGGATCTTTCTGTAATTTAGGTATCAGAGTAATTGTGGCTTCATAGAATGAGTTGGGTAGAAGAACTTCTACTTCTATGTTGTGAAATAGTTTGTGCAGAACTGGAATTAGATCTTCTTTAAAGGTCTGATAGAACTCTGCACTAAACCCATCTGGTCCTGGGCTTTTTTTTGGATGGGAGACTATTAATGACTGCTTCTATTTCTTTAGGGGATATGGGACTGTTTAGATCATTAACTTGATCCTGATTTAACTTTGGTAACTGGTATCTGTCTAGAAATTTGTTCATTTCGTCCAGGTTTTCCAGTTTTGTTGAGTATAGCCTTTTGTAGAAGGATCTGTTTGTGTTTTGGATTGCTTCAGGATCTGTTGTTATGTCTCCCTTTTCCCTTCTGATTTTGTTAATTAGGATGCTGTCCCTGTGCCCTCTAGTGAGTCTAGCTAAGGGTTTATCTATCTTGTTGATTTTCTCAAAGAACCAATTCCTCATTTGGTTAATTCTTTGAATAGTTCTTTTTGTTTCCACTTGGTTGATTTCGCCCTTGAGTTTGATTATTTCCTGCCGTCTACTCCTCTTGGGTGAATATTCTTCCTTTTTTTCAAGAGCATTTAGATGTGTTGTCAAGCTGCTAGTGTGTACTCTCTCTAGTTTCTTTTTGGAGGCACTCAGAGCTATGAGTTTCCCTCTTAGAAATGCTTTCATTGTGTCCCATAGGTTTGGGTATGTTGTGGCTTCATTTTCATTAAATTCTAAAAAGTCTTTAATTTCTTTTTTTATTCCTTCCTTGACCAAGCTATCATTGAGAAGAGTGTTGTTCAGTTTCAATGTGAATGTTGGCTTTCCATTATTTATGTTGTTATTGAAGATCAGCCTTAGTCCATGGTGGTCTGATAGGATGCATGGGACAATTTCAATATTTTTGTATCTGTTGAGGCTTGTTTTGTGACCAATTATATGGTCAATTTTGGAGAAGGTCCTGTGAAGTGCTGAGAAGAAGGTATATCCTTTAGTTTTAGAATAAAATGTTTTGTAGATATCTGTTAGATCCATTTGTTTCATAACTTCTGTTAGTTTCACTGTGTCCCTCGTTAGCTTCTTTTTCCATGATCTGTCCATTGATGACAGTGGTATGTTGAAGTCTCCCACTATTATTGTGTGAGGTGCAATGTGTGCTTTGAGCTTTACTAAAGTGTCTTTAATGAATGTGGCTGCCCTTGCATTTGGAGCGTAGATTTTCAGAATTGAGAGTTCCTCTTGGAGGATTTTACCTGTGATGAGTATGAAGTGTCCCTCCTTGTCTTTTTTGATGACTTTGGGTTGGAAGTCGTTATTATTCGATATTAGAATGGCTACTCCAACTTTTTTCTTCAGACCATTTGCTTCGAAAATTGTTTTCCAGCCTTTCACTCTGAGGTAGTGTCTATCTTTTTCCCTGAGATGGGTTTCCTGTAAGCAGCAGAATGTTGGGTCCTGTTTTTGTAGCCAGTCTGTTAGTCTATGTCGTTTTATTAGGGAATTGAGTCCATTGATATTAAGAGATATTAAGGAAAAGTAATTGTTGCTTCCTTTTATTTTTGTTGTTAGAGTTGGCATTCTGTTCGTGTGGCTGTCTTCCTTTTGGTTTGTTGAGGGATTACTTTCTTGCTTTTTCTAGGGCATGATTTCTGTCCTTGTATTGGTTTCTTTCTGTTATTATCCTTTGAAGGGCTGGATTTGTGGATAGATAATGTGTGAATTTGGTTTTGTTTTGGAATACTTTGCTTGGTGTAATTCTGATAGGCCTGCCTTTATATGTTACTTGACCTTTCTCCTTTACTGCTTTTAATATTCTATCTTTATTTAGTGCATTTGTTGTTCTGATTATTATTTGTCCGGAGGAATTCCTTTTCTGGTCCAGTCTATTTGGAATTCTGTAGGCTTCTTGTATGATCATGGGCATGTCTTTCTTTAGGTATGGGAAGTTTTCTTCTATAATTTTGTTGAAGATATTTGCTGTCCCTTTAAGTTTGAAAATCTTCATTCTCATCAACTCCTATTATCCATAGGTTTGGTCTTCTCATTGTGTCCTGGATTTCCTGGATGTTTTGAGTTAGGATCCTTTTGCATTTTGTATTTTCTTTTATTGTTGTGCTGATGTTCTTTATGGAATCTTCTGCACCTGAGATTCTCTTTTCCATCTCTTGTATTCTGTTGCTGATGCTCGCATCTATGGTTCCAGATTTATTTCCTAGGGTTTCTATCTCCAGCGTTGCCTCGCTTTGGGTTTTCTTTATTGTGTCTACTTCCGTTTTTAGTTCTAGTATGGTTTTGTTCATTTCCATCACCTGTTTGGTTGTGTTTCCTGTTTTTCTTTAAGGACTTATAACTCTTTAGCAGTGTTCTCCTGTATTTCTTTAAGTGAGTTATTAAAGTCCTTCTTGATGTCCTCTACCATCATCATGAGATATGCTTTTAAATCCGTGTCTAGCTTTTCGGTTGTGTTGGGGTGCCCAGGACTAGGTGGGGTGGGAGTGCTGCGTTCTGATGGTGGTGAGTGGTCTTGATTTCTGTTAGTAGGATTCTTAAATTTGCCTTTCGCCATCTGGTATTCTCTGGAGCTAGTTGTTATAGTTGTCTCTGGTTAGAGCTTGTTCCTCAGGTGATTATGTTAGCCTCTATCAGCAGACCTGGGAGACTGGCTCTATCCTTAGTTTCAGTGGTCAGTGTACTCTCTGCAGGCAAGCTCTCCTCTTGAAGGGAAGGTGCCCAGATAGGTGTTTGAACCTGCCTCCTGGCAGAAGTTGTGTTCCACACACCAGCAGTCTTAAGATCCCATGGAGGATCCTGTGAGGACCTTGGGGGTGTCCAGAAACTCTGCGCACAAGGAACTCTGCTGCTAGAGTGAACCGGAAGGGACTTGTGCCCCTGCTCAGGCTGGGTTATCTGCTTCCCTAGTTAATGCAGTCTTAGGTCCCGAGGGATTGGATTGGAGCAGATGTTGTGTTCCACTCACTAGAGGTCTTAGGATCCTGTGGGGAATCCTGTGTGGTTCATCTGTGGGCAAGGCACCCTGGTGCTGGAGTGGGCCAGAAGGGCGAGATTAACCATCTTAACACTCCCATTTTCCTTAAAGGAATAGAAGCAGTCATTAATAGTTTTCCAACCAAAAAAAGGCCAGGACCAGATGGTTTTGTGCAGAGTACTATCAGACCCTCAAAGAAGAACCAATTTCAAATCTCCTCAAACTATTCCACAAAATAAAAACAGAAGGTACTCTACCCAATTCATTTTATGAAGCCACAAAATTAGTCTGATACCTAAACCACACAGAGATCCAAAAAAGAAACAGAACTTCAGACCAATTTCCCTTATGAATATCGATGCAAAAATACTCAAGAAAATCCTCTCAAACCGAATAAAAGAACACATCAAAATTGTCATCCATCATGACCAAGTAGGCTTCATAGGAGGGAAGCAGGGATCATTTAATAGATGGAAATTCATCAACGTAATTCAATATATAAACACACTCAAAGACAAAAATCACATGATCATCTCCTTAGATGATCAGAAAGCACTTGACACTATCCAACACCCATTCTTGATAAGAGTCTTAGAAAGATCAGGAATTCAAGGCCCATACCTAAACATAATAAAAGCAATCTACAGCATAACAGTAGCCATCATCAAAGTAAATGGAGAAAAACTGGACGTAATCCTACTAAAATCAGGGACTAGACAAGGCTGCCCACTTTCTCCCTACCTATTCAATATAGTACTTGAAGTCCTAGCCAGAGCAATTCAACAACAAAAGGAGATCAAGGGGATACAAATTGGAAAGAAGAAGTCAAAATATCACTATTTGCAGATGATATGATAATATACATAAGTGACCTAAAAATTCCACCCAGAGAACTCCTAAACCTGGTAAACAGCTTTGGTGAAGTAGCTGGATATAAAATTAACTCAAACAAATCAGTGGCCTTTCTCTACACAAAGGATAAACAGACTGAGAGAGAAATTATGGAAACTATACCCTTCACAATAATCACAAATAATATAAAATACCTTGGTGTGACACTAACTAAGGAAATGAAAGATCTGTATGACAGAAACTTTAAGTCTCTGAAGAAAGAAATTAAAGATCTCAGAAGATGGAAAGATCTCCCATGCTCATGGATGGTCAGGATTAATATAGTAAAAATGGCTATCCTGCCAAAAGCAATCTACAGATTCAATGCAATTCCCATCAAAATTCCAACGCAATTCTTCAATGAATTAGAAAGGGCAATTTGCAAATTCATCTGGAATAACAAAAAACCTAGGATAGCAAAAACTCACACAATATGTACTCACTGATAAGTGGATATTAGCCCAGAAACTTAGAATACCCAAGATATAAGATACAATTTGCTAAACGCATGAAACTCAAGAAGAACGAAGACCAAGGTGTGGACACTTTGCCCCTTCTTAGAATTGGGAACAAAACACCCATGGAAGGAGTTACAGAGAAAAAATTTGGAGCTTTGAGGAAAGGATGGACCATCTATTGATTGCCATATCCAGGGATCCATCCCATAATCAGCTTCCAAACGCTGACACCATTGCATACAGTAGCAAGATTTTGCTGAAAGGACCCAGATATAGCTGTCTCTTGTGAGACTATGCCGGGGCCTAGCAAACACAGAAGTAGATGATCATAGTCAGCTATTGAATGGATCACAGGGCCCCAATGGAGGAGCTAGAGAAAGCACCCAAGGAACTAAAGGGAACTGCAACCCTATCAGTGGAACAACATTATAAACTAACCAGTACCCCAGAGCTCTTGACTCTAGCTGCATATGTATCAAAAGATGGCCTAGTCGGCCATCACTGGAAAGAGAGGCCCATTGGACTTGCAAACTTTATATGCCCCAGTACAGGGGAATGCCAGGGCCAAAAAGGGGGAGTGGGTGGGTAGGGGAGTGGGGGGGGGGGTGGGTATTGGGGACTTTTGGGATAGCATTCTAAATGTAAATGAGGAAAATACCTAATTTTTTAAAAAGTGAAAAAAAAAAAAGAAAAAAAAGTCTTCTCAATGATAAAAGAATCTCTGATGGAATCACCATGCCTGACCTAAAACTGTACTATAGAGCAATTGTGGTAAAAACTGCATGGTACTAGTATAGCAACAGACAAGTAGACCAATGGAATAGAATTGAAGACCCAGAAATCAACCCACACACCTATGGTCACTTGATCTTTGACAAGGGAGCTAAAACAATCCAGTGGAAAAAAGACAGCATTTTCAACAAATGGTGCTGGCACAACTGGTGGTTATCATGTAGAAGAATGCGAATTGATCCATTCTTATCTCCTTGTACTAAGGTCAAATCTAAGTGGATTAAGGAACTCCACATAAAACCAGAAACACTGAAACTTAGAGAGGAAAAAGTGGGGAAAAGCCTGAAAGATATGGGCACAGGGGAAAAATTCCTAAATAGAACAGCAATGGCTTGTGCTATAAGATTGATAATTGACAAATTGGAACTCAGAAAATTACAAAGCTTCTGTAAGGCAAAAGACACTCTCAATAAGACAAAAAGGCCACCAACAGACTGGGAAAGGATCTTTACCTATCCTAAATCAGATAGGGTTCTAATATCTAATATATATAAAGAACTCAAGAAGGTAGACTCCAGAAAATCAAATAACACCTTTAAAAAATGGGCTATAGTGCTAAAGCAATTATTCTCAACTGAGGATTATCAAATGGCTGAGAAGCACTTGAAAAAGTGTTCAACATCCTTAATCATCAGGGAAATGTAAATCAAAGCAACCCTGAGATTCCACCTCACACCAGTCAGAATGGCTAAGATAAAAAATTCATGGGACAGCATATGGTGGCGAGGATGTGGAGAAAGAGGAACACTCCTTCATTGTTGGTGGTATTGAAAGCTTGTACAACCACTCTGGACATCAGTCTGGTGGTTCCTCAGAAAATTGGACACAGTACTACCGGAGGATCCTGCAATACCTCTCCTGGACATATATCCCGAAGATGTTCCAACTGGTAAGAACGACACATTCTCCACTATTTTCATAGCAGCCTTTTTATAATAGCCAGAAGCTGGAAACAACCAAGATGTCCCTCAACAGAGGACTGGAGACAGAAAATGTGGTACATTGCACAATGGAGTACTACTCAGCTATTAAAAATAATGAATTTATGAAATTCCTAGGCAAATGGATGGATCTGGAGGGTATCATCCTGAGTGAGGTAACCCAATCACAAAAGAACTCCCATGATATGAACTCACTGATAAGTGGATATAAGCCCAGAAACTTAGAATACCCAAGATAAAATTTGCAAAATACATGAATCTCAAGAAAAATGATGACCAATGTGTGGACACTTTGCCCCTTTATAGAATTGGGAACAAAACACCCATGGAAGGGGTCACAGAGACAATGTTTGGAGCTGAGACAAAAGGATGGACCATCCAGAGACTGCTACACCAGGGGATATATCCCCTAATCAGCCACCAAATGCAGGTACTATCGCATATATCAGCAAGATTTTGCTCAAAGGACCCTGATATAGCTGTGTCTTTTGAGGCTATGCCAGTGCCTGGCAAACACAGAAGTGGATGCTCACAGTCAGGTATTGAATGGAACACAGGGCCCCCAATGGAGCTAGAGAAATTACCCAAGGAGCTGAAGGTGTCTGCAACCCTATAGGTGGAACAACAATATGAACTAACTCTAGAGCTTGTGTTTCTAGCTGCATATGTAGCAGAAGATGGCCTAGTTGGCCATCATTGTGAAGAGAGGCCCCTTGGTCTTGCAAACTTTATATGCCCCAGTATAGGGGAACACCAGGGTCAAGAAATGGGAGTGGTTGTGTAGGGGAGTGGGGTTTGGGGAGGGTATAGGGGACTTTCAGGATAGCGTTTGAAATGTAAATGAAGAAAATACCTAATAGAATATTGGAAAAAATTGTTAGTAAGCTGGGTTTTTTTGTTTTGTTTTGTTTTTGTTTGTTTGTTTGTTTGTTTGTTTGTTTGTTTTAAAGCTGAGTGAAGAATTGAAAGTAACAATGTGTGAAAAGATTAGAGAGCTAACTGGTTTACAGTTTTACTTACATAAATTCAAATCTTTGTAAGGAATCATTTTTAATTTTAGTAGTTGGTCATTTTTCTATTCTTACATGGAAGCAGTTACTAAAGACTATTGTCTGTTGTACCAGAAAACTGGGAGAGCTCTGTTCAGCTACCCATAAAGAATAGGTAGTGCAAACCTATAAGGAAATGTGCTTTTGCTTTATGCTTGGTTATGCTCTAAAGAAATGGGGGCTGGGACTCATAGAGTTTATGTAAATCTAAGAATTCTTGATAATTACTAACAATGATCAAAGCCCTAATGATGTAGCTTTAGTAAATAAAAGACTGGGTTCATGCTTTCTGAGGACGAGCAACAGCATGAGATTGGAAAAAGCAAAAGAATGAGAAGGAGGAAGAATTAAGTTGAAGAATCAAGCTATCAAGCTATTAAACTTAAGCTAAAGTTGAAGAATAAAGAATACTGAAGATCATCAAGAACTGAGAGAGTACCTAAACTAGCAGCTTGGATTCACTTCTGACTTCAAGTCATTATTGAATCAGCGCTGTTCCCAATTTCTGCCTTTCTCTGGGCCCTCCTCAAGCTGAGACAAGACCTGAGATATTATATATATAAAACTGTAATTTAGTAATAATATTACTAAACTTTTTCCTTACATTTTAGAGGACAAAAACTCATACTCAATGTTTCCTTGAAGCAAATAATACAATATTGTTTTATAGGTGGTGGATAATAAAATCTGAAATGTGAAATACATTCTCAGCTACTTCTAAGAAGTACAAGTCTGGATCCTAGTAGCAGAGAATTTAATTCTTGATTTCACAGGGGTAGAAACAGAGAAAAGGAAACACAAATGTGATTCTGTGATCCAAAAGGCAGGTTGGTTTGTTGCTTAATTTTACTTCTGAACTTGCTTGTTCAGAAAGAATAAAAGATTGCCCAGCTAGTTAGTACTTTCTAGGTGTTTCTGGAAAACTTGACAAACTGAAAAGAGCAAAAAACCCTGTCTGTGTGGAAAGGTATCATCCAATCTGTAGAGACCCCAAGTAGAACAAAGAAATAGAGGCAAGACACACTGACTGTCATTGATAGAACTGAAAAATTCTTTGAAGACATCACTGTTTCTGGGTTTATAGATTTTATCTTCCTTCCTTCCTTCCTTCCTTCCTTCCTTCCTTCCTTCCTTCCTTCCTTCCTTCCTCCCCCCCTTCCTTCCTTTGTTTTCTTTATCTTCCACATTTTTAAATCTCAAGGTACAAGGTCATAAAATACAGATACATTTACAATCAGCTGTAACACTTACAAAGTGTCTGGGATTATTTGCAACAGCCCTTTATGGTACACTCACTACTGTAGCCCAGTGGCATCTATAAAAGTGAATGAGCGCTTGAGAAATGCATGCATTTTTAATGCACTATGAATAGTCATAGCAAGCTATAAATCATTGGAAGCAGCAATGCTGTGATTGTAGAAGTATCTTACTCATTATCTTCCCCCATTTATTTGGAAAGGAATAAAGGAATAAAAATCCTGTATGGGCCCATAGAAAATTCTAAGATATGAAAAAATTTGAACATATGAAGAAAAGGAAGATTTTAGAAAGGAGAAAAATATTACTAATCACATTCATCCTACAATCTGGGTTGTAGGTGTCTACAATGAGAGAATGAAGAAGCTGCGATTTTAAAGATTTTTTTTAAATGTAAAATAAATACGGCTTTAAAAATATACCCAGTCTTAAGAGAAATTGAACAATGTTTCCTTCCAGTATCCATTGTTACTTGTCATTAAGTTTCTAAAGACAAATCTACTTTAAGCAAGGCTGCATCCCCCTTTCCTTCCTTCTCCCTTGTTAACATCATCTAATTCTTTGTTTGAAAAGATGATGTTTCGGGCTGGAGAGATGGCTCAGCCAAAAGGCTAGGCTCACAACTAAAAGGAGGGTGTTTTTTTTTACTGAGTCCAGATTTTTATCTTTTAATATATTTTATGGTAGAATAAACTACCAAAAAAATGGTAATATTGAGTTCCAAAATGTGCTGACTCTATTGCAACTGACATTTCCCTAAACCATTGAGGCAAATGCTAGTGTTGAGAAATATAGTTCTTTATCTAAGGAGACAGTCAAAGCTAATAACCAGCTAGGCATCCTGTAGGGATTGGTCTGTAGCATTTGTTTGTTATGAAAGGAAATTACAAACAAAAAAATTGGATTGTTCTAAAAACCAATCAGTACAATAAGCCTTATTCATGGAACATATCAAGGGAGTAGGTTATAAAAGACACTACAGCATCACCTTTCCATAAAAATACTAAACATTCAATTCTTCCCTTGCTTGTCCAAAGAAACTGGGTCTTAGGAAACAAGTCCTCAGTCCATGGCACTCCTCATCCAGTAAACCTTAGCTTTGTCCCCATGAGTTGTTTTGCTTACACTTTGGGGGGGAAGGGCAATGGCAATGGAGTCAAACTCCCAAGAAAACTAATATATTTATTTTTAACATTGAGACAAGGTTTTCTTTTTGTAATGTAAAGTCACACTAGGAATATTCCAGCTGCCTAAACATCTGATGAATTTCTTCTTTTTCTGGAAATGCTTAATCTATCTTGTGATTTACGTGAAGGTGAGGAACGGCAACTGCTGTAGGATCATCCCAGGTGAGTGTGCAAGGAAGGGAAACTGCAGGGAAGCAGGGCAAAGCTCAAGTCTGTACTGTCTCTGTGCTTTCCAATGACCTGAAATCCTAAATGCAATCACTTGGAGCTATGTGGTTATTCATGGGTAAGGGCTGTCTGTATTTGTAGCTTGAGAAAGCCCAAATAAGAGTTTCATAAATAATATAATCATAAGGAGATGTTCCTCCTTCTCTGTACTTGATTGTAACTGGGGAAAACACCTTTTATAATACAGAAACTAGGATAGAAACAAAGGAGACAGGTCTATTCTGATCTACCACTTAACTCTTGTGTTGTTGAGTCATGAGCTTGTGGGGGTGTTGAGCAATTCAATGGGTAGATTATTTTGTGTTGTCCTTGGATCAAAATGCCTGTATATTTTTATCTTATCAGAGAGGGAAGCAAAATTATTTGTGTCACAAACAAAACCCTTGTGTACTATGGCATCAGACACTCAAATTTCTTTATCAGTGACTTTACATACAGAGTCCGGTCTGTTTGCATACACCAGGTCTAATCTGATGATTATTTGGAAATTAGAATTTAGACGTGGCCTTGTTTTGGTTAGCTCTCATTATATACTCATTTTGATATATAAGAATTGCACTGTTCATCTTTTTTTCTTTTAATAATTTTTTATTAGATATTTTCTTCATTTACATTTCAAATGCTATCCCAAAAGTCCCTTTTATTCTCCCCTACCCTGCTCCCCAACCCACCCACTCCCGCCTCCCAGCCCTGGCACTCCCCTGTAGTGGGGCATATAATCAGTGCCTGGCAAATACAGAAGTGGATGCTCACCATCTTCTCCTGGATGGAACACAGGGCCCTCAATGGAGGAGCTAAAGAAAGTACCCAAGGAGCTGAAGGGGTCTGCAACCCTATAGGAGGAACAACAATATGAACTAACCAGTACCCCCTGAGCTCATGTCTCTAGCTGTATATGTAGCAAAAGATGGCCTAGTCAGCCATCATTCAGAGGAGAGGCCCTTGGTCTTGCAAAGATTAATTGCACTTTTCTTAAGTAAATATTTTTTGAGTGCTTAAAGACTCGTACATGTATGCAGTTGACTAATCTTGACTGCTTCTCAGATGAAGGAGTGATCATCTCCCATCAAGACAAAAACAATAGAGAATTGAACTTTCAGGTCTAGTTCTGAATCTCCTTGGAGGATTTTGAACAAAAAATATGGACACATGATATTTGAACTCACATGGCAGCCTTTGACACAGTCACCCTAACTGTGCTAGAATTTTATTCAATCTGACCCTTAACCCTAACTGAGAATGGGAAGCAGGGAATCCCAGCTGAAACTTTAGGTGCTTCAGGTGATGTCAACAAAGTGGTATAGGGTAAGGCTGAGTGGTCTTATTTTGTTTCTTATTGAGTAAGAAACAATAAAAGAGAAAAGGGAAGACACAGGAAGGGAGGAATGGTTATATACCTATAAAATTATTGAATTAGTAAGGCCATTCTCTGTACCTAGAAATGGGTGAAAGGGGACCACCACCTTAGCTTTAGCTGATCCTTACTATAGACTGCATGCTAAAAAAAAAATGTTCATATTGGACCCATTCTAAAAGATTAGGATAAATCTAAAACTACTCTTGTGTGTGTGTGTGTGTGTGTAATATTTATATAATTTGTGTATTTGTGTGTGGGTGTAGAGGGTAAAGCTTTAGCCCAGGTGCTATTTTCCAAGAGCCAATCATTTTGTGTTTTGGGACAGAGTGTCTCAGTACCATCTGGGGCTCCATAGTCTACTTGGCGAGTAAGCTCCAGGTATCCTCCTGTCTCCAAATGCCCAGGGCTGGGGTTGTAAGCATAGTTTACTGCAGCTGGCTTTTGATGTGGGTAGTGGGGTTTAAAGTGATATCCTCATATGCACAGTAAACACTTTACCGAATGGAATATCTCTCCAGCTCTCAAGATTACCTCAAAAGAAAGAGAAAGCACAGGAAGATAAAAAGGAAGAAACGGAATGGAAGTTTTTAAACACTCTGAGATGTATCTCAAGAAAATAGATTTAGGAGGGCTCATGGCTTCTGCTACAAGATATTCATCATGGAATGAACATTAATTACATAATCAATAATACAATTAATCTTGTACTTGAAATACTGTTAAGAGCTAAAAAAATCTATATTAAGACTTAGACTCTGGAGAAGATAATAGGCTAATGAAATAAGAACATATGTCCAGAGTGGTACAAAGATTGATATATTCTATGGGAACATGTTGTCTCATGGCAATAAATATTCTAGACTATTTTAAGAAGGAATAACACCTACATTTATTTCTTCTCACCAAAAAGTACTGTGTAGCTTAAAGGAGAAAAAGAAAGGGAGAAAAGAAAAAAATATTCTTAACTAATAATACCAGGAGTTTCTCTAGAACATGGTCACTCACTGTAAGACAAACTAAACAAGCTTCAAAACACTTTCTGTATAAGGACACATTTATGAGGATCATTCATTATTGCTCAAAGTGCCTCATGATTCTGAAGAAGGGTCTCTCTCTCTCTCTCTCTCTCTCTCTCTCTCTCTCTCTCTGTGTGTGTGTGTGTGTGTGTGTGTGTGTATTAAGCAAGGGAAATCTTTGGCTCTTAAAACACAATCATAATAATTATAACAGCAACATACAAACAGATCTCATTTTGTTTCTTAGACTCTTTTATACCTGGAATTAACTGCCTATTTCTCTATTATTCTTAGTTTTGTTGTCTTTGTGATGTTGAGGCTATTACTCCACACACTACCACCTGACCTCAATAGTTGACTATAATTAGATTTTGCAGAGAAGGGAAACTGAAATGAGCCTGCAGGTCTGGAGAGAGACTGTGTCGAGGGTAATTTATGTGTCCAGTGTCTATCAGGAGCTCCTTAGTCATCTTTCCAGCCCTGAAACACTAGTTTGTTCCAATAGCTTCAGTCGACCCAGTATTGGACTTCTGACATCCCATACGAACATATTCACCATGATTTGTGCCTGGTCAATACCAGCTGAGCATCATTCCTGCTTAAAGGCCTGAGTCCAACAACACAGAGCATCCTTCTCCAAGCTTAGAGACTCCCACATCAAACAGTCATGGCCTTAACTTGATATGCCAGGGCCGGATGATATCCATGGGAGGTGCCCCCTCTTCTGAGGAGACCGGAGCAGGGGTAGATGTGGGGGAGGGGTTTATGAGACAGGGGACCTGGGAGGAGATGAATGAGAGGAAGCTTTGATCAGGATGTAAAGTAAATAAATAACTTAATTAAAAAAATCCATGGCCTTGTACTATGGATTCCAATGTTTATTATGATTGCATGATCTTTTTACATGACAATATGATGTTGTCATCTACAAATGTTTGGAGTCACATTCACAGTTAGATATGCCTGGTAGATGCTATTATAGCTGAATCCTCAGTAATACCCTTCCTTGTGTTTCAGTATCTTGCTGGATATTTGCATCTGTGCATATGTTTATTCAGATTTATTTATATTACACAAAACAAATTCCCATAAAGTTTCCTAAATGAAAAATACCAATAAACTCAAATAAAATTCCCTAGAAAACAATGAAACACAACAAGAGTCCAGAGTCAGTTTAGTCACATATTTTGTGAATTAAATTTCACGACATAGATCACTTAGGCATTCTGTTTGGAGGGTTCCTATGGTTAAACTTAAGTCTTACACTTGCTAGATTTGCCCACTATCATTGATGTGTATCTCCAGCCCTAACCCGCACATGCTGTAAGCACTGTGTATGAAATCGCAGGGTTTTCAGCCAAATGTCTCCTGTTACTAATCTAGGATTTCTAGCTGTAACTACAATGACTGTCCAAGGCACTTTCTACTTACCAACATATATTTAATAAATACAATTAATTGCACTGTCTTATTCTTGTCTTGTTGAAAGTCTGGTTTTAACACAGAGTTGGCTGCACTATGCATTATGTTAATTTCCACTACCTAAGAACTCAAGAAATAACAAATATAGTTAAATTAAAATTTGCTACTAATTTGTCTGCTCAATAACTAGATTAGTTTAATTGTTTTTTTTACTTAGCACCAATAACTGAAACCTAAATTTACATTAGGCTTTAAGGTTTCCAGTGTTACTACCTGTGTTTTATTTCATTTGATTTTAATACAACAGGGAAAAACCGCTAATTATTCTCATAGATCAGTAGAACATAGTAAACAAAATTTTACATAATATAATTTAAAGGGAAAATAGACCATAAAATAACATATTCTCTTATTTGTTCGACAAATTTGTGTTGAGTGTTCAGGCACTTACTGAAACAAAGCAGTATACAAGTACAAAATGTGTATCACCTGAAAACAGTTTGGCAAAATGAGCTGGTAAATATATATGAAAACGTATTGGTGAAGTGTGCAAGACAATTATTTTGGATGGAAGCTATATTAATTTCTTACTGACATTGTGTCAAGCTGTATAAATTTAATGGCTTAAAGAATAAAAAAGGTTTTATGGTGCAGTTCTCTGGGTCTGATGCTTCACACAGATATGGCTGAGGTAAAATTAAGATATTAAGAGCACTTCCCTTAGGAGATGGGCAAAAATAAATGAATAAATAAATAATTAAAAATGTCTTTCATTTTCATACTCTTAGTAACTACCTACATTTCTTGATATACAGTCTTACTGACTGTAGTTTATACGTACATTCATCCACCTTATAGACTGCTGATGATTGGTGGAGCCCTCACTAGGAATCTGATTTTCATCTCTTCCTACATGTTAAGAGTCCAGCCCACCTGAGCAGACAAGAGTCTGTTATCCTTTGTTATCTAAAGTAATTTGATGAATGTCTTTAATCCCTCTCTAATCTCAACTCCCATAAAAATACAGTACATTCACAGTTTTAGGAAGTGACACTGGCATTGTTAGGAAGTTGGAAACAGGCTTCCCAGAGAACCAGTTACTTCAGATGATTGACTGATGAACGTTGTTGGCTAAACCATGGTACAAATCATACTTCGGATTCAAGAAAGGACATGGTATAACTAAGGACTTGACAGAAAAACAATGAAGCTGAAGAAGAATGTAGAAAGGAGAGAGGCAGAACAATGAAGAGCTAAGGGGCCAGATCCCATAGGCTTTGAAGTAGATTCTGATACACTGTTAGAAAGTAATGGTAAACTAATAATAGGTTGAAGTTAAAATGCCATGGTCATGAAATTTTAAAATTTAATATTTGTATTTGATGAGAATTTTATACTTAAGCACTGTCCTGATATTGCTTCCAGTGGAGTGCCCACCATGGCCTTATTTCTTCTCACTAGACCCCATCCTTAAGTCTCTCTTCTCCAGAGAGACTTGGGTTGAGAACAAAACCTTTAACATATGGTTCTTTGGGTGACATGTAAACCACAGAAATTATTTAGTAATAGTTACTTTTATGTATGCTTTTATTATAATAACATTGCTTGTATTCAGAGAACTACATTGTTAATGATAGAGTCAATATTCATCTTTGAAAAATGAAGTCAGTAAGTGTGTCCGTACCATACCAAAAGATGATGAGTATGTCTGCTAGTACTATTGATAGTACTTTAAAATAAGAGTACATGTAGAAGTCACTTAGTAGGCTTTGGCTGCCCGGGACATGTTTGTTTATACTGATATCACGGTCTACATTTCCCTTTCCCACATACAAATGTAAGTTTCGAATAGATTCCACTACTATTTTAGGCATATAGCATGTAGCAACCCAGCCTTAAGGTATGCATATAAGGCATTTTCCTTTTAAGCAATGGGTATTTAGATCCATCATAAAAATAAACTATAACTAGTCTTCTGTTAGAACTTATGGGTATAAAATCTTGAACTTTTCCATGGAACTTAAAATTTGAAAATAAGGGAAAATTAGAAAATACAACATTTAGCCTGCAGACATCATTAGCCTCAGGTGTATGACGGAGTCAGTATGGAATGGCCTTGAACCAAGAGCCAATGGCTGTCTTTGGATCTTGGATGGAGTCCAGGAACAAATTGTACTTAAGACAATGCTTTTGTCTGGATGTGCATCTACCCCTGAGGTGCATGAGTTTAAGTCCTAGCTTCTGGGATATGACATAAGAAAACAGTGTCCTTAGAAGGTCATAAGATCAAGAGAATAGAAACCTATGAGAGAACTAACATCTTTCTAAGTAGGTCCAAAGGGTTTATTCTCCCATGTACACTACAAGAACAAAAGAACATAGCCTTTATAATCCAAAAAGTGCCCGTGCCCAGATATTCAGTGGAATATGACATTTTATTATAATAATATAAATGGATTAAGAATAATATGACTTTATATATGTGAGTACACTGTAGTCATCTTCAGACACACCAGAAGAGGGCATCAGATCCCATTACAGATGGTTGTGAGTCACCATGTGGTTGCTGGGATTTGAACTCAGGACCTTTGGAAGAGCAGTCAGTGCTCTTAACTGCTGAGCCATCAAATGGATGGACCTGGAGGGTATCATCCTGAGTGAGGTAACCCAATCACAAAGGAACTCGCACAATATGTACTCACTGATAAGTGGATTTTAGCCCAGAAACTTTGGATACACAAGATATAAGATACAATTTGTTAAACTCATGAAACTCAAGAAGAACGAAGACCAAAGTGTGGACACTTTGCCCCTTCCTAGAAATGGGAACAAAACACCCATGGAAGGAGTTACAGAGACAAAATTTGGAGCTGTGACGAAAGGATGGACCATCTAGTGATTGCCATATCCAGGGATCCATCCCATAATCAGCTTCCAAACGCTGACACCATTGCATACACTAGCAAGATTTTGCTGAAAGGACCCAGATATAGCTGTGTCTTGTGAGACTATGCCGGGGCCTAGCAAACACAGAAGTGGATGCTCACAGTCAGCTAGTGGATGGGTCACACGGCCCCCAATGGAAGAGCTAGAGAAAGTACCCAAGGAGCTAAGGGGAACTGCAACCCTATAGGTGGAACAACAATATGAACTAACCAGTACCCGGGAGCTCTTGTCTCTAGCTTCATATGTATCAAAAGATGGCCTAATCAGCCATCACTGGAAAGAGAGGCCCTTTGGACTTACAAACTTTATATGCCCCAGTACAGGGGAACGCCAGGGCCAAAAAGGGGGAGTGGGAGGTTAGACGATCAGGGGGTGGGTGAGTATGGGGGACTTTTGGGATAGCATTGGAAATGTAAATGAGGAAAATACCTAATTAAAAAAAATAAATTAAAAAAAAAGAATAATATGACTTTTTTTTTTTTTTTTTTTACTTTTTGTATTGTTTTGTTTTCTGGGTAGTAGAACAGTGTAAGGTTTTATTTTATTCACTTCAAAATACTTACAGTTGCTCTGTTATAACCAGTATTTTTGTGACTATTCTACTGCTATGGTGGGGCAGAATATGGCTAGGGCAGGAGATACCTTACTCCTAAAAGGAAGCAGGGCAAGAAAAGTGGGAGAATTAGGAGTAACTTTGGTGGCTTTCTTCTTCCATTCAGATCCCCTTCCAAAGTCTGCACAGCCTTCCAAGAGATTATCACTAGCTGGGGACAAAGTGGAGCCCGTGGAGATCATTTTTTATTAGAACCAAAACATAGCTCCAAGATAACAGTAAAGAAGGGGGTAACACTTTTAAAACAGGGGGAAAGAAACTAAGAACTAAATAAATTAGGTGGATAAACAAGTAATATAAATCTTTGAAGAAAGGTTAAAAGCTCAGAAGGAGAAATAAAATATAGAACCTGAAACAAGAGAAACCTGAATCAGGAAGAAACCATTCAACTGGGATGAGAGTGAGAGGAAATCTCCCCTGGTGGGCTGTGTGGCTGTCTACACTAGGTTGGTGCCAGTCATGAGACAAAGAGAGGACACAACAGGGTCTGTCATGAATTAGGTCATGGGTCCTAAGAGATCTAGGAAACAAAGGTGGATATTAATTATTATGTGTACTTGTTTTTGTGAAGATTTACTTCTACTTTGTCAAGAATGGAAAATATCCTGGGAAGTGATAACATTCTGGCATCCTTTCATGATGGACAACCATATGGAAGACAAATAATTCCTCTCCTCTCCAACTTGGTTTTACTCATGGTCTTTCACCTCAGCAATAGGAAGCCTAACACACTAGTGTGTATGTGTGTACATGTGTGCACAAGCTGTGTATGGCATAGGGGTGGGTGGGTGCCATTACTTCCAGGTGGAGGTCAGAGGACATCTCTTCGAAGTTGATTCTCTCATTCCATTTTTATGTTATGTGTGTTACAGGGATTTAACTCAGGTCTCCAGGCTCATAGCAAGTTCCCTAATACAAACATACCCCTCCCTAGACTAAGACTGATTCTTGTTTGCCTTTCCTTTCTCTTCCACAACATGTCCTCCAAAAATATCTACCAAGATTCCCCTACTTCAGGGATAACTTTGCATACCTTCCTCACCTCAGAACAAAAGGCAACTGCTATCTATAGTCTTGTTAAGCTGGCTTTTATTTGCATCCTCACATATTTTGTAGAAAACTTAGTGACCTTCCCCTTGTAGAGATTTTGTATTTTTTTAAAAATATTGAAAAAAAATAAAGGATAGAAAGATATTTCTTAAGCCAGAGAATAAAAAAGAACATCTCATATACTCTTTGAAGTGGTGGTTCAATGTACCGTAACAGGAGGGCTTTTTCTGTGTGTTTAGTTTCTTGCCAATGTTTTAAATTTTAAGTGGAATAATAAGGACTTTTATACACTTGTTTCTCACAACTAATCAGACAATAAACACTTGATTAACTTATAAACATAGTGTTTATTTGCATAGATTAATTTTGGTTACATAGTAGGTTTTAATTATAAACTTTTTAATATATAAACTCTCATAGTTACCAGCAAAAATATTAACACTGAGTGCATAAAGAATAAAAGATAATCCTGTCTGTCACTCACATACAACTATGTGTCAGTGGACCCGGGTGGACAGTGCCATTTTTCAGTAATAGAATTAATAGTTGCCTTGCAAACTCAACACTTATTCAGAAGGAGAAATAATTTTTAATAAGACATCAGTGTCAGAGGCAGGGATGATTTTAATTGGTATTTTATTGAATTTTTGTCAGTTGCCAAGAATGGATGGAAAGGGTCTAGTTCAAACTTCTGAGAGTACAAATAGAGAGTGAATTTGCACTGGCCAATTTTAATTAAGCATTTTATCATATATTATGTAAAAATTCTGAGAAATGGTTTTAGTTTTGAGTCTGAAGAGTTTGACAACTTTTCAAAAAGCAAAGTTAGATTGATAGCTATTCTGAAAAAATGCTTTTTCTAGCATAAAACTCAGAAAGAAGCTGTATACTGGAAACTAGGTATCTGAGATAATATCTAATGGAACACGTATAATCAACCCTAAGACTATAAATAAAATGCCATAATATTTCCCTTTATTGTTCATTTTCTATTGAGGATTTCTGAAATTAACTTTGAACAATTTCTATGCTTCATAAAATTCTAGTCAAATTGAATGTATTCTTTTGTGATAATATCTTTTGCTCCAAATGGTCTGTGGGACCAATCTGTAATTTTGGACATGTGAATAATTCCATGGAGAGTGTGAGAATTGGTGTCACTATAAACTCTCAGTATGTGCTTTTTGCTAAGCACATGACAGAATTTTATTTGTGCCTCTTTGATGAGTTTATTTATTTATTTATTTATTTATGTATTTATTTATTTATTTGGCATCCTCTTCTGTGAAATTGTAGCTGAAAAATTGTTCACAGTGATAGTAGATTGATATCATGCAATCCATGTGGGGTTATAATATTTGAAATAAAAATTGTATTTCTAAGTGAAATCTCAAAATCCTTATCATTTATGCATTCAAGCCTCCTTGTTTTAAAGAGTACATCATCTGATATGCATACATGTTTTGATTTATTGAAGCTAACAATATAAGATTTCATATGCTTAGGTAATAATTAATGCTTGGTCTGTTAAAAATAATTATGTTAGTGCATTTTTGAAAACAATTTATTTCCTAAGTTAATTTGTATGAGAGAACAATAGAATTGTCTTTCCTTCTTCTTTCATATATACATATCTGATTAAATATTTATTTAAAGTAGCTACCTTATTAGAATCAATCATTTATTTATTAACATGGTACCATTTTAAACAACTTTTAATACTATCCACCTTTCATTTGGTTGGTTTTTTTCTCTTTTTTTTTTATTATTGGGTATTTATTTCATTTACATTTCCAGTGCTATCCCAAAAGTCCCCCACACCCTTCCACACACACTCCCCCACCCATCCACTCCCACCTCTTGGCCCTGGCGTTCCCCTGTACTAAGGCATATAAAGTCTGCATGACCAATGGGACTCTCTTTCCACTGATGGCCAACCAGGCCATCTTCTGATTCATATGCAGCTAGAGACACGAGCTCTGGGGGGTACTGGGTAGTTCATAATGTTGTTTCACCTATAGGGTTGCAGATCCCCCAGCTCCCTGGGTACTTCCTCCAGCTCCTCCATTGGGGGCCCTGTGATCCTTCCAATAGCTGACTGTGAGCATCCACTTCTGTGTTTGCTAGGCCCCGGCATAATCTCACATGAGACAGCTATATCAGGGTCCTTTCAGCAAAATCTTGCTAGTGCATGCAATAGTGTCAGCGTTTGGAGGCTGATTATGGGATGGATCTCCGGGTATGGCAGCCTCTAGATGGTCCATCCTTTAGTCTCAGCTCCAAACTCTGTCTCTGTAGTTGGTTGTTTTAATGATTAGTATATTTAATTCAAACTACTGCATTGGTGCCATGTATGATCTACTGCATGATTATTTAATTTAATATTCACAAAATCTGAGCATATAATATTCCTAGCACTTTCATTATAGAGGTGAGGAAGACACTCAATGAAATAGATTGAATCCAACTTGTAGTGCTGATAAAAAGAGAGTAAAGTAATTGTGTAGTTGTGATATAAAATTACTGATATCTAAATCCTACTTATTCTCGGTTGGTTACCTCTTTGATCTTTCAGCAGTAAAACCACATCTTCTTCTAGGATTTCACTAAGTCTTCTTTCATGGCTGCTCTGCTAGATCAGATCTTTTTATTATTATTATTATTATTATTATTATTATTATTATTAATTGAACAGTAATCTTCCTTTATCCCATAAGATCACTCAACATTATGAGTCACATGCATGTCCTTGTGCACTACTTTACTGGTTTGATGCCATGTATGATCTACTTCATCATTATTTAATTTAATATTCACAAAAAGTGAGCAGGTAAGATTTCTAGCACTTTCATTTTAAAGGTGAGACAGAGATTGCTTTCTGTGATAATGACTTGGGTCCTCTGCGTGTATGTCTACACTTCCTTTGTCTTCCCTATACTGGAGCCTCTGTTTCTTTGACCTCTGAAGACTGTTTTGTCGGATGTGCTCTGTTGGTAACACAGTGATGGCCTCATCCACTCTCAATACTTCCTCCCTCACCATATCGTTGTGAAGCTGCTTTAGTGGGATGCCTCCTTTGCGTCTTTTCATAAAGCTCTTCCCAAATTTTATGTTATTTTTTGCTGCCCGCTGAAGTTCATAACAGTCATTTTTTAAGTGACTCATCCTGAATATTGGAAGGCTCTTGTGGTTCTGGCACGTTGGACTTGGCCCTAGCCTTCATTACAGTTCAGCCTTAGTACGCTTTCCTTCCAATACTGATTTGATTTATAATGAGCATTTGTTTCACTCTTGTCAAACAAGAACTCATTTGTTTAAAATAAAAGGATGCTCTGAGCCAGAATACAGAAGGTATATTTGGCAAATGGAGTACCCTGTGTTTGCTTGTTTCAGCAGAAACTGTTTCTTATGTACCTGGTATAGATTTTTCAAGGTGCATTTACTAATTATATTGTGGATGAATGGGTAAAGTAACTAGATTTTTATGTTCTATACCAGAATTAGATTATTAATTATCAGTAATCATTATTGTATATTTCTAGGAGGGAGTACAACTGAGAATTTCATTGTCACATGAGAAAGTAAGAGAGCACAGAGTTTTGTGTGCTCATCTTTATTCTGAGGCTTCGGTTACTGCATCTTTGCTTTTTATAAGACTCTCTCAGTTGGAGTTAAGTTGTGTGTATGTTTTATTTAACACAGACCATTTAAACAAGAGCAGTTTCCATTAGTCAGTGAGGGTGAGGAAGAAGAGTGCCTTTAACCCAACAGAACTTCATTAAGACCTGAAACTGCAGGACGTTTCCAGAAATAAGACAGATACTGTGTGTGCTTCAGGATGACTAGTGTTCTGAGGATGGAACCGGAAGCGATTCTTAGTCCTTGAGCACTCCAAATGAAATAAGATGAGAGAATGGAATGCCAGGGCCAAGAAGCAAGAGTGGATGGGGTGGGGAGCTGGGGGAGAGGGAGGTTTGAGGGGACTTTCAGAGAGGAAACTAGGAAAGGGGATAATTTGAAATGTAAATGAAGAAAATATCTAATAAAATAAATAATTAAAAAAAAAAAGAAAAGAGAATGGTTGCTTCATCTGAGCGAGGCTGGGTACCCATTTGTTTGTGGGCTGTTTTTAGCTCCTCCTAGGACTCAGTATGTAGGTCAGGCTGTCCTCAAACTTGTAATATTTCAAGGAAGAACACCTGAACCATATCTGATATGGAATTTTAATCCAGCAACATGGTTCCATTGGCTGAAATACAGACAGGCCCTTAGCGCATGCCTTTAATTCCAAACAATGTGGACAAGACTACTTTTGTGGAAGGAAGCAGCCATGTTTAAAAGTGATGTCTAGTTCAGAGGCAAAGTGGTGAATCAGAGAACATTATGACAGAATGAGTCAGAGATAGGATCTACCCCACTCTTATGAGGACAGACAGGAAAGAGACGCTACTTAAGAGCAGTATAAGCAAGAAGAATTGAGTCAGTTCAGTTCTATCAGTCTGTAGGAAGCAGAGCAGTGAACTCAGTTCCCTTAAGTCTTTCAGCAGAGACAGTTGTAGCCAGAGAATAAGAAGGAGCCAGAAGATTAGAACAAAGTGCAGGAGTTAGTTAGAGGCCACACGGAGCATTTTAGTGAGAAACTGAGAGAAATCAGATTGAATCAGTCAGGTTGGAGAGGAGTTTGAACCAGAACAGCTGAGTTGAACCAACCAGCCAGAGTTGAGAAAGAACTAGGACGGGTGAGTTTATTCAGCAGTAAGTCTCAGAGACTGAAATATTCTAGGCCCAGATAAGATCATATGGAGGCTAGAAGTTTCCAGGCCTAGGCCACGGGATAGTTAGAACAGAGAAAGAAACACTCTGGGCTAAGCCTCAGCAATGCATTCACCCAGTTTGAATATGGCTCTCACCTCTTTCTACAATTAGAGAATAATGCACAGATTTTGGAAATGGCTGACATTATTTAAAGTGAGTGTTTCTTTCCTGTGATCACAGCTGTCATGTACTCACCTGTGTTCTTCATAGTCTTGGCATGTCTCCTACTCCTGATCCCTTGTCATAGGCAAATAGTACTATTTTACCAGGTTTTGTCTATGACAGATTACTCATGGAGATTAGCCTCTTCTCAGTGCTGTCTTCTGCCCCATGGTTATGACCACAGAAGCCTGATGTCCCTTCTAATGTCCTAAACAATAGAGCAACTACTACACACCTGTTTTCATCTTTATTAGCATATCAATACTTTATTTCCTTTAAAGTATATCCTGGTCAGATAAGTAGGTATCTATGTTATATTTATGATTCACACCATAGTTTCAATGCAGTCAGTACACTGAGTTTTCTGTGGTAAGAGTTAAACTTAAAAGATAATTAGAAAGGACCCACCTTTTTCTTGACTGGTTCAGATCAAACACAGCTTAAAGGCATAGCCAGCACTTTCTTTTCAAGGACAGCATGTAAGTGTTGGCTGATAAAATTAATTGCTCTCAGATATGAGCAAATTTAGACAGCTAATTCTTTATTTCTTGATGTTATTAGAGAAGTATTCAATCCTACTGTCCTTGCAGGCCATTAAAGAGTCGAACCAGTTGGTTGGTTTGTCCTTGTTAATGCCTGAGAGATTCATGTAGCCCCCATGAGAGAGCCAATAAAAAGAATAAGAAATTACAGGTAATATGTATATATATATATATATATATATATATATATATATATATATATATATGAAACATTTGCATAAAGTAAAGGCTTAGTCACCATATCATAGATTGTCTATTTTATAGTCCCAAATTTTACTAAAATGATTTAGTGGTTCTATTATATGTTAGAAAACTATAATGGCAATAAAATTATTTTGTTTTCAATTACCTTTTTTGACAGTAACAAGCAGATAAAGTTGAACACCCCAATCCACAGTGAGAAGGACTATAAACTGACATAATATAGCTAATCCACACTCATGGAAAAATGTGTCATTAACTGAAATTCCGTTAAATAAACTCCTAAAGGGGGAGTGTACTAGGAAGAACTAGTTTAGACTGGAAGAAGCTGGAGGAAGCAAACCTGGCCATGTTCCTGAAGCCATTATGGCTAAGTGGAAATGCTCAGACTGAAGCAGTGTCACTCCTGATGGCTCTTCAAAAGGACTCAAGCTCTTCCCAGAGCCCAGGTGCACACTTCGACACAGTGTGTTTTGAGCTTCATCTGGGTCCCTACAATAAATCTCCTTTCAGCGTCAGCTAGAGAAAATATATTTCTGTTATTTGGTATTAGCAGTCTTCAGTATACTACACCTTGAATTGCTGAGGAAATGGATCTTACTGTGCTAATAAGAATAAAAATGCATTCTTTGGGACATTTAATTGATTCTTTAATTGACACTCTGACAAAATATTAATAAATATAAAACATAGCCAACACACTTTTAATTGTGTCCCCTCTTCAAAAGGAGCTTATTTAAACTATTAACTTTATGTTGGTTATAAATTAGCAGAAATTTCCCATCAGAAATAACAATGAAAGATTTTTCTTAATTTAAAGATAAGGTGGAGGTCAAGGAAACATAGGAGGGATTCAGTGCTTGCTAAGACTGTAGAACTGATCCAGTGTAACAAGAATGGTATATGAAGGTATGATACTCATAATTAAAGGCCTTTTTGAAAGTAGAAGCCACACCATTCTTTATAATCTAATGGACAAACCTAAAATCAGTGGTTTTGACAATATCTCATTGTTTTCTGAGATAAAGGCAAATCATTCACAGAAGAAAATCTCCTATAACAAAGACTTTTGAGCAGAGATGTATGAATTATTACAAGATATAGAAAGAGTCCCTATGCATGTAGTTACTTTATCTTGTTTTTAATTTTTTTATTTATAGATTAATGGTTCTAGTTAAAGCTGAGTCAGATTATATAAGTCTGGTCTGAGAATCTGAGCAATTATTAATTAGAACACACTACAATTGGGCAATGCAGCGGGGTTTTTACAGGACCACCCACTATGCCTAAAATATAGCAATGGTGTATTGTGGCCAAATGATGTCATCAAATATATTGCATCATTTACTGGCAGAAACTAGAGGCAGAAGATCACTGCAGCCTGCCCACTACTCATGTAGCTTACTAGACCAGAACAAATTGCTGCTCTCTTAAATCTTCTTAAGGTTACAAGAGAAAAAAAAAGTAAATATCCCAAGCCCCCAGACAGAAAAATCAAATCTAATAAGATCTATCATTCATGTCTTAAGCTGTTGTTAGATTTCTTAAATGGAGAAAGTATAAAATAATCCTGTAAGCATTTAATTTTCAACTAATCATATTAAACTGCTCCAAGATTAAAAATACAACACTCTTTTAAAACAAATAGGTTTCAGGTATTCTATAACCCTCTATACCTTTGCTGAGGGTATCAAAATAGTTTGATTTGTGTCAGTTATTATAAGAATCCTAACTTGTGTAGAAGGAGACAAACCATTGTTATAGATGTGTTCAGTGCCTCCTTGATGAGCATTAGATAAAAAGCAATAGCTGAGAGGCTCTTCCAGTACCTGATTAAAACAGATGCAAATACTCACAGGCAATCATTGAACTAAACATGGGGACCCTGGTAGAAGAGTTAGGGGAAAGGCTGAAGGAGCTGCTTTAGGGGATTGCAACCCCATAGAATGAACAACAATATCAATTAACAGGACCCCTCAGAGTTCCCAGGGACTAAACCACCAACCAAAGAGTATATAAGGGCCAGTCTGTGGCTCCCACCATATATGTAGCAGAGAACTGCATCATCTGGCATCAGTGAGAGGGAAGGCACTTGGTTCTGTGGGGTCTTGATGCCCCAAGAAGGAGGATGCTAGAGCAGAGATGTGGGAGTGTGTGGGTGAGGAGAGCACCCTCTTAGAGGCAAAGGGGAGGGGTATGGGGTGAGGGAGTTTGTGGAGGGACTGGGAAGGGAGCTAACATTTGAAATGTAAACAAGTAAAATGATTAACAAATTAAAAAAAGAAAAAAAAAATCAATACCATGCGCGCTCGCGGGCGTGCGCACGCACGCACGCGCGCGCACGCGCGCGCGCGCGCACACACACACACACACACACACACACACACACACACACACACACACACACGGTAATAGATATGTTTTTGTTATTTGAATTTCTTTCAGCTAGAATTATTTAAAAGTATTTGCAACATAAAATCCACCCATTTATAAAATCCACCCATTTTCTTTTTTCCTATTTGTTTGTTTATTTATGTATGTTTTATTTATTTGTTTGTTTATTTGTTTATTTATTTTTCACTTTAGACCCCCTCTTCACAGTCCCCTGCTCACACAGCCTCTCCTGAGGAGGCCTGCCTGGGTACTCTTCTATGCTCTTCTACCAAATCACTGCAGGACTAAGCACATCCTCTCTCACTGAAGCCAGACAAGGCAACCCAGTTAGGGGAACAGGATCCACAGGCATGCAACACAGTCAGGGAAAGCCTTGGCTCTAGTAGTTGAGGAAGCCACATAAAGACCAAGGGGCACATCTGCTACTTACCTGTGTGTGGTGGCGGCCAGGGACCTAGGTCCTGCCCATGTATGTTCTTTGGTTGTTATTCAGTCTCTGGGAAGCCTGAAGGGTCCAGGTTAGGTAACTCTGTTTTCTTGTGGAGTTTATAACTTGTGTGCGGTCCTTCAGTCCTTCCTCCAACTCTTCCACAAGACTGTGCAAGCTCCATCTAATGTTTGTCAATGGGTCTCTGCATTTGTTACAGTCAGCTGCTAGATGGATCCTTTCAGAGAACAGTTATGATAGGCTCCTATCGACAGGCTTGACTATCATTAATAGTGTCAGTAACTGATTTTTGCCCATGGAATGAGTATCAAGTTGGGTCAATCAATGTTTGGCCATTCTCCCAGTCTCTCCCATTTTCAAAACTACAGATATATCTTATCTTACTTTAACCTCCCCCCCCCCCAAAATTTAGATGGTATTTATTTACATATATGTTTAATTTGATTTAAAAGGCAATGTCAGTTTCTACTATCAGAGAATTCACATATATATTTCATATACGTTATATTTTTTCTTTTTTATTGGATATTTTCTTTTTTTACATTTCAAATGTTATCCCCTTTCCCGGTTTCCAGAGTGGGGAGTTTACAATCCCACCCCAATGGAGGATTGTTCCTCTTTCTCCACATCCTCGCCAACATCTGCTGTCACCTGAGTTTTTCATCTTAGCCATTCTGATTGGTGTGAGGAGGAACCTTAGGGTTGTTTTGATTTGCATTTTCCTGATAACTAAGGATGTTGAACATTTCTTTAGGTGCTTCTTGGCTATTCAATATCCCTCAATTGAAAATTCTTATTTTAGCTCTGTTCCCCATTTTTAATAGGGTTATTTGATTCTCTGGAGTCTAACTTCTTGAATTCTTTGTATATATTGGATGTAAGTCTTCTATCAGATGTAGGATTGGTAAAAATCTTTTCCCAATCTGTTGGTTGACTTTTTGTCCTGTTGACAGTGTCCTTTGCCTTTCAGAAGCTTTGCAATTTTATGAGGTCCTATTTGTTGATTCTTGATCTTAGAGCATAAGCCATTGGAGTTCTGTTCAGGAAATTTTTTCCCTGTGTCCATGTGTTCCAGGCTCTTCCCCACGTTCTCCTCTACAAGTTTCAGTGTATCTAGTTTAAGTGGAAGTTCTTGATCCACTTGGATGTGAGATTTATACAAGGTGGTAAGAATGTGTTGATTTGCATTTTTTACATGCTGACTGCCAGTTGAACCAGCACAATTTGTTAACAATGCTGTCTTTTCTTCTTCCTGGTCCTTGCTGCTGGGGCAGACCCCTAGTAGGTCTGCTCCCGTGAAGACTCCATATCCTAATCCATCCTAGAGAACCTGCTGCACTCAAAGCAGTTGGTAAAAAACTCCCACCCCCAGCCCGAGTCCCAGAGTTGTTGATGGGAGCCTGGTAGACTCAGGACCCATCACCCACCAAACCCCTGCCTTCCTGAATATCACTCTTTCTGTCCCTTCCATCCCTTCTGCCCTGTCCTTGCTGCTTAGACAGAACCCTAGTTAGTCTACTCCCATGAAGACTCCATATCCTAATCCATCCTAGAGAACCTGCCGCACTCAAAGCAGTTGGTAAGAAACTCCCACCCCCAGCCCGAGTCCCAGAGTTGTTGATGGGAGCCTGGTAGACTCAGGACCCATCACCCACCAAACCCCTGCCTTCCTGAATATCACTCTTTCTGTCCCTTCCATCCCTTCTGCCCTGTCCTTGCTGCTTAGACAGAACCCTTGTTAGTCTATTCCCATGAAGACTCCATATCCTAATCCATCCTAGAGGACATACTACATTCAGAGTAGTTGAGGACCTGCTCCACTCAGAGCAGTTATCTGAAGATCTCCCAGGAGATCTACTGCAGCCAGGGCAACAGATCAGCACCTTCTCTGCCCCTGGGAAGAGTCTCCAGTTAGAAAGTCTCACAGGTGGTCCGACACAGCCAGGGCTGCAGGCCTACTGGGAGACCTGAAGCAACCCAGGGACAAAAAAGGCAGACTTTATACCAGACCAACAAACACCAGGGATATCCAGATGGTGAAAAACAAGCACAAGATGATATGCAACAGAAGCCAAAATACATGGGCATCATCAGAACCCAGTTCTCCCACCATAACAAGTCTTGAATATAGCTTCATCAGATGTCTTGTTAAGGCTTCCTATAGGTACTCTCATTTTGCTCTGCCTTGTCTGACTTCTTCTGCCTTTTTGGAGACATATCCAAGACCCATAACTCTTGAATTGTAAGATGACTGTAAAACCAGTAGGACCACCAAGAACTGGTGCAAACTCAAACAGCAGCTGGACCTTTGACGAACTCAGCTATAGTGGAACTTGAAGGCCTAGGTCCTTTAATTAAGAAATACTACTGTAAATTGCATTTTAAGAGCAGGGTATCCTGGGATCTCACTCTTCTCACAAGAAAACCTTCAAATCAGCTTGCAGCTGTGGTCCCTAGAGCCTGTAGTATGTGCAGACTTAATAAGTTCTGAGTTGTTCTCAGAGTGAGTTGCTCATTTTTCCCATGAAAAGTCATCTTTGTAAGTGTGCCAATTTCATTAACAACCATGTGCTTCTACCCACAACTTCCAATTTGCTCTTTTTATGGCAGGGTTGTGCCTTTTTGAGATACTTCCACTTTCCTTTTTCACTCAAGATTCTCACTGTAATGCTGGATGAGAGCATCACAGAATAGCTTTATCTCAGACTGCACACTGTACTGGCTTGGGATTATGTCTATCAAATCAATTAGTTCATCACCTTTAAACTCAGCCTCCTACAGTTTCAAAGCACGGATGAATTATAGACAATTATTTTGGCAGACTGAAACATGAATGACCTCCAGTTCAATTCTCAATGGTCCTTATTCCACATCAAATCATTCGTGCACAGGCTTCCAGTCTCCGCTGCATAGATTTTTAAAATCAGAATTATGACCTTATCACATCCCCCAAAATAACCTATTAATTTCTGCTTGCAGAATTCTGGGAATTATCTAGCTGCATCTCCAGTTTTGTTTTGTTTTGTTTTGTTTTATGAAAAAAAATACACTCACAAAACAATTCACAAAGCCTGAAGATTATATGCTTCATTTGATTGAGAACAACTCCACTTCTGTGGTATTAGTTTTCTACAATCGTTACTTTGATACCACTGACAAGATATGTAAGAAGTTTGACTTAGATGAGAAACGTATGTCAGACCTCAAGTTTGGGAAGATTTAGGTCATCATGGTAGGAAAGATGGGGGGAGGTAAGAGGTCCATATCAAAGGATTCAAAAGGCAAAGAGGACAAAAACTTCTACCACTAAGGTGATATTTTACTTCCTTCCATGCACTCAGGCTATAGGTTAGTGTCACCATATTCAATGCAGGTCTCTGCTGCTCAATTAATATTTCCTAAAGATACTTACTCAGAAGTTATGCTCTCCCGTCTCATAACAAGATCCAGACAAGTTGATAGATGTAAACCATCATAGACATTGGTCAGAACATCTAAAGAAAACATAAGTTCTCTCTACATCTTTGGATCTTTTCTTTAATCAGTGATTGAAAATGTCCAATTGCTGCTCATAAGAACAAGAACAGCTTTGTTTTCAAAATTGTACAACTATTTGTAGGCAAAGATGCCAATCCTTCCTGGTGATTATTTCCTATACACAGTGTTATAAAAGCCACAGCTATTTAAAGCTATTTATCTTCTGACTGGTAAAACTGTATTGTCTACACTGACTTTAGAGTAGCTTTCAGTCTTATGTTTGTTTAATGGCAAACACCCCAAATTCTTAATAGATTGAAATGTTGACCTAGAGTCATTTATGTAGTTTATACAAAAATATAAGTGATGTGAAATTACTACAACAATCGAATGGATGAAAACTATCCAATATCACAATATGTGTTCAAAATGAAGATGGACTCTACAGATTACACAGAGTTATGAACAACTTAGCTGTACAATATTCAAAGTAAGAAATTTGAAAAGGAGAGTAGTTATTAAAACACTGTTGCTTTTCATATGAAATACATTTTTGTAAAGAGCATTTAAGTTACCATTTCACAATATTAAGAATATTTTATTTTAAATTCATATTAGTGTTCTTCTGTCTCTTAAAGGCTTGCCTTGAGGCAGTCTGATTGCCATTGCAATCAACATGCATGCCACAGAAGAATATGCTGTGTGGGAGAACGGCAGGTTAGGAAGAAATGTATAAGTCTAAATTGTCTATCACCCCAGAACAATGAGCCCTTAGATTCAAATAGGGATGATTAAATATAATTAAAACACTGTGCTAATTCTTGCAGGAATGGAAGATCTGGATACAATTTTTAAGTCCTCATTTGAATAAGTATAAATGTATCTAGGCATGTGAGACAATAAATAGGATGAATATGTGTGTGTGTGTGTATACACACACACATACACATCTACATCTATATCTACATCTATATCTATGACATATTTCTTGATTCCACAACCAAAATAATTTCTTCTTAGAATAGCATAGGAAATGAAAAGAATTACACACGCACACACATACACACACACACAGACACAATGACACAATGTTGCATAATCTTCATTCTCACCTTTACTCCAACTGAGAGATAATACTAAAGTTTTTGAAATTATGAAACTATAATGATTTAGTAAATTTTCTCTATAAGGTTTTCTGTTTGATTATCTTTATTATAGTCAAGAGCAGTGATTTTCAACCTTCCTAATGCTGTGACCCTTTAACATAGCTCCTCATGTTGTAGTGATCCACAACCATAAAAATAAAAATAGCTATGTTGCTACTTCACAACTATTATTTTCCTACTGTTATGGGTTGTAATTTAAATATCTGGTATGCAGGATATCTGATATGCAACTCCTGAGGAAGGGTCATTTGATTTCCAACATGTTTATGACCCACAGAATGTGAACCACTGGTATAGAATATAAGTGGACAAATTCCACATTAAAAAACTCTGCCCCTCTCTGTCCCTTTGTAATAGTTAAGTTATAACCCTGAAAAAGTAGAAGTATGAATCTATGACTGGGTAGCATTAGTTTTCTCTCCTCTGTTTAGGGGCTGGTTATTTTATTACACAGAGATCCTGTGAACTGACCCTATTACGTGCTGATTCATTTCTTTTAGCTCTAACTTATTCTAAAATAAAGCTTTGGAGTAATTTATCTGAAAACAGAATCCTAATGCTGTAAAAAAAATATTACACATAGAGTTTTGAGTTGTATTTAGGTCAAGTTTTTCTGCATGGCAAGCTTATTTTGGATATTAGCTTTTGGAGAATGGGTTTCCAATCTTCAAGCAGCTATCAAACTGTAATGTGTTTTTATCTTCATCTTATTTCAATCCACTTCCTAATGTAAATCAATTCCAACTTCAGTTGATTCTTGATGTTTTTGGATTTATTTATTTTTATTTAATGTGTATGGAATGTTTGTCTGCATGCTAAAGTCTGCTCCATAAGTCTGGCTTGCAAGCAGGGAGGTTAGAGGATGGTGTCTGGAACTAGAGTTAGATGTAGATGTGAGCAACATGTGGGGGCTGGGAGCTAAATCCAGGTTCTCTGAAATAGCAATAGTGCTCTTATCTACCAAGTCACTTCCCTAATCGATGACCTTTGATTTCTGAATACTGTGTTCTAGCACAGACTTTAAGCCAAATATTCGCACAATATAGAGGGTTCTCCTTTCAGACCTTTATTCACATTTATTTTAGTTTAACATTGAAATTCAGTATTTATGATTTTAATGTTTAAATTTCCTTAAAGGCACTTTGCCAATAGTGCTTTTTTTCCCACAGAAATAATTTTGACAATCTAAACAAAATATTTTTTTTCAAAAAGGAAATGGTTGCAATTGTCTAAAATTTCAGCTTTGTCTGATGGATGAAAATGAAGTGATAGTCAAAAAGAGAAATGAATTTTCTCCACTGAAAGGGGGTTGATGGCTGAAAAGTGAGACAAGTTTGTATCAACTAAGTTGAATTAATATTTTTCCATGTAGATAAAGGGAACATTGACTTTTGTGTGTTAAATGACCTTGAATATTGCTAACACCATAAAGAACAATAGCCTGATACCTATATGAAATTGTGACATATTATTGCAAAATTACATTGCAAAAGTTAAAGAGATTATAGGCTGTTGATAAATTCCATAAACATTAGTTGTAGAAGGCGTAAAATGATTCAAATAATCACTTATGTTTTATTGGGTAAAGAAAGTTTATGGTGACATTTGAATTGTTGTCTCTCTGCAAGATTATTCTTGTCTTTCATGTTTGAAAACATTTAAGGCAACATTTTTTTAAATGTACCAATTTATTCAAGAACCACAGCAACTAATGCACAGGGACTCAGTTTTCATAATCTGGCATTGTTGAGTCACTGCTTTCAGATTTGTTCATGTAATGCTAATGCACCTAGCTATGCTTTGAATAATATAATGTGTTGTATTCCAAAATTGCAGGAAAACTTTAAAAACTGAAAATTTTTCATTTCTCTTTTTGACTATCACTTCATTTTCATTCATCAGACAAAGCTGAAATTTTAGACAATTGCAATCATTTCCTTTTCGAAAAAAAATTATTTTGTTTAGATTGTCAAAATTATTTCTGTGGGAAAAAAAGCACACACACACACACACACACACACACACACACCTTCAATGTGACACAAAAACACATGTAGACACATACACATATACTCACACAGAAACACAGGCACAAATATATATGTGTGTGTACATGTGTGTGTGTGACAAACCTTACATTATATTTTACATACATTTTCTTTTATTAGATGTTTCTTCATTTACATTTCAAATGTTATCACCTTTCCTAGTTTTCTCTCTGAAAATCCCCTATACCTTCCCCCTTCCCCTGCTTCCCAACACATCCACTCTCACTTCCTGGCCCTGACATTCCCCTATACTGGGGCCTAGAATCTTCGTAAGACCAAGGGTCTCTTCTCCAACTGATGGCCTACTAGGCCATCCTCTGAAGCATATGCAGGAAGAGACATAAGCTCTGGGGGTACTGGTTAGTTCATATTGTTGTTTCTCCTATAGGGATGCAGACCCCTTCAGCTCCTTAGGTACTTTGTCTAGCTCCTTCATTGGGGACCCTGTGTTCCATCCAATAGATGACTGTGAGCATCAACTTCTGTATTTGCCAGGAACTGGCATAGCCTCACAGGAGAAAGCTATATCAGGGTACTGTCAGCAAAACCTTGTTGGTATATGCAATAGTGTCTGGGTTTGGTAGATTTTTATGGAATGAATCCATGGGTGGGGCAGTCTTTGGATGGCCATATATTCAGGCTCAGCTCCAAACTTTGATTCTCTAACTCCTTACATGGGTATTCTGTTCCCCATTCAAAGAAGGAACAAAGTATCCACACTTTTGTCTCCCTTCTTGAGTTTCATGAATTTTGCAAATTGTATTTTCGGTATTCTAGGTTTCTGGGCTAATATCCACTTATCAGTGAGTGCATGTGTGTTCTTTTGTGATTGGGTTTCCTCACTCAGAATGATACCCTCCAGATCCATCCATTTGCCTAGGAATTTCAAAAATTCATTCTTCTTAATAGCTGAGTAGTACTCCATTGTGTAAATGTACCAGATTTTCGGTATCCATTCCTCTGTTGAGGGACATCTGGGTTCTTTCCAGCTTCTGGCTATTATAAATAATGCTGCTATGAACATAGTGGAGCACGTGTCCTTATTACCAGTTGGAACATTTTTTGGGTATATGCCCAGGAGAGGTATTGCTGGATCTTCCAGTAGTACTATGTCCAATTTTCTGAAGAACTGCCAAAATGATTTCCAGAGTGGTTGTAACAGCTTGCAGTCCCATCAGCAATGGAGAAGTATTCCTCTTTCTCCACATCCTCACCAGCATCTACTGCCACCTGTTTCGATCTTAGCCATTCTGACTGTTGTGAGGTGAAATCTCAGGGTTGTTTTGATTTGCATTTCCCTGACGATTAAGGATGTTGAACATTTTTTCAGGTACTTCTCAGCCATTCGGTATTCCTCAGTTGAGAATTCTTAGTTTAACTCTGTACCCCATTTTTCAATAGGGTTATTTGGTTTTCTGGAATCCAATTTTTTGAGTTCTTTCTATATATAGGATATTAGTCCCCTATCAGATTTTGGATTGGTAAAGATTCTTTCCCAGTCTATTGGTGGTGTTTTTGTCTTATTGACAGAGTCCTATGCCTTAGCAGAGCTTTGCAATTTTATGAGGTTCCATTTATCAATTCTTGATCTTACAGCATAAGCCATTGCTGTTCTATTCAGGCATTTTTCCCCCTGAGTCCATATCTTTGAGGCTCTTCTCCACTTTCTCCTCTATAAGTTTCAGGGTCTCTGGATTTTATATGGAGTTCCTTGATGCATTTAGACTTGAGCTTTGTGCAAGGTGATAAGAATTGATCAATACACATTCTTCTACATGTTAGCCACCAGTTGAGCCAGCACCATTTGTTGAAAATGCTGTCTTTTATCCACTGGGTAGTTTTAGCACATTTGTCAAAGATCAAGTGACCATAGGTATGTGGGTTCATTCCTGGGTCTTCAATTCTATTCACCTGATCTACCTGTATGTTGGTGTACCAGAACCATGAAGTTTTTATCACTATTGCTCTGTAGTACAGCTTGAGGACAGGGATGGTGATTTCACCAGAGGTTCTTTTATTAAGAGTACTTTTTGCTCTCCTAGGTTTTTTGTTATTTCTGATGAATTTGCAAATTGCCCTTTCTAACTCTGTGAAGAATTGAATCTTTCCATCTTCTGAGATTTTCTCCGATTTCTTTCTTCAGAGACTTGAATTTCTTATCATACAGATCTTTCACTTCCTTAGTTAGAGTCACACCAAGGTATTTCATATTATTTGTGACTATTGTGTAGGGTGTTGTTTCCCTAATTTCTTTCCAAGCCTGTTTATCCTTTGTGTAGAGAAAGGCCACTGACTTGTTTGAGTTAATTTTATATCCCGCTACTTCACTGAAGTTGTTTATCAGGTTTAGGAGTTCTCAGGTGGAATTTATAGGGTAATTTATATACCTTTATTCCATCTACAAGTAGTGATATTTTGATTTCCTCCTTCTCAATTTGTATCGCTTTATCTCCTTTTTTGTCTAATTGCTTTGGCTAGGATTTCAAGTACTATATTGAATAGATAGGGAGAGAGTGGGCAGCCTTGTCTAGTCCCTGATTTTAGTGGGATTGCTTCAAGTTTCTCTCCATTTAGTTTGATGTTGGCTTTTATTATGTTTAGATATGTGCCTTGAATTACTAATCTTCCCAAGACTTTTACCATGAATGGGTGTTGGATTTTGTCAAAGCTTTTTCAGCATCTAATGAGAAGATCATGTGGTTTTTGTCTTTGAGGTTTTTTATATACTGGCTTATGCTGATGAATTTCCATATATTAAACCATCTCTGCACCCTGGGTTAAAGCCTACTTGATCATGATGGATGATCTTTTTGGTGTGTTCTTGGATTTGGTTTCGGAGAATTTTGTTGAATATTTTTGCATTGATATTCATACGGGATACCATTCTGAAGTAATCTTTCTTTGTTGGGTCTTTTTGTGGTATAGTTTTCAGTGTAATTGTGCTTTCATATAATGAATTGTGTAGAGTACCTTCTTTTTCTATTTTGTGGAAAGATTTATATTTTGAGGAGCATTGGAATTAGGTCTTCTTTGAATGTCTGATAGAACTCTGCACTAAACACATCTTGACCTGGGCTTTTTTTTTTGTTTTGTTTTGTTTTGTTTTTGTTTTTTTTTTTTTTTTTTTTTTTTGGTTTTTTTTGGTTGGGAGACTATTAATGACTGCTTCTATTTCTTTGGGGGATCAGAGACTGCTTAGATCATTAATCTGACCCTGATTTAACTGTGGTACATAGTATTTGTCTACAAAGTTGTCCATTTCATCCAGGTTTTCCAGTTTTTAGAGTATACCCTTTTGTAGTAGGATCTGATGATGTTTTGAATTTCCTCAGATTCTGTTATTATGTTTCCCTTTTCATTTCTGATTTTATTATTTAGAATACTGTCCCTGGGCACTCTAGTTAGTCTGGCTAAGGGTTTAGCTATCTTGGTGATTTTCTCAAAGAACCAGCTCCTGGTTTAGTTGATTCTTTGTATAATTCTTTTTGTTTCCACTTGGTTGATTACAGCCCTGAGTTTGATTATTTCCTGCTCTCTACTCCACTTGGGTTCATTTGCATCCTTTGGTTCTTGAGCTTTCAGGTATGCTGTCAAAATGCTCCTGCATGCTCTCTCCAGTTTCTTTTTGGAGTCACTCAGAGCTATAAGTTTTCCTCTTAGAACTGTTTTCATTGTGTCCCATAAGTTTGGGTATATTTTTGTCTTTATTTTCATTAAACTCTAAAAAGTCTTTAATTTCTTTCTTTTTTTCTTCCTTGATCAAGTTAGCATTGAGTAGAGTGTTGTTCAGGTTCCATGCATATGTGGGCTTTCAATTATTTATGTTGTTATTGAAGATCAGCCTTTTCTGTGGTGATTTGATGATTTCCATATTTTTGTATCAGCTGAGGTCTGTTTTGTGATCAAGTATATGATCAGTTTTGGAGAAGGTACCATGAGGTGCTGAGAAGAATGTATATGCTTTTGTTTTAGGATGAAATGTTCTATAGATTTCTGTTAAATCCATTTGTTCATAACTTCTGTTAATTTCACTGTGTCCCTGTTTAGTTTCTGTTTTCAGGGTCTGTCCATTGATGAGAGTGGGGTGCTGAGGTTCTCCCATTATTATTGTGTGAGGTGTAATGTGTGCTTTGTGTTTTAGCAAAGTTTCTTTAATGAATACCCTTGAAGAATACCCTTGTATTTTGAGCATAGATGTTCAGAATAAAGAGTTCATTTTGGTAGATTTTACCTTTGATGACTATGAAGTACCCGTCCTTGTATTTTTTGATAACTTTGGGTTGAAAATCAATTTTATTCAATATAAGAATGGTTACTCCAGCTTGTTTCTTGGAACTGTTTGCTTGGAATATTGTTTTCTAGCCATTTGCTCTGAGGTAATGTCTGTCTTTGTCCCTGAAGTGGGTTTCCTGTATGCAACTAAAAGTTGGGTCCTGTTTATGTAGCCAGTCTGTTAGTCTATGTCTTTTTATTGGGGCATTGAGTCCATTGATATTAAGGAAAAGTCGTTATTGCTTCCTGTTACTTTTGTTGTTAAATTTGGGATTCTGTTCTTGTGGCTATCTTCTTTTAGGTTTGTTGAAGGATTACTTTCTTGCTTTTTCTAGGGCGTAGTTTCCCTCATTTCATTAAAGTTTTCCCTTTATTATTCTTTGAAGGGCTTGATTTGTGGAAAGATATTGTTTGAATTTGGTTTTGTCATGTAATACTTTGGTTTCTACATGTATGGTAATTGAGAGTTTTGCTGGATATAGTAGCCAGCGCTGGCATTTGTATTCTCTTAGGGTCTGTATAACATCTGTCCAGAATGTTCTGGTTTTCATTGTTTTTTGTTGGAAGTTTGATGTAATTCTAATAGGTCTGCCTTTATATGTCACTTGACCTTTTTCCCTTACTGCTTTTAATATTTTGTCTTTATTTAGTGCATTTGTTGTTCTGATTATTATGTGTCTGGAGGAATTTCTTTTTTGGTCCAGTCTATTTGGTGTTTTGTAGGCTTCTTGTATGTTCATGGGCATCTCTTTCTTTAGGCATGGGAGATTTTCTTCTATAATTTTGTTGAAGATATTTGCTGGCCCTTTTTAAAAAATTTTTTTATTACGTGTTTTCCTCAATTACATTTCCAATGCTATCCCAAAAATGCCCCCCCTCCCCTCCCCACCTATTCCCATTTTTTTGGCCCTGGTGTTCCCCTGTACTGGGGCATATAAAGTTTGCCTGTCCAATGGGCCTCTCTTTCCAGTGATGGTCGACTAGGCCATCTTTTGATACATATGCAGCTAGAGTCCAGAGCTCCAGGGTACTGGTTAGTTCATAATGTTGCACCTACAGGGTTGCAGATCTCTTTAGCTCCTTGGATACTTTCTCTAGCTCCTCCATTGGGGGCCCTGTGATCCATCCAATAGTTGATTGTGAGCATCCACTTCTGTGTTTGCTAGGCCCCGGCCTAGTTGAAAATCTTCATTCTCATCTACACCTATTATCCTCAGGTATTGTGTCTTGGATTTCCTGGATGTTTTGATTTAAGAACTTTTTGCATTTTCTTTGATTGTCATGTCCATGTTTACTATGGAATCTTCTGCACCTGAGATTCTCTCTTCCATCTCTTATAATCTGTTGGTGATGCTTGAATCTACGACTCCTCATTTCTTTCCTAGGATTTCTATCTCCAGAGTTGTCTCCTTTTGTGTTTTCTTTATTGTTTCTACTTACATTTTTATATCTTGGATGATTTTGTTCAATTCTATCCCCCTTGGTTGTGTTTTCTTTTAATTCTTTAATGGATTTTTGTGTTTCCTTTTTAAGGACTTTACCTGTTTAGCAGTGTTCTCCTGTATTTATTTAAGTAAGTTATTAATGCCTGATTCTTGGGCAGAGAGAGCAAGCCAGAGACTGGCATAAACTTTCAAAACTTCAAAGCACACCACCATTAACACACTTCTTCCAACACTTTCTAATCCTTTTAATCCTTTCAAACAGGGGAACTCAGTGGGGACTAAGCATTGAAATGTGAGCCTATGGGGTAGCATTCTTATTCAAACTACCACACTGACAACAGTTCACATAGCATTGGTTTACTTGACCTTTATTTTTTTCCTGTCATCAGCATTACCCTCATTCTTTTTTTTTTTAATGAAGTACACAATTTATTCGAAATAACCTTGAAAGAAGCCCCTGCCTCCTTCATCTTCTTGCTCCTTATTTGGAACTCAGTATGTCCATTCTTAGAAAAAAAAAAGCCACATACTGCAGAATCCAAGGCAGGAACATGAGTCCTTAACACTATGAGCTGCCCTGCTAGACTTGGCTGCTACCCTGGTTCCTTTTATTATTTTTTTTCTGTTTTAAGGAAATTAGTCATTTATTGAATATTCTTGATCCACATTTTTATTTTTCTTATATGAGAACTAGTGGTAGAAGATAAATGAAGAATTTGTTTAAAATTAATGTCTATAATGATTGCAGTGTTCAAGTCATGGTCTCTCTCATCAATAGACTCATCCTCACATTACCCTCATTCTTACTGTTACTGTCTTATCCTTGATACTTTCTTGATCCAAGGAAGGTGTCTTGGTACTGAGATGGGTCAATCAATAACTAGTAAAATTTGATAAACTATAACCAGTGATTTGTTTTTATAGGACTTTAATATTTCTTGAGTAACCAAAACCTAGGTCTCAAACTTTTTTTCCATAGCAGAAAATGGGATAATGTTTTGAAAACAGAAAAAAAATAGTTTTGGATAGGGCTAATCACTTTTAATAACACAATCAACCCATTTATTTTAATTAAGCAGGCCCTAACATCAAAATTATACATTTTCTTTTACTACTTTATGTCAGTTTTGATATCCTTAAAAGTTGAATTTCTGAATCTTCAGTTCTATTCTTTCAAATGTCCTTTACCTATTCACATAACGTAGAGAAATCCCTCTTAACATACCTCATACATATTCATAAATAGCATAAAAGGTATAAATGCCACTGATTTAATTTATTAAATAAAACAGAGCTTCTTTGTAGTTATCTTAGGATATTTTTGATATCGATGTAAAATGATTATTGTTCCTATAGAAACCTTATCAAAAAACTGAGAGGAGTGTGGGCAGTGCAATAGTTTTGTTTCAGTGTTTCAGAATTAAGAAGTCCCCAGAATCCTGAAGATAGAAGATTTGATATCTAAGAGTTGCTCTCAGAGAGCAGTACATCTGTTGCCAAGATTCTTTTCCTCTAGGGTTTTAGACATTTCCTGGAATACATTATGACTCAACACCAATTTGCTGCATTCAGTTGCCTGTTGATTTATACAACCCACATTCCTCCTACACTATTCTTCTTTGACATTTATTTTTTAATTTAATTTTATTTTTTTGGTCATTTTATTGATTTACATTTTAAATGTTATCCTCTTTCCCTGTTTACCCCCTGAAAACCCCTATACCCTCCCCCTCCCTTCCTGCTTGTATAAGGGTGCTCCTCCACCCACCTAGTCACTCTCACTTTACTACCCTAGCATTCCCCTATGCTGGGGCAACTCTCCAGTGCTCTAGACAATGATCCAATATGTTCATTCTTTCTTCCTAGTATTATACAATCTTATATTTATAGAGCCAAAATATCATTGCTAGTACATGTATTTAATTTTCAAGATATATTTACATCCATCTCTAAAATTTAAGGAAAGGACATTTGCCACTATGCTTTATTAGCTGAATTTGATCTCCAGAAAGGAGCAAGGCAGCTCTTGAATGTTGTTCTCTAACCTTCGTATAAATGTCATGGTGTACACACTCTGTCTCTCAAAACAAACAAACAAACAAACAAATAAATAAATGTAAGAACAAAAACATATTAAATTAGTAAATAATTAAAGTATGTGGGAAAGTAAACCTGCTTGAACTTAACTTGGTAGAGAAAAGAAAGAAATTTGGACCAGTAGAATATTCAAAGACTAAGGTTTCTTAAGGTGGCAAAACTTGTATTAAAGTATATGAATATGTATACATCTCTTAGTCTAATGGACATATTATTTCTGTGAGTGACTGGGACATTCCAAGTGCATCATGTAACAATGTCATGGAGTGGAATTTAGGTATAAAAGGAATGAAATCTTGGTATTCCTAGTTCCTACCTTACCAACTTCTGGACTCTTAATCATTACTACTGGTTTGACTATTCTTAGGGTTAAGGAAATGAAGCAGTTTTGAATCCTTGCATTTTCCATAGAATCTAAACTGACTCTCTTATGCCCTGTCAGTCTCTCATGCTTCATCTACCTTCATTCTTCACTAGGGTGCTGAAATTTCTGACTTTTGCATGCCTAACTCCAGTTCATTTGAATTGCTATTATATAATCTTTGGCCCAGTTTCAATGCCATTATAATGGAGTCACAAACAGGAAAGGATGAATGTATAAGCATAATCTGTTTTTTTAGATGATAAACTTTTCAATAAAATGTGGTATCATATAGAAAAATTTAAACTTTCCAAAAGCAGTAATTGGCATCCATTTAATGCTTATATCATTTTTATAAACTAGGTATTGTTATCTTCATTTATAGTTAAAACTGGGATTTTACATGCTAAGATAATTTGATCTTTTAATAACTGAACTAGTAAATTTACAAATAAACATCCAAGCTCACATCTTCATCTTGTAAAGCCCATGGTATTTTATTCTTTCAGATAGATACAGCTAGAATGAATTGCAAGATTATGTCAATAGTTAAGGAGCAGTATATCATATGTCCAATTGTATTAACACATATCTTTTCTTTAGTTATAATGTGATTGTTTCATTTGTGTCAGGTCAACAATGATGCTATCAACACTAAATCTGTACCAAGTTTCAATTTTCAATTATATTGCATACTTTGCACGTTTGATGCATTTCTATTGCTCTGGGAAGGAAAAATAATAGCCTTGTTTCTTGAGCTCTATGTGGTCGAATTTCCTCCATATTTCCTTTCCCTGCTGAAACCTGGCTTGGTTTCTATGAACATTAGAGAGGTTTTCAGTCTTCCTGAACTCCTCTGAAGCCTATGGTTATAATACCTTTGGGGATTAATCTGATCTCTTCAACACCATTTCATGTTGACAGTTTCTTAATTTATTTCATACGATTTGACTTTTCTCTCAGAAATCTAAACACCTTTAATCTATAGCATATAAGACATCCCCCTTTGTTTTTAATAAGATGCATGCAGACATCTAGAGATTTAAAATTGGCTATGTTCTAATGCAAACTCTTATCTTGTTTTCCCATGAATCTGTTTCACGAATTTCCAGAATCCTATAATGACAACTCCTTTCTCCAGCTCAAATAATTTGTTTCATTCACTGACTTATAAACACTATGTCAGCCAGTAGACTAGTTGCAACTCATCTCAGGTGCTTGGTCCAGCCTGGCCTTGATAGGGCTGGAATGACATGGTTCCCACCCTGAAACAGAACTTCCATAAGTATAGATAGCTGATGTGGGATTAAGGCTTATTTTCATAATAATGTACATATTTTCACATTCCTCCTTTGAGGAATATCCTCCCTGTTAACATTAATGGCTCCATAATAATCAGAGACAGCACGAGTCAGGGAGGCAAAGGTTTGGCTGATATCTCAGCAAAGTGGTAAATGTTGGGACTTTAGGACAGCCCTTAAGACTGTGGAAAAGAACTCTAAAAACATGAGTTCACAATATATAATTGCTCAACTATGCAAAATATAAGGATGTGCTATGAATTATATGAGTGGCTTTACAAATCTAAACGAACAAAAGCAGCTGTACTATGAGCTAGCTCCTTAGAAATATACTAAAGAAGGTGATAAAGAGATGTAGGAAATGGTGATCACAGAAGAGCTCACCCAGATACATTTTTGGTTTATGTTTACAAAGGCAGACAGATTCCTGAGTTCAAACTCAGCCTGGGACAGAACAAGATTAGGCCCAGACTTGGTAGAAATGGTAATTTCAGGGCAGGGTCCTGCCTGCAGCTAGTTTATAGTTTGTGCTTAACAAAGGCAGGTAGATCTCTGAATTCTTTTGCAGTGTTAAAAATGTGTGCTTGCTGTCTCCTAAGAACCCAGGGGCTGGGGTCAGTGGATGTTGATTTTATGGGAGAATCAAAAGGGAACCTGAGATGATGACTGAATTGATATGTAAGTGAAAAACTGGGTTTGTGATCTGCAAGAGATGAGCTATGCAGAGTTTTTATAATTGTAAGAGTGAGAGAGAGAGGAGAGGGAGAGGAAGAGGAAGAGGGAGGGAGAGAGAGGGAGCTGTTTGTAGCTCTCCAGAGAAGACAGAATATAGAAAACATCTGGAACGCTGTCTTGAGCAGAACATAGGCTGCCAACTTGGACTCAAGATTTAACTTCATTTGTTTGACTGCTCCCAGAGACCCCTTCTCTCAAAACCTCTCTCAAAACCTCAGCTGGTCCTTGGCACTCAGGACCACTGATAAAGTTTCTTCTCTATCACCCTTATCCTAATTTTAAATGCCATCATCTCTAGCATGATTACTGAAATAGACACTTAGGTCTCTTCCTGATATTACCCTTATCTAAATCTTTTCTTCTAAAAATATCCTATCATTATGGCTCAGATTATGTCATTAACCTCCTTAGGCAGACCTATCAATGGTTGATACCCACTTCTTCTTTTTATTTTGTTTGTATGTTTGTTTTTCCTCAACCAAGCCTTTCTTACACAATGCAAACTAGCTTCAAATTCATTATGTAGTTCAAACTGAATTCAGTCTCATGGAAAACCTCTTGGGTACTTCCATAGCAGGAGTATGCCACCATAGTTGGTGACATTTGTTTCTTTCAAAGTAAAAGTTTAATTCAAGCAATCAGAATGATGTTACAGACATAAAATCTCTATTGAAAGGAAATAAAACTGTGATTCATGTAATGTATGTCAAATAGCCCAAAGAGTTGTTTGTGAGCTTTGAAACCTGGGGCTGAGAACATAGCAGAACAGACCAGGATATGCCCAGGCAGGCCCATCGCCTCCCTATCTCCCACCCCTCTGACCTAAGTTAAATGTTACAGGCTGCTGATGTTTAAATGGACCAATCATGTGAAACCGCGCCAATTCCTCCCCCAGCCCCACTCCTTTTCTATAAAAACCCCTAGCTTCCAAGCCTCGTGGTTGAATCCACTGTCTCCTGTGTGAGATAGGTTTCGACCTGGAGCTCCACCATTAAAATACCTCGTGCTGTTACATCAAGGTGTCATGTTCTATTCGTGATTCTTCGGTGCACGCCGAATCGGGAGCTGAGTGGGGGTTTCCCCACTAGGTTCTTTCACCATCACTTGTGGTGTTTCATATTTTATTGTGAATGTAACATGCTCTAGATTCAATCACCTATAAAGTCGGAACTTCATTTGGGGAATTGTCAAGTTCAGACTGGCCAAGAGCCCTATCAATGTGGAATTTTTTTTTTCTTTTTTGGACTGGTGTGGGAGTACTCAAACTACCATAGATAGAACCATACTTGGGCAGATGGGCCTGGATTTATACAGCTAGATGAGCATGGGACAGACAGTGAGCCAGTAAGCTGCATCTGTCTATCCTTCCTGACTCTGGGTTTCTGACCTGAGTTCCTGCCCTGACTTAGCTCCATGTTAAATGATGACCTAGAAGTACAAGCCAAATAAATATACTCAGACCCATGTTGCTTTTAACTAGAGTGTTTTTCCCCCATAACTACAGTATGAAACGGGAACACCATCTTTTCCTTCTGACTCAGCTTTGTTTTTGCTGCTCATCCATCATGCAAAGTACATGCCATCCCTAGAACTTAATACCATGTTCTCTTTACTTAGATTGTCATTCATTCTATCTGCAGAGCTTATTTCATTTTGCTTTACATCATTGTCTTAATTTAATCTCACTTTGTACTTTGCTGAGTTGGTGATCAAACCCAGAGCAAACCATTCAGTTGCTAAGAGTCCCCACCACTTGTATTCTTTGTTCGGGCATCACCTCCTTGGGATGCTATCTGGCAATGCAACCCATGACTCTTCCAACACCATGGTTTTGTGTCCTATTTTTTCCAATATTTATCTCTCTTTATTGTACTGTGCCACTAGGCTTATAGTAGTAGATATTAATTATGCTAAACATTTTCACAAATATAGATAAGATACTTCAGTTATAGTTGCTCCTTGCTTCTCACTCAAATCCTCTTCCCTCTCATATGGGCTTCCTTCTTCTCTTCCCCCAAACAGCCCCACTGTACTCTTTATATCTCGTACTTTAAATCTAAAAATTAAAAATTTTGTTACTTGCCGAATTTGGCTTGTTTGGCTTAAGTTTCACCCATTTTCTTGCAAAGGAAAGGATTTCGTTTGCTCCCAAATTAGTTATCTTTGTAGAAGCAGATCCTTAATTCTTATAGATTTCCTTCATATTCCAAACAGGTGCTAGTTTATAGTAGAATTACAAATAATATTATTCACAGAATGGGTGGATTGACAAATAGACACAGTGTGGTGACTCCTGTGTTTGCAAAATGATGAGATGGGAAACACTATCTCAGATATGACATTAACTAGACATAGTAGCTGGACGTATCTAATATGTAGAAGCAAATATATCTCTAAAATATTTGTACTACTTGCTAATTCTTTTTAAATTTATGCTAAATATTTGACGATCATGTAAATCTGAAAGCCAAAATGTAAAATAGCAGAGTTAGTACATTTACAGACTTAAATTTGTAATATAGAAATGCATACATGTATATATGTATATGAAGTATATATAATGTATATATTTATATTATATATGTTATATATAAATATGTGTATGTACATGTGTATGCATGCATGTACATATTACATAGATATGTCTATCTGTCTGATAATATGTATGTATGTATGTATGTATTTATGTATGTATATTAACATCAGCTTGCCTGATTCTCCACCCATCCAGCAAAAGGCTCTGGTAACCTCAACAGCAAGGTTTGCTCTAATGAACACTTGTTATATGTCCTAAGAGTTTCATTAGGCAGGGTTGTTGGGCTGTTCTCAGCAATTCTTTGAACTTGGATTTTACACTTTAACTCTAAAGAAGGAAAAGGAAAGAAAGTAAAAAGGAAAAAAGATAACAAAAATAACTTTGGGGCTGTCAGAAAAAAAAAACAAACACAAAATACCATAGTATTAGGTGGCTACAGACTGTGTTCTAAGAGTTCGTTTATAGTCATCAAGACAAATCTTAAAATATAGCACTTGAATTCCACACAGGTTAAGCTTCCAACCTGCATTTAGGTTTAGACAACCTTAAAGTATTTCTATTTTTAGGTTAACATTAATGCAGACTTATTTTGAAGAGTCTCCTTTCATTATATCACTTAGATTTTTTTCACTCAAGCAGAGACTAGGTAAATGTCTTCATGATACTACTTCATGATACTGGGAATTATTTTTCTTATGCTTGCATTTCAAAATCCTTCCAAATATGTTTGAAAAAGAATGATGATAGAGATTGTTTTGGATTTGTTTTCTTTGTTTTACTCTCAAAAAATACTGTGATTTAATAGTCAACAAAATTACACATTCATTATGAAGGGAGCTAAAGAGAAAGAGTAGGGAAGGAAATAAGAGAAATAATTGGTATGGGCTAAACAGTGGGGAGCCCACAAGCTACAACCCATGGGAGGATATTAGAAAAAAAGGGTAAGGACATTAGGTTCCTGGGAAAGTGTTATTCAAGTTTATAGACTAAAATATGTAATAGAAGTTTGAGTAGATAATACTGGTTATGTCTTCTGTTTACTTATTTACTTCTTATCTTTTGAAGCAAACATACCTGAGAACCAGGCAGATAAGAAAGAAATAATGAAGCCAGCATTTTAAGAGAGTTAAGATCTTTGATAGGATCTTCTACCTGGAAAAAGCCATAGAACTAATGCTACTTAGAAGTTTTAGAGTTTTATTCCTTAAAGAAATAAATCCTGCTTCAGTTCTGTCAGCATGCAATATTCATTATTGGTGGAAATTTTGGGAATCTCTTTCTGTCATTAGATGATACTGCAGAAATGTGTGTGGGGCCCTCTTGTAGTTCTTAGCCTCATTAATAAAATGATTTAAGAACTGAATCAAATGGAACCGGGATGGAGGCAGTTTAAAATAAAAATCCCTGTTCAGCAAAACTCTAAATCTCTCCAGCTACTCCAAAGAATAGAATGAAGTGAGAAGGGAAATGAAATGAATTAAAAAAACAAAACAAAACAAAAAAACACAACAAAAAACAAAAAACAAACAAACAAACAAAAAACAAGCCAAGCCAAGCCAATAGAAACCAAAACCCAAACCAACTAAACCAAGCCAAGCCAAGCCAAGCCAAGCCAAGCCAAGCCAAGCCAAGCCAAGCCAAGCCAAGCCAAGCCAAACCAAACCAAACTAAACTGAAACAAACAAACCAATCCAATGCAACCCAATGCAACCCAATGTAATCCAATGCAATCCTATCCAATCCAATCCAATCCAATCCAATCCAATCCAATCCAATCCAATCCAAACAAAGCAAGTATAACTTTTGTGTTAAGGCATTTTGGAGGTGAACAGGCTATGGGTCAGAAGGCAGGGCTTTAGAGAAAGAGTAAAAAACCACAAAGTGTTCAGGAAAGCAACTTTAGAGAGAGAGAAATAAGAAAAGTTAAACTTTTCTGAAATAAAATGGACCAATTTGCAAAGTCACATGGCTGTGGTTATTAAGTCACTGCATTAGGAAATGAACACTCTGGGATGAAAATATGACATTAGAGAATAATTTTTCCACATACATCTTTAGCATGGCTTATGGTGAGGCTGCTTTGCTAAGGTGGCCCCACCTTCCTAAGGAGTAGTCTTTTGACTCTGCAGAGCTGTTATTTAAGGTCTCTATCCAGGTCAAATGTGTTACTTTCTTCACCAGAGGGAAGTCATTCTCCTTTAATGGGCTTACTGCTGTTTTGTCAAGTGGTCATAAATAAAAAATCATGTTGTCTGTTCTTCATAATGATCACTTTTCTTTATTTTTACTTTTTGACCAATGCCTTTGAGATGAGTGACTAAAATGTCACTATACTGAAGAAAATGCTAATGCAGGTCTAGCCTGACAATGAGATCTCCCTAGTGTACATTCCCAGAGAATTTACAAGTCAACTCCTGATATGTAACTGCATAAGAAGCAGGCATTTCACTCTCTTGCCCAATCTCTCTCTCTCTCTCTCTCTCTCTCTCTCTCTCTCTCTCTCTCTCTCTCTCTCTCTCTCTGCCTTTCTCTGTCTCTACTACCCTCTCAACTACCCTCCCTGTGCACTGAATAAACTCTATTCTATACTAAAAAGAAAAAGAAGGAGGAGGAGGGCAGAAGAAGGAGGAGGAAGAAGAGGAGGAGGAGGAGGAAGGAGGAGAAGGAGAAGAGAAGAAGGAGAAGGAGAAGAGAAGGAGAAGGAGAAGAAAGAGGAGGAGGAGGAGGAGAGAAGAAGGAGAAGGAGAAGGAGGAGGAGGAGGAGGAGGAGGAGGAGGAAGAGAAGAAGAAGAAGAAGAAGAAGAAGAAGAAGAAGAAGAAGAAGAAGAAGAAGAAGAAGAAGAAGAAGAAGAAGAAGAAGAAGAAGAGAAACGAAGGGGAAGAAGAAGGGGAAGAAAAAGAAGCAGGGATTGGGGATTGCAGGGATTTCTACTAAGGGAAAAATGGCATTCACTTTCTTCACTTTCTCATATGAGGGGCTATTGTCTGTGGAAGCAGTCTGTGTAAAGGAAGGAGAAAGCAGTAGAGCAGGCATGATTTACTGGTCTCATTGAATTTGTGACAGCAAAAACACTTGCTGCCATGTCTGATGTTTTCTTCTGCAGGATAGAAACCTCAGTACTTCAGAGCTTCTCACTTTGCACAAACTCCCTTACCCCTTACGAGTGAAACACTGAGTAAGCTTGGCCTTTCTAAGAGCACACAGCCCCCCTTAACTTTTCATTCTTGTGAGCTACCCAAGACATTCAGTTCTCATGTGTTGGCTTATGCCGAAGTATGTTTTTCTTAGGAATGGAGGCTTTTCTGGTTCATCTTTACTAAGATCTATGACATCTTTACTAGGTCTATGACTCTATTCAAGTTTTGCATATCATAAGAAATGTACAGTGAGGTTGATAGTCATTCATATGAATACATAATGATGAACAGGCCACTCGCTGAAAAGACACCTGTTTCATGGAATTGCTTCAGTATTTTCAGTTAAATGTGAATATTTTAATCTATTGTAGGCATGTTTATGTGCTTATGTTTATTACATATCCCACTGTCTTATTGAAATTGTTAACTAAATACTATAAGCTAATACTGTGTGCCCTTGATGTTTGTTCTTCCTTTTCAATGAGATATTTCAAGAACTTGCATTACTAAGTACATTTTAATCTCAGGTTATCTCATATATGTATATATATAATTTTGTTCAGAATATATAAAATACATACATACATCTGAGAAGAATTGGTATTTTTATAATACTGAGTATTCTACCAACAATATCTATTCTACCATCTGCATCCATTTGCTTATAAACATTGTGACTTTCTCCATTCTCTCCACAATTCTTTATAGTTTTCAGTTGACTGATTATGCACACTCTCCTAGTCAGCTTCAGTCAACATGACACAGCCCAGAGTTTTCTGAAGGCATCTCAATTGGGGGATTTCTTTGATCAGATTTGCTTGTGGCCATCTCTGCAAGACATCTTGTTAGTGTATGAGGTCCAGTCTCTGAGCTGTGCCATCCCTAGGCAGGTGGGCCTGCGCTGTATGAGCAAGGTAGATGAGCAAGTCAGAGAAAGCAAGCCTGTGAGCAATATTCTTCCTTACTCTCTGCTTCAGTTCCTAGCCTGCTGGAGCTCCTGCTCCTATCCCCCACTCATGGACTGTAACCTCTATATTAAAAGAAATCATCTCCTCCCCAAGTTGCATTTGGTCGTGGTGTTTGTCATGGCAATGGAAAGAAAACTAGTACACACATGTATCCCCCAACTGTCTTGGAACTCCTAGTCTTCCTGCTTATACCTCCTGAGTGCTGATATTGCTGTTCTGCCCCATTATGTCTGGATTTAGCCTTTGACCATTTGGTTAACATTGAAAACTACATTTCTTGATATTTTGAAAGGCAAACATCTTTAATTTCTGTAATAACTCTTCTTGTTTATATTATGTCCACTTTACATATAGTTGATTTCATTTGCCAAACATTAGTGTGCATTTAGAATATGCTGCTTATAAAGGGTGTGGGATGATCATGTTTTACATATAATTATTTATATCTAAATATACTTATACATTCATAATTTATATATAATTAAATATAAATTTAAATTTCTTCTTTGAGAACTGCATACAAATGTATGTAATGTGATTTAATCAAAATTATCCCTCAGTCCCTTTTCTCCAGTTCCTCCTATATACTTTATTACATGTTCCACTCATCTTCATATTCTCTGTTTTTTAATGAGTGAGTCCAATTGTTGCTTGTTTAGGCATGAATGAGTATCAGGCCATACAGTAAAACATGGGCAATATACCTAGAGCACCATCTTTAAAGAAAATTGATGCTCCCTCTTACAGTAGACATCAACTACCAAGAATTATTCAGCTGACTAGTGGTAGAAATTCATGAGCCCTCCCCTCTACATGTTGGATTTTTGACTGGATTGATCTTGATTAAGTCTTGTGGATGTAGTCACAGCTGCTATGAGTTCAAGCGAGCATCAGGCCAGTGATGTCTCAAACCCACAGTTTTGTAGTCCTCTGCAACCTATTGTCCTAAAGTCTGCCCATCCCCCTCTCTCCTGCTGTGATTGCTGAGCCTTAGGAAGAGTTGAGTTGCAGACATACTGTTAAAAAGATTAGTTGATGGCCTAGTCGGCCATCAATGGGAGGAGAGGCCTTTGAACTTGCTAAGATCATATGCCCCAATACAGGGGAATGCAGGGGCCAGGAAGCAGGAGTGGGGGGTTTGGGGAGCGGGCGGGGGGGGGGGGGGGTCAGGTAGAGGGGACTTTTGGGATAGCATTTGAAATGTAAATGAAGAAAATATCTAATAAAAAAAGATTAGTTGGTGCTTACTATTCTTATAACATCATTGAATATTTTTTATGCTAGAGTAATTTTAGTTGCATAAGAAGAAATGGACAATGTTCTGATATTATTTCATCCTTAAGTGTTTATTTGAGTCTTCAGTGAACTCTCTGGGAATATTTGCAACTAAGGATTAACTTTTTATAGTAATACAACTTTCCAAGGTATATATTATTTCTATAACAATATTAGAAACTGGACTGGTTATTACTATTGTTGTTGTTGTGGTTGTTGTTGTTAATTTGATTCAGCCATAGGCATATCTGAGAAAAAATGAATTTAATAAAGAATTTCTTTTGTTTAATTTGCCTATGGGTAACTCTATGGGCATTATCTTGATTGATGGTTGATATTGAGAGGTTGCAGTCCACTGTGTATAGTGCATTCCCTAGGTAAGTAGTGCTTTGTGGTATAAGAAAGTGGACCAGAGCCCCCAAAGCTCCCAGGGACTAAACCACCAACCAAAGAGTACACATGGGTGGGGTGGGGGGGCATGGCTCCAGTTGGATATATAGCAGAGGATTGCCTTATCGGGCATCACTGGGAAGGGAGCCCCTTGGTCCTGTGGAGGACTGATAACCCAGGGTAATGGAATGCTAAGACACTAAGGCAGGAGTGGGTGGGCAAGTGGGGGAGCACTCTCATAGGGGTAGGGGGAAGGGGGGAGGGGAAAGGGAGCTTGTGGAGGGGAAGCTGGGAAGAGGATAACATTTGATATATAAATAAATAAAATAACCAATAAAAAATAAAAAAAAATAGGGTAACCCAGTCAGTAAGCAATGTACCTTGATGTTTACTTACTAATTTAAGCCTCCAATTTCCTGCTTAGTTTCCTGTGTGATGTATTATGACATAGAAATATCACATAAACCCTATCCTCCCCACTTTGGTTTTGGCCAATTTTTTTTTTTTTTTTTTTTAAATCAGAGCAGCAAGTAGATACCAAATTACAAGTTTACAAAAAAACTTGCCCTTTCCACCCCATGTTTCTAAACTCATTTGGTAAACAGTTGCAGTGTTATTTATTCACTCTGTTCACTACCAACATTTAGGGGATCAAAAATTATACCTCCCTTTCTTGTACCCCAAATTTTCTCCCTTTCTTCAGCCTGAGTAGTGATTTCTCATGTTTTCGTTATCTAGAAGGATTAGTTTTGAGTTTTACTCTTTCATATGTGTAAGCTTCATGGATATAACAAAATACCTAACATGGTAAATGTATAAAGCCAAAAACAAACAAACAAAGAAACAAAAAAACAAAAAACAAAAAAAGCCCTAAAACCAAAACCAAAAACAAACAAAAAATCCTTTAGTTCACAGTTCAAGACAATGGTTAATTGGCCATGATACTTTCAGCTTCCATGAATCAGCACATCATGGTGAGAGTGTGGCAAAACAAAATTATTCACCTTGTAGCTCTAAAGTGAAAGGGCACAAAGAAGGAACTGAGTCTTGAAACCTTCTTTGATAGTATGTTGCCAGTGAACTAGGGACTATGCTTTTTTGTTGTTGTTGCTGTTTTAACATCCAGCTCAGGCTCATTTACTGCCCCTCCCCCCATTCAACTATTTACCCTTTCCTCTCTCCTTCTCCTCTGAGCAGGAGGGAATCCCGCTGGGTATCCCCCCTACCCTCTCTGTAAGGCTAGGTGCATAATCTCCCACTGAGGCCAGACAAGGTATCCCAGCTAGAAGAACATATCTCATAGATAGGCAACAGCTTCTGTGATAGCCCCTCCTCCAGTTGTTCAGGACCCTCATGAAGACCAAGTGCACATCTACTACTTATGTGCAGAGAGGTCAAGGTCCAGCCTATGTATGTTCTTCGATTGGTGGTTCAGACTCTGAGAGCCCCAAGGGGCTGAACTGTTGGTTTTCTTGTGGAGTCTGAGACCCACAGTCCTTCATTAAGTGTCTCCAAGCCCCACCCACTGTTTAGCTCTAGGTGTCTGTATCTGTTTGAGTCAGTTGGTGGCTGGAGCCTCTCAGAGGACAGCCATGTTAAACTCCTGCTCATCCACGAGCATGGAAGATATTTATATGCTCCAATATCTTCTTTAATTTCTTTCTTCAGGGTTTTGAAGTTGTTGTCACACACATCTTTCACTGCTTGAAAGGCCCCATGGAACTAAGTACTCTCCAACTTTTAAAGCTTCTACATCCTGCCACAAGTGCCATGTAACTGCAGGCCTCTGGGGGGGGGGGCATCTATTATCCAATCCACAAAACCATCAACAATGTTTCCTTTGTTTTTTATCTTCTTGTCATTATTTCATTCTATTCATTTTTTATAACATGGCAGTAAATTCTGCCATTATGACCTTGCTTTTTGTCAAATACACATTTAGAGATTGCCATTTCCCAAGTCAACTATCAGTCCAGCCAGTGCATGTTTACTTTCCATATTAAAATTATGGCTGTCCAGTAGGAAATTCAATCTGTGTCTCATAAGTCTTCCATTTCTTTCCTCATCGTGATGCTCTCTATTTTGAGTATGAGTGATGTTCCTCAGTGTTCTTAATGTCCGTTCTCCAACTCTATTTTACTACTACAATAGTCTCTGTTGCCTTTTCTTTTTCTGTTTCCCATGGGAAATGGTCTTTTAGTAGAAAATAATAGCTTTCATTAGAAATGTGCTTTATGCCTCCAAATAATTTGGGTTAAAATAAATATGAAAATATATGGATAGTTGTATAAGGTTTTACATTTACACATTTAAGATATTGACTTGTGTTAATTTACTGATATATGTTTGATCAAAATTAAATAAATTTTTAAAAGAAAAAGAAAGGAAATAATATGTGGCCATCCTTAGTGTAGGAACAGATAGGAAAATATGATTATGTATTTCTATCTATCTATCTATCTATCTATCTATCTATCTATCTATCTATCTATGCACATGCACACACACACACACACACACACACACACACACACACACACACATTTGCTAGAATAATGCAGGTTTTTGTGCCCATTCTTGTAATTTCTACAAATCTTTCTCTTGCAGGTCTTCATCTTCTTGAAGCCTCCATCTTCTTCAGAACAAAGACCAAGTACCTTTGCATAGCATCTGAGGTTGTCTGTGTCACTGTTACTGACCATTAATCTCTCACACAGGGACCAGAC